>NC_065450.1:43645498-43962462 GCF_917563875.1 Diabrotica virgifera virgifera
TCACGCCCAGATGGATGACGTCATTAGTATGATATGTATGCCAAAAAATTACAATTTAAAAATAAAAATCGACCTGATTAAGGATTTATCTCCAGAGTTGCCCATTCTCGAGAAAATGAACTTATTGCAACTCAAACGTCCTCACTGTATAATCTCAGAGGCTTATATCTTAAAACCATGATTTTAGGAGCTAGGTGCCCATTAAGTCTTTTGTTCTACACATCAAGGACTACCAGAACCCAAAGTTTCAGGGCATTTGACAGAGTGCCATTTCCCATAAGGTTTCTGCGGGGTCGTTTGAAGTGTTTTTGCATATTTTTAGATTTTCTATAATTATTATTATTATGGACCAAATTACAAAGGGTAGCTTACAAAGGTTAGATTTTCTATAATTATTATTATTATGGACCAAATTACAAAGGGTAGTACCTTTTCAAATTGACACACTGTATACATATTTCACAGCATATTTTATTAATATAAAGCGCAAAGTAGCAAAAACAATTTCCTGTTATAATATTACGACTTTTCTCATTAGACTATTTTGGCAATTAAACATTAATATTCATTTATAGGCACAATTGAAAATCTTAAACAACAATGTCAAATCTTGATCATCTCATTTATGTACATACATCACATGTTACAACGTTTGGAGAAGCAGCCAATTATAATAATTATTAATTTAAATGATAGGTAACAATTTAATTTTTTATATTTGTTTATAAGGTCAAGTCAAATAATTAACAACAAACAACAATAGAATTACAAACGAAGCGTTTTATCCTTCCAAGGTTCAAAGTTTTAAACGTCGAATTACAGGATGGTATATAGCCCAGTATTTGAACGTCAAATATGGCGACATCGTGGAATTTTCAGTATCACCACCGAATTACATGAAAATTTGGATGCAGGTTCTACTTTTCAAAGTTGGACTTATGCCGTTGGTTGCTTTTACTTGGAGGATGAAGGTCACCCCTTTTCGAAGGTGAAAAAATATGCGTTTAAAATAAGTCCGGAAATGGATAAATTCACTAATTCTAAGTAACTTTTATTCTATAGAATTTTTAAACTTAATCATTACTTTTCGAGTTTTTTGCGAGTGAAAATGTTTATTTTCAACAACAAAAAAAAACGTATTCAAGAGATTTTTCGCACATGACTCAAAAATTGAATATTTAATCAAAAAAAATATTCGTACTAAAAATGTAACTCATAAAAATGAGAAAAAATAGTGTAAAGCAAACTTGTAGCTCATGAAAAATACGTTCTTATTCGTCAAATTCCAAATCGAATAAGTATTTCAACGTGAAATAACCAAAAAATTAAGTACTTTTCGAGGAAAACTCATTAAAACTTTTTAAAGTGAAAAAAGCTTTATTTTTATTTTTTTTTATATATATAAAAGTTTCTAGCGTCAAAACTAAGCGAGTTACGTTCAAAATAAAGTGGGTCCTTTTTTGGCATAAGAAAATCATGAAAGTATCCTTCTAATAAGCACCCCAAATGGAATTAATCGTTACTGTTGAATTAGTATTAGTGGGAAAGTTTTCAAGCGGTAGAAAACACTTAAAATTTAATACTAGATACTACTGCTCAGTTTGTCTGAATCAAATTCTTCGAAGTTATAATCCGGAAAAACCTATCTGATCTATTTATAGCGATGTCTTGGCTGAGACTAATAAACAATTTTTGGCCAAAAGTTGACCCCTTTTTTTGGTAAAAAAAGAATCGTGAAAATCTCCCCCTATTTAGCACCTCAAAAAGGAAATTAGTCGTTACCGCTTTACCAATTACTTTATTTCTGCATTTTTTTATGATTTGTAAGTTTAACCTGTTTAAAGTGCTTATTTTTGAAAGGTTTGTAATAGGGCTTTTCATCGATTGTCATTTGTTTCGAGCTTCTGTCATATATTGTATAATCTGTGTACAATATATTGTATAAGCTCGAAACAAATGACTGTTGTTGACAAGTCCTATTGAGAGGGCTTGAACGAGTCACTAATCACAAGTGTATGCAAGCTTTGAACAGCCATATTGCCAAACTATGAACAACATAATTTATAAATGCAAAACGTACATTTTGTACTCTTTGAGAGTTTTCGTATCACCAATAATATTTAAGTTTTTTTTTCAAAAATAAGTACTTAGAACTGGTTAAACTTACAGATCATATAAACAATGCATACAGTCGGAAAAATGAAAGAATACCCACGAACGAACATATAAAACACGCTGTATTTTCCTGTCACCGTGTCACAAAGAAAATTGCCCGGCGCAAGTACATGTAATAATAATTATTACATGTACTTGCGCTGGCCAATTTTTTGTATGACACGGTGACAGGAAAATACAGCGTGTTTTATATGTTCGTTCATGGGTATTCTTTCATTTTTCCTACTGTATATGAAGTAGGTGGTAAAACGGTAATGATTAATTTCAATTGGGGTGCTAAATAGGTGAGATTTTCACGATTTTTTTACCAAAAAAATGGACAATTTTATTTTGAGCATAACTTGCTTAGTTTTGATGCTAGAAACTTTTATGAAAAATAAAAATAAAAATAAAGCTTTTTTTAAACACTTTTAAAAGTTTCAATGAGTTTTCCCCGAAAAGTGCTTCATTTTTTGGTCATTTCCTATTTCATGTTGAAATATTCAATTTGGAATTTGATGAATAAGACACATTTTTCATGAGCTACAACTTTGCTTTTACTGTGTCTATAGACTTCACGAGTACACATTTTTTTCATTTTTCTACAAGCTACTTTTTTGCTAAGAATATTTTTTTTCAATAAAATTACATACTTACTTTTTGAGATATTTGCGAAAAACCACCTGAAAGCGTTGTTTTTTTGTTGAAAAATAAACATCACTCGCAAATAACTCGAAAAGTATTGACTTAGTTAAAAAACTCTACAGAACAAAAGTTGCTTAGAATTCGTCAATTTATCCTCTTCTTGACTTATTTTAAACGTATATTTTTTCACACCCGAGAAGGGATGACCTTCACCCCCCAGGTAAAAGCAACCAACGGCACAAATCCTACTTGGAAGTGGATAGTAAGTAGAACTTAAATACAAATTTTCAGTAGTAATTGCACAAGAGCTCTAAAATTATTGAATTTTTCCCGAGTGATACTTTGACAGTTTAAATTTCACGAGCCGAAGGTGAGTGAAATTATGTCAAAGTGTCACGAGGGTAAAAATTCTATATTAATTTTAGAGATCGAGTGCACTTTGTTGCGATTATTTCATGAATAAAACTGTTCAAAACCAAAATTTTATTGTAATTTATTTATGTAAGTACAAATTAGTACAATTAAACACACAGTTGTTACAAATATTTCACGGTTGAAAGTCATCACTTTTATAATTTTTAAAACATTAATATTGTCATTAATGTCACTGAATGTATTTTTTCGTAGCAACGAAGGCATCTGACTTAATATACTTAACGACGAACAATTATCAAAAATTATCGATTTAATTCAGATTTCTGTAGCTTTCTATTGGTCAGAATCTCCTATGAATGAAATAATCGAAGAAATCCGTCGTGACGCTGAAAATTACACTCCCAAACGGTCATTTACTGGGCTAATCTAAATAAAACGTGTAAAACAAAAAACTAATTAACTGATTGTATCATTTTATGATATCATTGAGTGGTGGGATGATTTTCTGTGTACTTACATGGCGCATACAAATCTAACATAATGAGGTTTGGAAATAATTAGAGGTGTTAATATTTGAATTGATATAAAACAACTTCAAAAGGTTCTGGAAACTGTTTTCTTGTGGCATGTCTAAGGTAAATATGTTTGTGTGGGATTAAGCCACAATTGGTTGCTATGTCCAATGGAATAAGGACAAAAATCGGGTATGGATTCATAATTATACTTACTTAGTTTTTCGTGTCTGGATCCAACTACAGTTTTTCTGCCCAATATCGGGCTACGTCTACACCCTTTGTATTTGCGAGCCATAAATCATCGAGGGTGAATTGTGATGGGCAAAGTCTGTATACTCTCAGATGCTCCACGCTCTGTATTTCCCCACATTCACAAAGTGCGTCGTTATTTGTCTTGATGCCTCATTTAATGAGGTTCTGTTTTACAGGGGCAACACTCAGTATTCGGTTGAGTGTCCGCCAGGTTCTCCAGTCTAGGTTCATTCCATTAGGTCGTTCTGGATGTAGGGGGAACAGTTCGGGTGGTTCGACGCTGACATTTCTCATAAACCTTTTCCTTGATTTAAGTCGGCTGATTTCTGGCGGTTCGTCAAACCCGTATAATTGGTGCCTTTCATCGAAAGTTTGCCTGAACTTCTCCACATCTTGTGAGGCGCATCTACGGTCGTCTAGTGATGCGAATCCAGCTGCCCGGTACAGTAATGGTAGAGGGGTAGGCTTCATACAACCGTTAATTATTCTACATGTTTCATTTAACGCCGTGGTGACTTGTTGGGCGTGTCTAGATCTACCCCAGACGGGACAAGCATATTTCCTGTTGAGAAACATAAGGCCTCAGCTATTGACTTTAAGACCTGGGGGTTTGCACCCCACTTGCTCCCTACAAGTTTCCGGAGAAGGTTGTTTCTCGTAGAAACCTTTTGTCTTGTGCTCTGACAGTGGAATTTATACTTTAGTGACCGGTCTAGTATCACTCCAAGGTATTTGGGCCTATCAGTATGTTCCAAGCGTTTTCCCTCCCAAGAAACATTCAGGTTTACATGCGCCAGATGGTTGTTGAGGTGGAATGCACATACTTGGGTTTTAGTAGGGTTTGGCTTTAATGAGTTATGTTTGTAGTAAGTTGACATCATGTTTAAAGCCTCTTCCTTTGTCGACTCTACTTGTGTGAGTGTTTTCCCCTTTACGGCGATACCAAGGTCGTCAGCGTACATAAAACTCTCAGTCCGAGGGTGCATTGGTTGGTCATTGGTGTCGATGTTAAATAGGGACGGCGCCAGAACGCTTCCTTGTTGGTAGGCCATTTTTTTGGGTTCTCCATCTGCTCTTCTTTCCATTTAGCACAACGTAGAAGCGTCTATTAGACAACAGTGATCTAATGATATTTACCAGGTCATAATCAAGCACAGTCATAATTATAGAAAAAGTAAGATGGAAATGAAACCAAAAAACATGATAGAAAAAGCTACAAACAACACAGTGCTCTCAAATTCTGCTGAGTTCCTTCATTTAGGTACCGCTAGAAATATCGGCATTTTTATATAAAATCGGCTTGCCCATTAAAAACAATAAGTCTATCATAATGTTTAATGTTTATACTAGAATAGAAAAGAAACGTTTATTATTAAACGCTTTTCTTTAGTTCAATTGTTTGCAATCAGTTCACTCTTTTCTTCAGTGAAAATGAATGAAAATTTGCAGACATATGCATTCACGGGAACAATACAAGAATAGTCAATAATTTTTTTTTGTTATGTTTTGACAGACAAATTCAACCAATAAAACCCGCTAGTTAATAAAATTAAGTGAACTTAATGCATATGTTATTATTTATGTCTTTTATGTAGGTACTTAGTTTAGATGCTGTTTTATTGGAAGTTTTAAAAATTGTATACAATATACTCTTTATTTTTGTTTATGTACAATTATGTCGTAAAGTTAATAATAAATGAGACAATTCAATAATTATGCTTCCCCTCCGCTTCCACTATTATTTTCCTCCTTAACTCGGAGAATATTGATCGCATAAAAAAATTGTAGAAAAGAAATTGTAGGAAATTGCGTTTCCAACAATTTTAGTTCCTACCGTTTTTGTCGAAAAGTTGAAAATGGCGGAGATATTAAGCAACAACGGTTCTCCTTTAAAATCAATATGGCGGCTAATGCAACCGCGGAATTCAGTCGAGATTTTAAATTTACACTACTATTGATCTCCCCTAAAGGATAGAATTATAAAATTTGGGGCAGCTCGGAAAAAAGATTCAATTCAGTAATTATGCTCCCCCCACCACTTTTTACTATTTTCCCACTTAACTCAGAAAATATCAACCACATGAAAAAAATTGTTAAACAGAAATTGTAGGAAATCATATTTGGAACAATTTAAGTTGAAAATGGCGTAGATTGAACAAAAACAATTGCTACAAAATCAATCGGGTCTTACGCTCGCGCCATTATCTCATACATACTACCTGAAATATTAACTTTAGCAAAACAATGAAAGAAACTAAAAATGTGTAGAATTCAATTCTCTCTATTTTTGTATAGAAACATTTTTGTCGTAAAACTAACAATAAACGAGATAATTCAATAATTAGGCTCTGTTTATATATAACTGTCACTATTTTCCGCTATAACTCGGAAAATATCGATGGCACGAAAAAATTGTAAAATAGAAATGATAGAAAATTATATTTTCAACAATTTTGGTTGTTATACTTTTTGTCGAAAAGTTGAAAATGGCGGAGATATTGAGCAAAAACGGTTCTCGTTTAAAATCAAGATGGCGGCTAAAGCAATGGCGAAATTCAGTCGAGATTTTAAATTTACACTACTATTGACCCCGCTAAAGATTAAACAAATAAAATTTGAGGCAGCTCCTAATGCAAGGTTAGGCCTGTTATTCGTCTAACTCGACTGGACTATTTTCAATTTTTTAACGAATGTGTGAGATTTTTGTATATTTAATCTGTCTAATAATTTTAGTCACTCGTAACTAAAGAAAAGCGTTTCTTAAAAAAAGTTTTTTCATATTTTTTTATACATTATCTTTACACAATGATTGAATACTGCAACAAATGTAGGATTTGCAGGTCCTCTAATTATTGCAAACTTATCTTATTTGTTCATTCATTGGTCGAGCGACCCTACACGTACGGGTACCAGGGCCGGATTTACCACTAGGCCGACTAGGCACTGGCCTAGAGCGCCAAATTTGTTAGCTTACCAACTTACACATCATCAAAGCAGCAGTATCCATCAGATAAAAAAAAAAGTTATTTAACTGATAAGCTATTTTCTCGTAAACTTAAAAATGGAGAAATAATAAACAGAAATTGGATGTCATTTTCTCAGAGAAATGGGTCTGTGTTTTGTGTACCATCCATATTGTTCAGTTGCTCTGCTAACGCAAATACATTTACAACCGGTTTTAACACAAAGAGTGGTGGACCACGAAAATTCTCCTTGTCATAAGTCACACCAGAAAACATTAAAATTGAGAGGTCAAACAAAGGACATGTTAGTTCAAGTCTTGCTGATCAGTTAAATAAGAAATCTAAAAACTGGAGGAGAATATTCTTAAGCGTGTTGTTACCGCTGTAAAATTTCTATCCACAAAAGGATTAGCTTTTCGTGGTAGCCATGAATATTTAGGATCGTTTGATCAAGGCATCTTTTTTAGGTTTAATACAAGTTTGACTCCTTTCTTGCAGAGCAATTGAAAGTATATGGCGATGGAGGTTCAGGTACAACTTCATACATTTCCTAGTCAACATATATGAAGAAGTTATCCATTTTATGGCTGAAAATGTTCGAAGACAAATATTAAATGAAGCTAAGGAAGTAGAATATTTTAGGACTATGGTAGACACCACTCCAGACATATCTCATATTGACCAATTAACGTTGGTATTAAGGAATATAACTAGAGATAGCACACCCGTAGAACGCTTTTTGTGTTTTTTGCCTAACGTCGGACACAAAGCTGAAGATATTGTAAATGCTATTATCGATGTTTGTGATAAATTCGATTTGGATATCACAAAATGCCGTGGTTAGTCATATGACAATGCCACTAATATGGCAGGGACTCAGGTGTTCAAACCACAATCAAAACACTAAGTCCTCAAGCTGAGTATGTCCAACGTGCCGCGTGCCGCTCATTCCTTAAATCTGGTAGCATATGTGGCCGTTAGTTCATGTGTGGTTGCTGTTTCTTTTTTTGGTCTGCTTCAAGAACTGTTCAATTTTTTCACAAGTTCAACACATCGATGGGAGCTTAATTTGAACCAAAATGCCCTGTGGTTCTTCAAAGCCTATCTAAAACACCTTGGTTAGCGAGAAACTATGCTTGTCAAGCTCTGAAAGAAAATTGGCCGGCAATTACAGAATCTTTGAAACTAATAGAAAATGACATGAACGAAAAACCTTCATGCACTAGTGATGCATCTACTCTAAGATTAAACCTTGAATCACTAGAGACAGTATTTTTGTCCATATTTTGGAGTACAGTTTTAGAACGATTACAAAAAGTCAGTACTAAACTTCAGTATGAAAGTACAACTTTAAGTAAAGTAAAAGGATATTACCAGTCGTTGGCTGGTTTTTTGGTAGATATTTGTAAAGCCAAAAGTTGGTTGGTTATAAGGGGTTGGGGGAGGGGGAGATCAAGGCGTAGGGCGCCAGAAATATTAATGAATAGTAGGGTTTAACATGTAAATCCGGCCCTGACGGGTACATATTATACTCTTCCTGTACTGCAGTAATGGTTAATAAGTATTATTATTGTTTTCCAGATTAATATAAAAACATTACTTCCTATGTTATCCTCTCACGGATAACAACTATAATTTTTGTAAGAAAACTTAAATAATTTATTTTAAATTGTAACGTTGATTGTAGTTATATCACACAAGTGGTCAAGCGTAGGTTACCTGAGATACAAGGTAACTCACTCATTACGTTATCACTATCAGTAAAAGTTTGATTCCATGCATTCGATTCGATATAGCAATCAACACAAACCAGTTGACGGTAACGCGTACCCGCGACAACATCTATTCAATCGAGTACTCACTGGTAGTACTTAGTAAACAAAATAATACACGTTCGGTGTTCCTCTTAACAATTGCCGAGATTTTCTCATGTCATTCATCCATTTTGTAATTATGTTAATAGATCTTTGTTGGAGGCTCTCATAATAATGTGAAAAAGAGTGCCAAGTGAACGTGAAAAGTGTGTGTGCATATCTATTAGAGATAAATAGAAAATACGTTTTTATTCAAAATGCGAGGAAAGTGGAGCAATAACCAACAGCTTAATGGTCATTCGGTAAGTAAATTCGTATTTTATATAATGTGTGTAATTAAGACCATTTAACAGCAAAGATTTCTCAACAGAATCAATTTAGATCGGTTTGGAATATATGAATTTTAATAGAAGAATTAAGCAAATCAGTTAAGAGCGTAGGCGCCAAATTTCGGACCAATATTTTTTAAATGCAACAATTTTTTTTTCGAATTCTGAGACTAATAAATATTTTTGAAAAATTTAAACGCAGATTTAAATATTACATTATTACCGAGTGCTGAAAGACCCTTAGAATAAACATGTATTTAAAAAACATTAGCCCGAAATTTTGTGCCTACGCTCTCAAGGTTTTTAATTTGCAACAAAAAATAGACAACTTGTGTCATACTTCTTATTTCTACTAATTTAGTTATGTTGTTGATATGAATCACGAATAATTTTTTGTGGTTCACAACAGATTTCCCAGTTTTTTTTTTCATTTTCTTATAATACGTTCTTAATTCTTGACAACCACAGCTGTCAATGGATTTTTTACCATTTTTCTTGTATTAATAATTTTTCCATTTAAACTTTCATCTACTAGTAGTCTAGGCGCCAAATAGAAGTCACCGTGTCCCTTTCAATTTTGATGGCAAACACAACGATTTCCTATGGATTTTTGGCTGTTGGTTACGAATTTCGAGGGTGGATTTCGATACGAGTGGTCAAATTGTTATATAAACCATTTACATTTAATTGTTTATACATTTCTTATAATAAGTCTCTAGCTCATAAACTAAAAGAGATAATAAAAAAATTTTCGAATAAAACTTGTTTCTTATAAAACCAATAATTAGAACTTAAGATATTGTAAAATTAGTGCATAATGCAAATTGCAAAATAAGTATTTTTCGAAGCTTTTTCGATCGTAACTCGATTTATACGCACGCAAATGAGCTTTCCAAAGTCTCATTTTAAAGCTTAATGCATAGGCTTCCAAACAAAGTTTGTTAAATTAATTTATCTTTATTTATATTAAAGTTATACCCGTTTGAAGTTATAATTTTCTTAAAATAATTGTACCGGGTGTCCCAATAAGAATGGCCCTCGGCCATATCTCAGGAACCGTTGATAGTACAGCTTTGAGAAAAAATATTTATAACAAAAGTTGCCTCAGGAAAAGCCTGAAAATTATTTTGATAATTGTAGGTCCCCCGCTAGAGGGCTTAATTGAATATCAAAAATTAAAAAATCAAAATTTTACAAAATTTACCTAATGAAAGGGTACTGGAAATCCCATCATCGTGTTCTTCATAAAATTCTGCGCATATTTCATTTCACAAGTTTAATTCTACCTTTGCAAATAAGAGGTGGGGGTGAGTGGGAACGTTCTTATGAAGAAATGGCTGTAAGTCCGGTTCTGCTAAATCGAATTTTGTATACTTGGTCTTGTTGAAAACAGCCCTTTTTCGTCAATGTAATAGTCTTATTTTCGAAATAGCTTAGTAAATAATATGCAAGCTAGGAGGTGTTATTTAATTATTTTCAGAAATCTAGTTTTCTTTGGAAAATATTAAATACAAGTGTGCATTTTTAATCCTGTATTACAAAGTTAGTCCAAATTAGCAACAGAATACCGAAAACCGCATGTCGATACCTTTTTTCTATCTCGAGATATCTTAAGAAATGTGTAAATATTAAACAACTGTTAGGTACTGTCACCGGCAAACGAGGTTAAGGAAAAGTAGTGTGCTATGGAAGAAACAAAGAAATATTTTCCAGATGTAAATGTATATAATTAATTAAAACAACAATAAGACAAACAACACTATAAAATATAACAAAGAAATAAAAGCAACTACTTACTTAGTACTTAAATAGTGACTGCCTAAATGTTCAAATTGTTGCCCATCACATTTACTCTTTCAAAAGTAGATTGAATAGCAACAGATTTAACTGTTTTAGACTTTTATTTATGGGGACGGATTAAAGACCTTGTTTTTACCGCTAGGACCACTACTCGAGAAAACATTATCTAGAAAATACGAAACGCCATTTAAACCATTGCGAAAGCAGAAATTAAGACAGCTGTTCAATCTACTCTTGAAATAGTAAATGCTTGCATCGAAAATAATGGGCAACAATTTGAACATTTAGGTCGTCACTAAGTAAGTAGTTGCTTTTATTTGTTTGTTATATTTTATAGTGTTGTTTGTCTTATTGTTGTTTTAATTAGATAATTATATACGTTTACATCTGGAAAATGTTTCTTTGTTTTTTCCATAGCACACTACTTTTCCTTAACTTCGTTTACCGGTTACATTAACATTTGTTTAAAATTTACACGTTTCTTAAGATATCTCGAGATACAAAAAAGATATCGACATGCGGTTTTCGGTATTCTGTTATTTTGTAAGACAGGATTAAAAATGCATACTTATATTTAATATTCTCCAAAGAAAACTAGATTTCCAAAAGTAATTAAATAACGCCTACTAGCTGGCATATTACTTTTTAGGCTGTTTCAAAAATAAGACTCTTACATTGACGAAGAAGAGCTGTTTTCAACAAGACCAAGTATGCAAAATTCGATTTATCAGAACCGGACTTACAGCCATATTTTCATAAGAAGGTTCCCACTCACCCCCACCTCTTATTTGCAAAGGTAGACTTAAACTTGTGAAATCAAATATGAGCAGAATTTTATGAAGAATACGATGATTGGATTTTCAGGGCCCTTTCAATAGGTAAATTTTGTAAAATTTTGATTTTTTAACTTTTGATATTCAATTACGCCCTTTAGCGGTGGACCTAGAATTATGAAAATAATTTCCAGGCTTTTCCCGAGGCAACTTTTGTTATAAATATTTTTTTCTCAAAGCTGTACTATAAACGGTTCCTGAGATATGGCCAAGAGCAATTCTTATTGGGACACCCGGTACATTAATTTGTTTATAAGGGTTTTAAGCAAATTTGAGTAATACATATTTATAAGTTAATTAACACTTATTCTCAAAAGGAACATTTTGAGCCTATGAAATTGTTCGTAGGTTTATTATTGGTCAAGACATCGATATTTTAATAACTCGCTCTGAGGCGCAAGATCGGCTCACAGCGTAAATGTTCGCGCGGTAACCTTTCGATACAAAATGATTTATATATACGTGTATACGTTATCTTCATTTTTCATTTTTGAAGATCCTAATACAACTGTATCATATATAATTCTTATAATTACATCGTCATACAGACAGTATCTCGTATCACCTTTCATCCGATTTACTTTTTCTTCGATTGTTTGTACTAAATGAGAAAAAAAGACATGAAAAACTAAGACTTATTAATACTATTTGCGGTCCACGCTGACACCGAACTTTTGCAATTTTACTCAATGCTTTTTCGAATATGGGACCGTGCAAGTTCGGCAAAGCGACCTCTATATCTACGCTCTGTACTTTTATTCGCACTTTTAATTATATTTGCCAATTATATTAGTCCTGGTTGCTGGATAATTGCCAAGGCCATAGTCCAAAAAAATAATAAGAAGAAAAAATAAGATGCAGGTTATGTTATGCAAACATAAACAATTGTATGTATTAAATAAAATTAGTTATTAAAATGCAGTACTGCAAGCAAAATACAATTAATTAAATTTACCTTTATATAATAATTGCATATCATATCAATATTGTGGAGCAATATATAATTTTTCTGCTTCAATGACAGAAGGTATGAAATATACGTCAATTTGACAATTTCAATTGACAATATGAATTATTTAAGATAGTTGCAATATTTCTCCGCGACTCGCGCACGGTTGTTTCTCGTTTCCCTTCCAAGTACTTGCACACCGCGACAAGCAAAAAACTCGAAAAAAATACCTCTATTATAAAATTTTCAAAATTCTTTTTTTTTTACTATTTCAATATTTGTAAAAAGAGTCCCTACATATGCATAATATATTCCATACATAACGTAACGTTGTCGTTTTTTTGCTCTTCCCGGGGGCCCGCTTATCCATCTCGGGAACCATGTAGCATGTAGGCACCATAAGAAGAAGACGAATGGAACGGCCCTTAGAATTTAAATATACTTAAACAAAGGTTCTGACGACATGAAGAACAAAGATGTCATACATTTAAATTATGATAAAAAGAAACATTCTAAAATTTACCCAAACACAAGAATCAACAATATCTCACCAAATCCTGACGGGTTTTAGTCATTATTCGCTAGAAATATTTTAATAAATTCATGAATAAATCACATCAATCTTGTGTGTCATAATATATTCATTTTTTTTAATATTATTAAATTCAGATTATAACGAAAATTAACGCTTGAGAATGTCTTATCTCACACACCAGATACAATAAAGTAATAGTGTAATACTTCAATAATTTATCTATTATGAAATCGATCACTAAAAAAATGTTGCTCTATTTAGCCTCTAGTTCTATGCTAAATTGTTGAAATTGCAACGGTTGAATTGTCTGTGAATTACAAGGGCAATGCCAACATAGCATACTACTACTACTATCATTGTTTGATTTGCGTGTATAGATATAATGCTATGTAGAAATCCGTTCAATGATTGTCCCCGTTTAGGATTTAGTCCTCTTCAGGGTTTACAGTCCGAAAAGCAAACAGTCCGAAAAACACACTGGGGCAAATTCCGTATCCTGGTGTTTTTTGGATTCCTGGATTATGCCGGCCGGTGGTGTCCAGAAGGCTAAGAAGTCAACAGAGAAGAAAGTTTGATGGATTGTTGTTGGTTCCATAGACATTTACGTGTACTGTCCGTGCTTTGCTCTCGACCAGTCTCCCTAGAAACCATTGTACAACGACAGGCGAACCTGCGTCCCTCGTGGGCGGTCAGGAGGTGGCTTTGAGCGCAGCGTGGACAGTGAGCGTTCGAGTGGAGAAAATAGTTGCGGCTATTTTCTTGGGACGAACAGGTATAATTGTGCAATGAAGTTGGGAAACCGCAAAAAACCAACTTCTCCCTGTTCGGGCATAGCATACAGCAACAAGCTCCTTTTATTTCCAATAACACGCGATGAGGAAGGAAAGGATCCCCTAACGTAAAAAATAAAACCTAGTGACTTGGTTGGTTACTTTAAGGATCCTGGATAAAGTTACATTACAGATATTTGAGTCTCTCAGAAAGCAGTAGATGTTTGATCATCTTCCAGCCTCAAAAGTCCACTGCTCAACGTAGGCCTCTTTCTCGTGTTTCCAACCAGTGGCGGCTCGTGATTTTTACCATAGAGGAGGCTATACCTAACTGTAAAATATCTAGACAAATTTGCACTAGCAAAAAAATGCGCCAAAAATATGTAATTTAAGGACCCATTTTTTTGACCATTTTTTATTTACATTTCATAATATTTTCATAATTCATAATATCATACCATTTTAAAAATAGTAAGTCTAATCGTAAAAGTGTCATACCAAAGTTTGTGCCGTTTATTTGTTAACGTTTCATTTTTGTAAGTAGATATGCATACTCAACTGAAATTTTTTTATATAACTGAAATAACTTCAACTTATAACTATATAACTTCAAATAACTGAAAAATTATTTGAACAAGTTGTCCCAAATATTATTCTAACCCCACTGACCAAATTTCATAACAAAATTCGCACTTTTATTTTTTTCATTATTTGTAGTCAGGACATAAATTCTAACGGCTATTGACTTTGATTTTATATACCTACTCTTTTTATATACCTACCTTGCTCTCAAGCTATTTGCTTGTGGAATTTTTATAATTAACTATTTAGATGGGAAATAAGCCACAATTAAATTGAAAAAAATAATTTTATTAATGTTTCGATGTCCAAATCGGGTGTCGTTGTCAAAATAAAAAATACTACTACAGGGTGTTTGGTAGAGAATGGGCCATAGCTTAACCTCAGGTTCCTGAGGTTAAAATAGGCCGATTTAAGCTAACTTACCTTAGTACAAAGTTTATAATAACCGAGATACAGGGTGTCAAAGTTAAACTTTTTTTTATTTATTATTGAATATTTCCTGACAGGCATGAGATATCAGCACAAAATTTGGTAAGTGGGGGTTTTTCGGGACGAGAAAACTAAATTCCCTACCAAAAGTTATGTGTTGCCAGAGGGCGCCACATACGCCTTTCAGCACTCATTTAATACGTTCAATTTGTTTTATCCGTCACTCCGTATAATTTTGACATTAAAATTTGTATTCCCCTATTAGTTTTACTTAAAAAAGGTATACCTCTTTCATCTCCCTAAACTCAACCGTTTACGAGATCAAGCATTTTAAATCTGCGGTGCATAATTTTTAGCATAATATCATTGTAGTTACATCAGAAAAATAACTTAAAACCATAAAATTATCCAAAAATGTATCGCAAATTTCTTCAAATGGAATTTGCGATGCAATGCCATAAATTTGAGAACTGGCACAATTATTATGGTTTTAAGTTATTTTTCGGGTGTAACTACAATGATATTATGCTAAAAATGATGGTGTATCGCAGATTTAAAATGCGTTTATCTCGAAAACGGTTGAGTTTAGAGAGATGAAAGAAGTATAGCTTTTTTAAGTAAAACTAATAGGAGAATAAAAATTTTTTATGTCAAAATTATACAGAGTGAGGGATAAAAAAAATTTAACGTAATAAATAAGTGCTGAAAGGCGTATGTGGCGCCCTTTGGGCAATACATAATTTTTGGTAGGGAATTTAGTTTTCTCGATCCAAAAAAACACCACATACCAAATTTCATGTTGTTATCTCATATCTGTCAGGAAATATTCAATAATAAATAAAAAAAAAGTTTAACTTTGACACCCTGTATCTCGGTTATTATAAACTTTGTACTAAGGTAAGTTAGCTTAAATCGGCCTATTTTAACCTCAGGAAGCTGAGGTTAAGCTATGGCCCATTATTTACCAAACACCCTGTATATTAAACAAAAATGTTGTTGCTTAGTAAAAAATTCTACTAATAATTTTTTTAATCTGACTCATTTATATTGGCAATTCATACATATATTATACATTTTAAAGTATTTTTTACTAAACAACAACATTTTTGTTTAATTTAGTAGTACGTATTTTGTATTTTGACAACGACACCCGATTTGGGCGTCGAACCGTTAAAAAAATTATTTTTTTTTAAATTTAATTGTGGCTTATTTCCCATCTAAATAGTTAATTATAAAAATGCCACAAGCACATAGCTTCAGAACAACATTATTTTTTATGTTAATATGTTTTTTGTGTTAATATATTATTGTTTATATCCCAACAACGTTTAATTATTTATTAATACCTAAATCACTTAAATATTTTTCCACAACAGTAGGTATATAAAATCAAAGTCAATAGCCGTTAGCATCTATGCATGTATAACCACTAAAAAAGCTAGCTGGTTTCAACACTCTGGTGTCCAAATCTGTTAGTATTTGTAAATGTACTGTTTTTACAAATCCTAACTGATTTCAACACCCTAGTGTCAACACACGCTAGCGTCTGTAAACGTACTGTTTTTCCAAACCCTAACTGGTTTCAACACCGTGGTGTCATCACGCGCTAGCATCTGTAAATGTACCGTTTCTCCAAACCCTAACTGATTTCAACACCCTGGTGTCTACACACGCAAGCATCTGTAAATATGCCTCCGGGGAGCGTGTGATGGCACCGTGGATGGCACTGTTAGGAGACCGGGTCTCCTTAAACGCTGGTGCGCTGCGCCGTGCATTAGCAACGGAGGCTGGCCGGCTTCTTGAATCAGTTCATGCTTCTCGGGATAACCCAGGGTCCTGCCTACAATAATAATGAAAAAACTGAGACGCAAGCATGCGTTCTAATGCTAATGCTCCGCGCGTATGGATATAAATATAGTGTTAATGTGGAATTTACACTTTGTATAATAGTAAGATTGCTTGTTGTTTTTCGTGATTGACGATCAACAAAACAGTGTAGCGTCTGTAAAAAATTTATGGTGAGGCTAAGCCTTCCTTGCCTCCTCTGACGAGCAGCCACTGTTTCCAACCCTGTCTATTTTGCTTCACTCTGATCCAGATATTTGATAAAGAAATCACGATGTATTTCTCACTCTACCTAAAGTTGACTTTAGGTCAACGTCTCAACTGAGAATCCTGGTTTACAGGACACTCAGATAGATCGCTGATGGGCTAATACGGGCGGAGGTAAATTCCTCACCAACCAGTAAAAAATATAATCCGACAGGTATTTTCCTCACCAAATTTAAAGGCTCCTATTAATCCGGTAGGTATTTTCCTCACCAACTCACTCAGGTAATAAAATAAGGTTTAATTTAAGAATGTCTATTATGAAAGCATCCGAAATCCGAATACAAGACATTAACTTCCTTACATTATAATAATAGTTTATAATATAGATAATATGCAAGACGTATAAATTATTATTTAATATTTACTATAATAAGACAGACACTTTACAAAATCCATTCTAGTCATTTGATTATACTGATATCTTATTAATAAATTTACTACATTTTTCAATTTCAGTTTAACTTGTTTATCTTTGATTGGTTTTGCAATATGCAAACTTTAAATTTTAACATACGTAACTACCTGAAATTCTTTAATTTTTTCAAAGAAAATATATATGGATGGATGCGTATTACAAAACGATAAATTAAAATGCGAATGAAAAGATTCGCAAGCATTCGTAATACGAATAACAGAAGAATTTGTCTCTGTCCACAAATATGGGAAGAATATGGCATTTTCGTCTATATAAGTTTCAACTAATAAATAATCAACATATCTATCTTAAATTTCATTTCCTGGTTTGCATGACATTAAATCAAACACAAAACAATCTGATACGTCTTCTGGTTTTATAAATATGTAAGGCAAAAAGTATGTTTGAGCTATTTGCCTCTTTCAGAATCATTTTTATATTCTGATATTAAATCAAGAGACCAAGATATTTCTATAAGTACCAAGCTTAGTGTAGGTGAAATTTACAACCATGTATTTTAGTGTTCGGACACATTTCAATGATTGCATTCCTTTTCAAAATCTTCAAAAATTTTACTAACATTAAACTCAATTTTGAGAGCTTTAAAAATTTCTGATTTTAACAAAAATATTGTTGTAAATTTCTGTTTTTTTGTTTGGCAGTAAACAGTACAATAAAGAAATATGATGCCCATTAATTAGCCCATGAATAATGAATAATTGCAATGTGCCATCCATATAATAAAATTCAATGTGGCTAAAAGTCTTATATTTGTTTCACAACTAAATACAACTATCCTACTTTTGACACAGTTTATAAAGAGGAAGTTTTCCCTCTTGGTTGTTTTTTGAGCACACCCCGTCACAAATTCTTGAACCTCATCAATATTGGAAGGAAGTCGACCAGGCATCATTTTTCGTCGATAATTATATATTTTTTCTTATGTAATTGACAACAATCGTAGTAATTGTTTCAGACAAATTAGCTGCAAGTGCTTGGCGTATAATTTTTGCTGGTTTTTCAATTCTCTTCTGCTTTACGTTTACAATAGTTAGAAACAATTTTTCGATCTAACTTCTGACAATCTGGTTCATGATTATGTTGTCGGTTACTTCTAGATATTGTAAAAGTTGCACCAATAGCAAAAAATTTCGCACTACAAGTTGTTTTATCCTCCAGAACACTTCTTCACTTTTTAAAACTTTCACTTTATAAAAAATAAAATTTTTGAATACCAATACCGCGTAAGGTTTACCGCGATCACTTTCTATTAAACATGCCATTTTTGTCAAAATTCCAATTGTGACTAAAAATAAAATACTATAATTAATTAATTAATTATTATAATTATAGGTACCTACTGTAATTTAATAGTAGATAAATAATTCAATTGAATGCCTTTTAGTAAAAGCTACCTGAAATAACTGAAAGAACCATTTTGGTCTTGGTGAGGAAAATACCTGTGGGATTATGACATACCCTTATAAACGCAGGCAAAAGATTATTTTGGTGAGGAAATTACACCCGCGGGCTAATACAGAGCCTCTCCTTCAAAAGTATTGATCATGAACGTCAGGTTACTGCTTAATGATGTTGGTCTAGGAAAAACTATTGTCTGCGTTTTCAATGCGTATTGAATTTTATCGGTTTTATTGATTTTTTTATTGATTCATTTTATTAATGCGGTTATTTTAAGCACTATGTCTCTTTTTAGTTTATTGTTGTTCAATAAACTCAGTGATTCTCTCAATAAATTAAAAAATTATCGCCTAATAGTCTCTTATATTTCAATTTTTTCCAGAAGATAATTGAGGCCATGAGAGCCAGAGTGGCCTAACTGATTTTAACATTACTTTCAAAGAAAATGATCAGAAGCTTTCAATGTCCGATTGTTTTAGTAATTGTTGTATGTTAACCAATAATGATTCTTGGTCAACATAAACCTACTAAAACAATCGGACATTGTCAGTTTCTGATCATTTTCTTTGATTATGTAAGTAAAGTACTAATTTTAAAATCAGTTAGGCCACTCTGGCTCTCATGGCCTCAGTTTGTTGCCACAAAATTTTAAGAAAAAGAAAACTTGTCTGTGATTGCACTATCTGGCTAAATCGTTAATTAATGTAACTGTTTAAAAATGTCATAGAACGCGATGATTCAAAACGAAAGAGAATGCAGTATTTTTCCAGGTAATGCAAAGAAGGCCCCAGACACAAAAACAGGTAAAATTTAAGCGGCTCGTAAAACCATTTGGGAAAAACCATTTTGAAAGTATTTACAGTAAATAATATGACAGTAAATAATACACAAAACAAAATTTTAACACCTTCTTCGCAAAATTCCTTTCTTCATTCTGGTCTTTCAAAATTTCCCCAATAAATACATGAGTCATGTCAAGTCAATACTAACTTTGTATACCTATACGCCTATACCATCTTCCCGAAGAGGATCTGTCAATAATCCGAGTGAATAACAGGCTTCATTACAAATAAAGGTGTCCTTTTTATTTAAAATTCCATGAAATTTTGGAGTTGACGGGAAATAGAGGAAGAAAGACACAAAGGTTCATATGATGAAACAACTAAGTACATACATAGTGTTATTAGAAGTTATTAGTGATACATTTTATGCGGGAATATGTATTGTTATGATCTGCTTTCTATTACTTTTATATTAATTATTATTTATTTGATCAATTATTTAATTAACGCAAATCATACATAAAAATATTAAGAAAAAATCTCAGGGTGCCTTTTGTCAAAAAAAATTTGATTAAATTCTCTTAGGTTATACTTACTTATCCTTTCTCGTGGTTTCAGTATCTCTTAGTTGATCCTTATCGGGATAAAATAGGAAAAGGAAATAAATAGAAAAATCGTAAATAAACACATACAAATACCTTTATTATCAAAAGCAATGCTCTATAAATTTATCAATTAAATCCTGTGGGCATAACTGTCCAAAAGAAACTTTTACCATATAAATTAATCTAATCTAATTCAAACAAATATATATCGCTTTGCTCTTGATACCCTTAATAAAAAACAAGCTAAACAAACAAATTTGGTATTCGCAAATTACTTATACTTCCTATTAAATTTTTGAAATGTTGGAATCTTAAATGCATATGCTTTTACGTAAAACAATTTAACTTTTGATTATAAAGAAAATCTATCACATATTTCAATTCATTAAATTCATATCACAATTTGATTCACACACAATGATGTCTCCTCTTGACCCAAACAGCTCCTCCTTGTTGATTATGTTAGGCTACCAATCAAAGCCCTCTCCGTTCTCAGCAAACAATCCAGCAGGATACCAGCAACTATTTCTCCAAAACACAAGCCAGGCCTCTTTTTGCCAGTACTCGTTCAATAAACTCCAAAACTCTCTCCTCTCTTTCTCTCAACAATAATCTCCTGAGACCCAAGTATCTTTTTTACTTGGTGTCACAAATAATTTTAATAACGATAATTCTTGTAACTTACTCTCTTGGACTTTACAGAATCAAAGAGGTATTTCTTCTCGATTTGATTTGTCTCTCGTTCCACTTTTCAGCTCTCTCACTATCAAAACAACCACTAGTACTTGCTTCTGAACTCCTCACGAAAACTTTTGACTGCTCTTCTCGAATGCCGGTAACACAATGATCTTTTCTTTTCCAAACTGTCTCAACATTCAAACAAAACTTTCCCTATTCCAAATTTCCAAGCCAATCAGAAACATTTCTCTCCCCCCATTCTTTTTTTTCATTCGAAAACCCACTCATACTTTCAAAATTATTCCTACCATCATACTAATTATTACTTTCGGGAAATTCTACAAAATTTACTCGGGGTTAAACAAAAAGGTTAAAATTCCAAACTTTCTTTACCTTAATTTTCTAAGAACTAATTACCTATGGCTTCTATCCTTCCCGTAATAAACAATCGGTTTAAAATACTAATCCTAAATAACTTTCACTTCACTTTTATTTACAAAAATGTTTTTAATATTCTTCATGGAAAAATTCATTAAGGAGAAACCACTTTGCGTTGAAAGCTAACTTCTAATAAATATTTACAAATCAATATACAGGGTGTATCAAATTTATGTGCCCGCGTTATATTAAAAAAATTAAAATTTTTATTCTATCTTTGATTGATAAATTGAAACACAATAGTATATATTTTACCTTGACATTAGTTTTATCATAAAATTCTCTTGGACTAACCTCGGTGTTGAACAGATAATTCACGTTGCAGAAGATAGAGAAGCGTTTAAAAAAGTGATCGCCAACCTTCGCCCTAAAGAAGACGACACAATAAGAAGAAGGAATAAAGGAACCCACTCATAAGACAACACCTGACAGATGAAATCAATAAATTCTGCAAAATACTGAAACAGATACAAAATTGTTGTTAATAAAGATCGAAATAGTTGACAGTCCAAAAGACATTCTGACACTAACCAGATACAAAAACACAATGGTTGATGGAGGAAATTTTAAATTTAATGGAAGAAAGACGTCAACGTAAAAACAAAAATAATCAGATGTACAAAAAAGTGGATACATAAATAAAATACAAAACTAAGCTAGCGAAAGATTAATGGTTAAGGTATAATACGCATAAATGGAAGAATGCCAGAAAAGATATGACAGCTTTAAAGGCACAAAAAATAAAGATTTAACTCACAATAGAAAAAGAAAACCGAAAATACTGAAAGATGCAAATGGGAAACTATGTAGTGTTGAATACTAACGTCAAATTAAAAAGATGGACAGAATACAACAATGAGTTGTTCAAAGAAAATAGAACAGAATTGATGAAAAAGTACAAGATGGTGTGGTTTCAATGATATTAAAGAGGAAATTAAAATGGCATTAAATAGGTATAGCAAAAGTGCCAAAGCACTAGGTCCAGACAAAATCCCAGTAGATATCTTAAAATGCATAAATGATTAAACCTTTAGACATTATAGTAGACTTCTTCTTCGTCTTGTAATGTCCTGTTTCTTCTCTTACAGTCTCTGCTGCGATCCGGAGGTCCAGCTCTCGTACCATCGCTTTTTGGGTCTTCCATACGTTCAGGGTCCATCCGATCTACGTGGCCTCTCCACATGCGTCGTCGTTCGTCGTGCTCTTGTCCATCTCACTACGTCTTGAACGCCTAGCTCTCTCAATGTGTCTTCGTTTCGTATTGTATCTCTGAGCAGTGGTGTCATGGCAAAATTAGCAGTGCCGGAACGCACTGCTAATTTTTGTTTACAAAACCTAAATTCTCTATTTATTTTTTTTTCTTTTCTTAACCAGTGTGGGAACGGCGTTCCCACGCGTTCCCACACCATGACACCACTGTCTCTGAGTGTGATACCTCTTATGGATCTTATAGGGTTTTCATCTCTGTTGTTCTCATTATTTGTTTGGTCTTTGTTGTCTCGGCCCTTGTCTCAGCTGCGTATGTCAGTACGGGTCTAACACAATGACATGTCTTATAAATGCGGACTTTGCTTTCGGTGCTCATAATATATTTATTCCGCCAGATTATATCCCTCAGGAAACCAGATATTCTCGCTGTTTTCGTTGCCTGCTGCCTGCTTGTTTAATATGCCTATGCCTATAATAGACTTGTTTAACAAAATATATAACACAATATACAGGACATACAATAAGACAATGGTTACTCTCCACTTTTTGCGCTATCCCTAAAATTACAAACGCCGAAGACTGCAGTGAATACAGAACAATATCATTAATATGTCATGTTCTCAAATTAATCTTGAAAATAATACATGGTCGTATAAATAAAAAACTGGAAGAAGGAATAGATGATAGTCAGTTTGGGTTCAGAAAAGGACTAGGAACCAGAGAAGCGTTATATACCTTTAATATGATAGCTCAAAGATGCATAGATATGAATGTGGATGTGCTTGTGATTTGAGTTATTAATTTATGCATATGTTTTAAAAGGTTTATCTGATGGTAGAATATCCGTAAGTCTTTTCTGTTATGGTAGAATCTCGTTCTGCGCTGCTGGAGTCTTTTAAAAGCTTCATTTTCTTTGTTAGTTAATACTGTTAATAGATCTATACTCTTCGTCGAATCAAAGTAGAACCAAGTTGAATTAACCCTGTACTGATATGCACGCTTCAGGACATATACTCTGACATGTGGTATGTCATGCAGTTGCCTATTTTCTTTTGTTTTCAATAAGAATTTCTCTTATATCACTGTATTTGTTTTTTTACATCAACTACGGAGTGATTCTTCACACTGCTGTAAAATAAAATACTGCTCCAAATAAAATAAACTTTATTTTTTCAGAAAAATTATGAACGCGCGCATAATAATATAAAATTCTTTATAAACTGAATTACAGAAAACTTGAGTATTGGTAACTCAAAAATAGTAAAATAATGCTGTCCACTTGAAGGTAGAACTGGATGAACTTACTGCCATATTAATAGCGAAAAATACACTAATAGACTTCTTTTAACTATAGAAACGTAAACACTGACATGCGGTAGGTACGTGATACCTAGTGTGACCAACTAGCCCGAAAAATCCGGGACATGGCCCGAATTACGAAGTCGTGTCCCGGCGTCCCGGACAAGGCATCCGGGCCATCCGAATTTTCAACGTTTTGGTAAAATTCTATTTTGAAATTTTGAATACGTTATTCTTCTAAGAATTCACATCAAATTGAATTGGTGGAACGAAAAAAAAGTCCACAATTTCTAGCGTGTCCACATCCAAAACGTCCACATTTTATATCGTGGTATTATAGTTCTACGAAAACTCAAACTCTGGACTTGTCCGTCCCGTTTCTGTATTTTAATTATCGTCTTCTGAAAAGACGATTATATTTTTATATTAATCTAAGGTTCTATTTACATGGAAATCCAACATCAGTTAATTTTGTCCTTTTTGAGAACGATTTCCGGACTGGAAGTCGAAATATCAAAAACTAACAAAAACGTAATCATCATTACAACCCATCCCATCAAAAAAAAATTTGTCAACATAAAAATGTTAACTCGTTTAGTGCCCACGACGACACTGTGTCGTCATGAGGGTTTCGTTAAGGTTGCCGACGACGCACAAGTGTCGGCGGCAGTACTGCGTTACTAAATTAACTATTTAAGCACGTGGTACCAGCCAAGTGGCGTTTGCTCAAGATGGGCACCGAACGTGTTAAATAATCAATAAAATGATGATATTAAAGTTGTAGATATATTAAAAAAAAATAGCCCGATTTTCATTGAAAAGTCCCGGATTTTAGGTATATTTTTTTAGCCTTGTCCCGAATTCGACTGAATTGGAGTTGGTCACACTAGTGATACCGCAAGAAAACTTTACGTCAACGCAGCTCAAAGACTAAACCATACTAAAACTGCAGCAGTTGAGAGCAGGTACAATTACAAACCACTTGAAGGTACACAGATGGTGTTCCAGAAATCTTTTATAAAACACATTTTACAACAAAATATATGTTCGACAAGGTATATGACATACCACTACCAGTCATGCATGTCAGTGAGTTAAAGTATACAACAAAGTTAACATGTGGCGTCGCTACATTTGAATATTTTAGCGAAAAGCCACACGGGCGACAGGGCCGTAACTACGATGTTGGTGGCCCCGGGGCAAATGTGATCTGGGGGCCCCTTACCGGGAGGTCTGGGGAATTCATAGCTTCATCTGTATCTGACATTGCGGACGGATTATCAACGAATGCGTTAGTTCGCTACACAGGGCCGTAAGTACGATGTTGGGGCCCCGGGGCAAACGTGATCTGGAGGGCCCCTACCAGGAGGTCTGTGAGTCTTCCGTTAGGGGCCCCCTACCGGTGGCTTTACCCCCAGCAGAAGGGGCTCAATGCATTTTAATGCATTCCATAACTGAAGTTTCTAAAGACATACATAATTTTTTAGAAAATGTTCTTACATCTGTTGGCAAATTTGAAACAAAAATGTTATATGAATACTCCTAATATATTAAATACTCCCCTGAGGCATTCCTTCCTGGACTTGTTGTATCCTGGACATTTTTATATCTTTTCGAATGGTATCGGGGTCCCCAGCTTAGCCCGGACCCCTCTTCCAATGACATTTTAGGTTTTATTACGCCGAAATAACTAATTTCCTAAGTAATAATTTAAATTTTTATTGTAGTAAAGAAACAAAGGCGTTCTCACAAACAATTTATTCCCCGTTATTTATTTCACTTATTCGCCGTTAGAGGGCGTTCTAAACATACTGCGGTATAAATAGTTTTATTTTATACCGAGAAACTAGGGACGTGTTGGTGTGAATTTGTCTTCTGCAGAGCCTCCTTGACAACAGGTAGACCTAGAAATAGTACTATCGGGGGATGGCAGGAGACAAATTTAAATCAAAAATAAAACCGTAGATTTTCTATTTTTAATTTATTTTACAACTGACGACCGGTTTCGCTGTCTACAATTTGCACAGAATCCTCAGGTCCTGGTTAAAGTAAAATTAAATGCTACAAACAATATAAAAAAATCTTTTTTAATTTTTTTATTTACTTTTTTTTATTGTTTGTAGCATTTAATTTTACTTTCTTTACTACAGTCTATCTTTCTTTACTACAATAGTATGGACTCACACATGCAACCCATTCATTATTTAAATTTTTATGTTAAGGTCTCGGGGGGGACCCAGCTTAGCTCAAGCCTCAGGGGCCCCTGCTCTGTTCCAATTTTAGTCGAAAAGACTAATTTCCCCAGTGAAAAATTAAAACTTTATGTTGAGGTCTAGGGTGCCCTGTAGGTCTTTTTAAAATTGTCTCATTTGAAAATATTTCGTTTTTCGTTGGAATCGGCTTTTAAAATACATATTTTTATTTTCCTCGTTAAAATCTATGCACGGTCAAACAAACGAGGGCCCCTGCGGGGCCCCCTTTGTCCGGAGGCCCCGGGGCACTGCCCCGGTTGCCCCAACGGTAGTTACGGCCCTGACGGGCGATAATTTACGGCGCCGTAAGAGCAGTAAACAAGAGGCATTGGTTGACTAACTCCCTATTTCATCTACAATTTTTTAGTCAAATGCCTCGTCATGTTTACTGCTCTTACGGCGCCTTAAATTATCGCCCGTGTGACCTTTCGCTAACTACGAAAAAGTTTATTCTTAAAAATAAAGTACCATAAAGTTTGAAAACTCTCAATTTATGGTAATGCACTTTTGTGTTAGAAAATTACATCATCTGGTATTTCTAGTGTCTAGTCAATAAGTTACAGCTTTATATTAATGTGCTACTAATATTCAATCTTTGATGTAATGAAGGGTTTCTTGACACGTACAAATAACTGTTATGTGTGATGTAACTTTAACAAAAGGCATATGGCATACGATGTAACACATAAGTGATTTATCGTAACTACTCATCAATATAATATAGCTTAGTAGGTCGCTAATTGCTCTGAGGTGTAATATATAAAGAAGTAAACAGTTTAGCAAGTACATATGGGTTTGCTTAATACATAGCTGTACTGGATGTACGTTTTTATATGATAACTATATAGACCAGGGTATTTTGCACAAAATAAATCGATTTTTAAATGTAGCACCTAGAGATTTGTAACTTTTTGCATTGTGTTCAGGATGACGTCAGGAAAAAAGTATACTATAGAAAAATGGGTGGAAATGTATAGGTACCTTTTAAACTGCATAAAATGCATCCAAAAGTGCATAAACATGTCAGAATGAGCGCAATGAAATTGGTCCGGTTGCAATGAAATTCGTCCGGCTGAGTTAAACCTTCGGGTCAGGTAAATAATTATTCATTTGGTGACCATGAAACTCGTCCGCATATTCTTAACACATTGTAATGAAATTCGACCGAAATAATATAAAATAGTATAAATTAGGAGAAATTTCATGAAATAAGTGGTACACACATTATAAAAAATATGAACATTTTATTGTACACACATAATATGTTATAAACATAGAAATATTAGGCCTTTATCTTAGGAAAATTGGGCCTTTTATTCACTTCAATTTACCTGTATACTACCCTCATCAAAACAAGAATAGTTCAAAACAACAAATTAATACTTAGAAGTAATTTGCGATAACTAGCGCCATGCATATTAACAATGAAGTTTACAAACAAAGATCTATGAAGATTAATTTTACCTGGCCAAATAAAATTTAAACAAAACCTCGGTTTTTCTAATGATTTTTTAATGCATTCATCTCTATGGCATGATAATATATTATATTGTAAATACCGATAATAGATATTCGGTTAAAATGAACAAAATTAAAATCGGACGAATTTCATGGTGGCATCGGACGAGTTTCATTACTTTTGAGAGCTAAAATAAATCCGGACCAATTTCATGGTGTCATAAAATGAACCGGACGAATTTCATTACGCCAGTCAAAATAAGTGTATTAAGGTAGAGATTTTGTTATTCGGAGGGTTTTGGGGTCGCTAAAGAGGAATACGCCATCAGAACCGACCACCGGAGCACCCGGTACCCAAAACCCTCCAAACTCCAGAAGATAACATGCCTTAGCAGTGACCTTGGGCACCAGGTGGTCCGGGTGTCGATTCTGATGGCGTATTCGTATACAGCGACCACAAAACCGCCTACTAATCTATTTGAATTCATTCAAGGCCGAACACCTTCGAGATTCCTGAAGATGACGTGCTTTACACTGGGCACCAGGTGCTCCGGGGTCGGTTCTGATGGCGTATTCGTGTTCTCTCAGTCCGGCCCTGGCCTCCCTTAGCATCCGCCTCCAAGTATCTCTTTCTCTGGCTGCTCTCCTCCAGTTGTCCACCCTTAACATCTCTTTAGCATCGGTTCTCACTTCGTTTATCCACCTCTTCCTTGATCTTCCTACTGGCCGAGTCCCACCATAGTCCCGCTAAGCTTTCTACTAGGTGTTCTACTAGTATTCGTGTTCAGTGACTCCCAAAACCTCCAAGTAATATGTTTGTATCAATTTAGTACCAATAACACTCGAACATCCAGATGACGTGTCATAGCTGTGGTCCTGGGCACCAGGTGCTCCGAGAGTCGGTTCTGATGGTGTAGTCGAGTTCAGCGACCCCAAAAACCTCCCGAGGAACAAAATATTGCCCTTAATATACTTATTTTGTCCTGTGTATGCACTTTTGTATGCATTTTATGCACTTTAAAATGCAATTACCACCCATTTTTCTATAGTAGAATTTTTTCCTGACAACATCCTGAACACAATGTCAAAAGGTGCTGTATTTAAAAATCGATGTATTCCGGTGTTTTTAGTGCTAAATGCCCTGGTCTATGATGACTATAATATCTATCATTCTAATACCATTACTTGAAGAACATTTGCAATATGTGAGATCTTTGATTGTGTTTTTGAAAGAAGGATAGTAGAATAGATACAATAGCGACAGTATCCAAGAATTTCAAAGAATGTAATTTGCGTTTAATGGCACATTAAAGCAAAAAATTGGTCTCTCGTTTTTTTAATGTTGAATTTGAATATTTTTTTTTCTATTTGATTTCTTCTCTTCAACAGTTAATTTACGGAAGATGTTCCTTTGACATCACTATAAATCACATTGTATACAGTTTGGATTTCAAATGAAATAAGAAGAAACGAACGTGTCAACAGGAATCAAGATATAGGGGGATAGCCTCAGTTCGAATCTTTTTAACATAATCATGGAAAAGATAATGGAAAGCGGAAATGAAACCAACATTGGCTACAAAATGGGAAAGCGAGTTTTGAGTATCCTCTACTATGCTTTTTCTTTTTTATTCTTTTTGTATAGACATGACTCGTCTGACTTGTTTGTTTTTTTAATGTGCCTTTAGTAAGTTGTCGTTCCATCGTTTTCGTGGTCTTCCCACTGATCGTCTTCCTATTGGGGAACCGTCTCTCGCTGTCTTTACTACTATATTTGTTGTCAATCGGCTTATGTGGTCATTCCATTCTATTCTTTCGTTTCTTACCCAGTTATTAATGCTATCCACTTTGCATCACCGTCGTATATCTGTACTTCTAGCTCTGTCCCATAGAGTCTTACCATCGATTTTCCGAAGGGTTTTTATCTCCGCTCTTTCAAGCAATCTTTTTGTCCTCTCTGTGTCGAGTCGTGGGTCGTGTTTCTGCCGCATATGTCATTATTTATTTGATGACTGTTTTGTAAATTCTGCCTTTCATTTCTTTTTTCTAATATTTTTATTTCTCCATATTTTGTCATTCAGGGAACCTGCGGCTCTTTTTGCTCTGTTCACTTGATTTTCCACTTCTGCTTCGAGCCTTCCGTAGCTAGATAGTATGATGCCTAGATATTTAAACTCCATCACTTGTTCTATTATCTGACCTTCCAGCTCCAATTTTCATCTTATTGGATTTGCTGTTATAACCAAGCATTTTGTCTTTTTTGGGGAAATTAACATGCTAAATTTTCTGGCGGTTATGTTAAATTGGTGCAGCATACATTGTAAATCATCTTCACTTTGAGAGATTAGTATTGCATCGTCTGCATAGCAGATTATTTTAAGTTGTTTTTCTCCCATTTGGTATCCTTTTTTAGTTCTTACTTTTTTTTATTATTTCGTTCATGATCAGTTTGAACAATAAAGGACTCAAGCTCAAGGAATCTCCCTGTCTTATCCCATTGCCGTCTTCAATTGGGTCAGTTAGTTCATCTTCCACTTTTACTTTTATTGTGTTGTTGTGATAGATGTTTTCGATCGTTTTAATTATTCTTAGAGGATGTAGATTATTCCTCCACTATGCAGATGATGCAATAAGCATGGCTATGAAGACACCTCCAGCGTCTTCTTTATAGATTCGATATAACAGCATAGAAGTTAAACATGTTAACATCCCACGAAAAGACCCGGTCCATCAGGTCCATGGTTATAGTCAAGAACCCCATCAGATGTTAACTAATGTTTAACGAACACATAAAAACAAGTCAAAGTTCAACTATCTCGAAATAGATGTATCATAATATGATAGATACACTACACTACAGAGGAAGCAAAAAACAGGTCAATAAGGCAGCCAGAATATCAGTATACCTATCTGACGGATATCATACTGTGACGAAATACCGACAGCAAATAACAGGTTCCATCTAGACAGCTCGGTACGTATGGAGACATCTGGAAGGATGACTCATCAGACGAGCGACGAAAAGATTTCTCGAGAAAGATCGCTTACGCATTACTAAAGTTGGGCGGTTCCGTCTTTCTGGAACGTTCAAGAACATGGCTTGTATTTTTGTATTCAATATAAATAAGGATGGAATTTTCAGGAGTAGTTAGTCTGTAAAATAAATTCTTCTGTAACTTGTATAAATAAGTTCGTATAAACGAACCGAGAGTATTATTTTAACCGTAAGCACGCTACAATACTATGAAGAAACAAATACACTAAGTAGCAAAATTAACGCACCAGCCTAAAAATGGGACATTTTTGATGTCTCGAATTTCCTAAACCTGTTGTCCGATTTTAGTGATTTTTTCGTATGTTATAGCCTTATTCTTTAAAAATATCGACATAATATTTTTGCTAGACAGGTAAATATACTATATAGTACTAGTATACCGAGCGTAACAATCACACTGTGTTTTTTCCTCAAAATTCGGAACATCCTGTGGAATATTCTAGCATATATAAAATATTGAAATTATAACTGAATTGTAGCCTTAGGCTTTCTTAACATTTTTTTTATTCATTCGCTTATGTTGGATAATAAAAAGGTGACGATACTATCATAATAGCAGACAACCTTCAAGACCTCCAAAAGCTAATGAACAAGATAGGTGAGTATGGAGAAGAATATGGATTATCAATAAACATCAAGAAAACTAAATTTATGAGGATATCAAAGACCCAAAATAATGGTGAAAGCCTGACAATTAAAGGTAAAACTTTAGAACAAGTTGAAAACTACAACTATCTTGGCACAATAATTAATCACACAAACGATTACTCCAAAGAAATCAAAGTCGAATAGAGAAAGCAAGAAAATCAGAAAGGTAATTTGTGCAAGAGAACTGAAATTAGACTTGAGAGTTAGGCTGGCAAGGTGTTATATTTTCTCGACTCTGCTTTACGGGATAGAAGCATGGACACTTAACGCGTCGCCTACTAAAAAGTTGCAAGCATTTGAACTGTGGGTGTATAGAAGAATCCTGAAGATATCATGGACCGAGCATGTAACAAACAACGAAGTCATGAGAAGAGTTAACAAAAAACTGGAAATATTGGAAACCATCAAGACACGAAAGCTGCAGTACCTGGGGCATGTTATGCGTAATGAGAGATACATCATACTTCAATTAATTATACAGGGAAAAATAGGGCAAGAGAAGTGTAGAAAGAAGAAGAATCTCATGGTTGCTTAACTTGAGGGAATGGTACGGATGCACATCAACCGAACTATTCAGAGCAGCAGCATCTAAGATCAGAATAGCCATGATGATTGCCAACTTCCGTCGCGGAGATGGCACGTAAAGAAGAAGAAGACGTTAAGAACTAGCCATGTTTTTCATCAATAAATCATTATTTTCAGCTTAGTTTAATAAACAAGCCCAAAGTAGGCTATGGAATTAACAATTTGATAGATGTAACATTTTTGTAACAGTCAAAAAGTATCTGGATAGATTTATTATTTAAAGCTTCAATTAAGTCCGTAATTTTTTTCTTGTTTGGTGGAAATAGAACGTGCTATAAGGAATTTGGCCCGTGATGAGTCAGTTCAAGCAGTGACCTTTCACAGTGAAGGACTTGCTACCATACTATCGATCGGAGATTGGGAGTTTCACATATTTTTTCATACATCAGTTTTTCGTATTGTTCAACGCTTTAGAGAAATGAACGACTACAGCAGTAGTGATGTTGATTATAGTTACTTTCGAGTATTCGTTACAAATCGTTACTTTTGTATAACGTAATCATTTACAGTATTCGTTACTTTGATTACTATTATTACTTTTGTTACTTTTGTATTTGAGTACTGGTAATCATATCGAGAATCGTATTTCTCAGTAATTAGGTATTTTGTATAAAGTAATCATTTACAGTATTCGTTACTTTGATTACTATTATTACTTTTGTTACTTTTGTATTTGAGTACCGGTAATCATATCGAGAGTATTTCTTAGTAGGTAGGTATTTTGTATAAAGTAATCAATTACAGTATTCGTTATTTTGATTACTATGAATACTTTTGTTACTTTTGTATTTGAGTAACGGTAATCATATCGAGAATCGTATTTCTCAGTAGGTAGGTAGTTGGTATAGGTATTCCGATATAACAACGACCTTCACCGATCTGTTTAAGGGATAAAAATGATTTGATTACTATGATTACTTTTGTTACTTTTGTATTTGAGTACCGGTAATCATATCGAGAATCGTATTTCTCAGTAGGTAGGTATTTTGAATAAAGTAATCATTTACAGTATTCGTTACTTTGATTACTATTATTACTTTTGTTACTTTTGTATTTGAGTACCGGTAATCATATCGAGAATCGTATTTCTCAGTAGGTAGGTACCTATTTTGTATAAAGTAATCATTTACAGTATTCGTTACTTTGATTACTATGAATACTTTTGTTACTTTTGTATTTGAGTAACGGTAATCATATCGAGAATCGTATTTCTCAGTAGGTAGGTAGTTGGTATAGGTATTCCGATATAACAACGACCTTCACCGATCTGTTTAAGGGATAAAAATGATTTGATTACTATAATTAATTTTGTTACTTTTGTATTTGAGTACCGGTAATCATATCGAGAATCGTATTTCTCAGTAGGTAGGTATTTTGTATAAAGTAATCATTTACAGTATTCGTTACTTTGATTACTATGATTACTTTTGTTACTTTTGTATTTGAGTACCGGTAATCATATCTAGAATCGTATTTCTCAGTAGGTAGCTATTTTGTATAGCTATTCCGATATAACAACGACCTTCACCGATCTGTTTAAGGGATAAATATGATTTGATTACTATGATTACTTTTGTTACTTTTGTATTTGAGTACCGGTAATCATATCGAGAATCGTATTTCTCAGTAGGTAGGTAGTTTGTATAGGTATTCCGATATAACAACGACCTTCACCGATCTGTTTAAGGGATAAAAATGATTTGATTACTATGATTTTTTTTTGTTACTTTTGTATTTGAGTACCGGTAATCATATCGAGAATCGTATTTCTCAGTTGGTAGGTATTTTGTATAGGTATTTCAATATAATAACGAACTTCACGAAATACGAAGTAATCAGAGTAATCAAAGTAATCAAAGTAGATACAATAGTCGTTACTGGCTCTGTTACGATTGCTACGAATTAACGAAGTAATCAGAGTAATCAAAGTAGATACAATAGTCGTTACTCGCTCTAACACGATTGGTATGAAGTAACGAAGTAATCAGAGTAATCAAAGTAATCAAAGTAGATACAATAGTCGTTACTAGCTCTGATACGATTGGTACGAAGTAATCAGAGTAATCAAAGTAACGATTTGCCTCTCTGTATAGTAATCGTTACTTTCGGTATTCGTAAGTAACGAGTACTTTGTAACGAATAGTTACTTTTTCAACATTACTATTCTCCATTACTGAAGATTGGCTATAACTACAGCAAATTGTTCTCTATCTTAAGCGGTTCTTAGTATCGAATGTGTGTCCATGACTGTCCAGTCTCTTACGTTCTTCTGCCAAGAGCATTGTCTTCAACTATTTTCAATGGGAAATAAGCCACAATTTTACCAAAAAAAAAATGATTTTATTAACGTTTCGACGCTCAAGTCGGGTGTCGTTGTCAAAATACAAAATAATACTAAATTAAACAAAAATGTTGTTGCTTAGTAAAAAATTCTTCTAATAATTTATTTAATCTGACTCATTTAGATCGGTAATTCAGACATGTATTATACTTTAAAATGATATTGCCAATATTGATGAGTTGCGTTCCTGGGACGACTTTACTAAAAGATAGTTCATTTGATTACATGAAATCAACGCAACTCCAGAAATTCCGCCACAAAAAATCATAGCATGTGATCTGTCTTTAAAAAGACAACCAAATGCAACGGTGGCAGTAAAATTCTCGCGCTAGAGATTCCATAGTAAATCACGAGGGAAAACCAGGAAAAAACCTCGCGATACTATCGCAACAACATTTTTGTTTAATTTAGTATTATTTTGTATTTTGACAACGACACCCGACTTGGGCGTCGAAACGTTAATAAAATCATTTTTTTGGTAAACTTGTTTGTGGCTTATTTCCCATTGAAAATAGTTGATTATAAAAATGCCACAAGGAAATAGCTTCAGAACAACAGCATTGTGTTCTTCCTAGACCTCTTCTTCCTTCCACTTTCCCTTCCATTTTGAGTCGTAAAAAGTTGTATCTTTCTCGTCTATGCATAAAGTTAAATAGGTACTAATCATTGTTTTTCCACAGTAGGTAGTCTATGTATTATACAGAGACTACTGGACTACACACTACTATCTACACCAGCGTTTCCCAAACTTATTTTTCCGTGGCCCGGTTATTTTTGTGTTTATCCTTCGTGACCCACTATTTACATACTACATACTCACTCACTACATACACTGGTGTGTGTGAGTGTGTGTGTGTGAATGAGAGGTGCGAGGTGCGTGGTGCGAAGTGTGTAGTGCGAGGTGCAATGGGCAAGGTGCGATGTGCGAGATGCGTGGTACGATGTGCGTGGTGCTTGGTGCGTGGTGCTTGGTGCGTGGTGCTTGGTGCGTGGTGCTTGGTGCGTGTTGCTTGGTGCGTGTCGCTTGGTGCGTGGTGCTTGGTGTGTGGTGCGTGGTGCTAGGTGCGTGGTGCTTGGTGCGTGGTGCTTGGTGCGTGTCCTTGGTGCGTGGTGCTTGGTGCGTGGTGCATGGTGCGTGGTGCTTGGTGCGTGGTGCTTGGTGCGTGATGCTTGGTGCGTGATGCTTGGTGCGTGGTGCGTGATACTTGGCGTGTGGTGCTTGGGCGTGATGCGTGGTGCTTGGTGCGTGGTGCTTGGTGCGTGGTGCTTGTTGCGTGGTGCCTGGTGTGTGGTGCTTGGTGCTAGGGGCGTGGTGCGTGGTGCTTTGTGCGTGGTGCTTGGTGCGTGGTGCTTGGTGCTTGGTGCTTGTGTTTGTGTGTGTTAGGCTAGATTAGTGCTTGCTAGGCAAGTAATAAAAAATACCACAAAGATAGGCTACCTTGATTAACCAATTGACATAATGAAAACTGTCTTTAAATTGAAATATTGCATCCCTAGGCGTTGGTGGATGCTGCTCTAAGAATAGTGAAATTTCTTCCATTACTTCAATAAGTCCTTTTAAAACATTCTCTCTTGATAGCCAACAAACTCCGCAGTGTAAAAGGTTCACTTGAAGATCTGAAGCGGCGAGGCGAGGCGACCCGGCATTTTGCTTTCATGGCCCGGTACTGGGTCGCGACCCACCGTTTGGGAAACGCTGATCTACACAAACTGGATTGTGAGGATTTTCGCAGAATTTTCAGATCTAATTTTTCTTTTTAATTTTCTTAGGACGATTTACGGAGTGGAAAGCGAAACGTCAAACAATAGTTTCATTTATAAAAAACCTCGTTCTCCTTAGGTTGATAGAACGTAAATCATATTCCTCCATATAAATACCACAGTTTATGGAGGAATGTGATAGTAAATACTAGTTTATTGTTGCATCAATCTAAATAGTTTCGATATTGGTATTTGCGGGAGCAGAAATATCGTTTGATTGGATTTTGTCATTTGATGCTTTACCTTGTTAATCGATAAATTTTAGTGATTTTTCAACTAGTTAGGTACTACATGTTTTACTTTTGCATACAAAAAGTCAATTAGGAGAAATTAAAAGAAAATCATCTCTTTGCATCAACCATTTTTTTATTTTAATTTGAAAAAAAATCCGATTTTACCACTTTCTACACGCATGCTGACTATCATTGAATTGATTATTCAATTTAAATAGCTACAGTTTGCGTGTATAACACTGGAAAATCACCTTTAATTAAGCAATCTGAAATGATTATGACTTGAATGAACAAATTAAAACGGAAAGTGAATATTGCGAATTAAATAGCTGTAACTATAAATCAAAATTTGCATTCATCAATTGATCAAACGTTGGACACTTCTTTTATTTTACAGAAATGAAACCCAAAACTAAAAAACATCAATTTATTTAATTTCTTTTTAATAATTATTTATTTAACAATCTAATTATACAGTGATGAGTGCGCTAATAACCGGCAAAATAGCACAAAAGATGGACAACGTATTAAGTTGTGAGATAAAAAGAAATTAAACTAGTCGAGCTGGGAAATTTAGCGATATTAACTTATAAATTTACATCATATTGATTATTTCCCACCTTTACACGTATCAGAGGAGTATGTCAACGAAAACTGTCACTGTGACAGTGGTAGTTGCCACAATAATTATGATACATACGAATAATTATGATTTTTGTATAAAAAGACACTGTATTTACCTATCTAATGTACTTTACAGAATTGAAATTGGACTATTTAAGTGGCCTCAGGAATATTTTAAAATTATAAACAATTTTTTGGCTTATAAACAAATAGAATATCTCGGGAAATATTAAATTACATTAAATCATGAAAACGGTATTGGAAAAAAAGCGGCAGGACGCTTCTTTTAAAAGAGAAAACGTTTAATTGTGATCAGTGGTTCCTGAGATACAACCGGTCAAAGTTGACCGGCATTTATGGCAAAGATATAAACAATAGAATCATAATTTTTGAACCATCACCTTTTTATTTCGGTTCTCTTTCTCCACATCAATTTTTATATCTTTAAAATACTCATAACATATATTATTATAATAAAAACTATCGATATTACGGGTGAAAATTGCCAAAAATAGCGAAATTCCAATCAAAAATTAGGTTGGAGAAAATGTAATCTCAAAGTTCAAAATCGGTATACGTTAAAAAAATGCATTTTCTCGGCTTCTCATGGAGCAATTTTCTTCATTCTTTTTTTGTTCCCAAGTAACTCGAGTAGTGCCATCTAATTAACGTATTATTAAAGCTTGCCTTTGTTTTGTTATAATAGATAAATTTATTAATAAGAAAATAAAACTACATATTTTTTCCAGTTGTAGACTTTTTTTAAATAAACCTACTACAGGTGTACCTTTTAACGTTAAAAACACAAATATACTCATTTGAAAGCCGTATAATTATTTAAATAATCTTTATTTAAACAAATTAAATTTATTTGTTATAATAAATCAATTAATTTATTATAACAAAACAAAAGCAACTTTGACATTTAATAATCCGTTATATGTCTGGATCCCGCGTATGAAAAAAAAGTTGATTAATAGCAAGCTGAAAATTTGTTAATAGCTTAAGGGTGTCTAGTCGGACAAACTTTGATATATGGGAACACTGGAACAGGGGAAGTTTTAATTGTGGAACAGGTTAAAAATTTGGAACGGTCAGACCACGAAAACGGCACATGTATTTTGTCCGACAGTACAGACTTAAACTCTCCGAACAGATATTAAACTATCATGCAAAAATCAGACTGCTATTTATCACCAAATGGGCGTTTTAATAAGTGGAACATGTAGAATATGTCAAATGACAGGAATTATGACAGGTGATAAATAGCAGTTTTCTTTTTGCATGAGAGTTTAATCTCTGTTCGGAAAGTTTAAGTCTGTTCTGTCGGACAAAATAAATGTGCCGTTTTCGTGGTCAGACCGTTCCAAATTTTTAACCTGTTCCACAATTAAAACTGCCCCTGTTCCAGTGTTCCCATATATCAAAGTTGATCCGACTAGACACCCTTAAGCTATTAACAAATTTTTAGCTTGCTATTAATCAACTTTTTTTTCATACGCGGGATCCAGACCTATTAGTTAGATGGCTCTACTCAAATTACTTGGGAAAAAAAAAAGAATGAAGAAAATTGCTCCATGGGAAGCCGAGACTATGCATTTTTTAAACGTATACCGATTTTGAACTTGGAGATTACATTTTCTCCAACCTAATTTTTGATTGGATTTTTGCTATTTTTGGCAATTTTCACTCGTAATATCGATAGTTTTTATTATAATAATATAGTCCGTTCTTTAACGGTAAAATATTGCAAAACCTCTAAATTTTAAAGAACCGCTTGGATTGACATGAAATTTGGCATACACGTAGCTAACAAGTCAAAGAAAAAAAGTGATATTGTGCCGATATATGCTTTTGCCCTGGGGGTGGTTTTCACCCCCTCTTGGGGGTGAAAAAATATTCGTCCAAAGAAAGTCAGGAAATGGATAAACTGGCTAATTTTAAGTAACTTTTCTTCTATAGAGTTTTTTCACTAAGTCAATACTTTTCGAGTTATTTGCCAGTGAATATGTTCATTTTTTCAACAAAATAACCACGCTTTTAGACGGTTTTTCGTAAATAACTCGAACAGTAAGTATTTTGTCGAAAAAACATTCTTACCAAAAATATAGCCTGTAAAAAATTTAAAAACATGGTGTATATATCACGTCTCCACATCTAGAAAAACCATAGTTATAGCTAATGAAAAATAGGTTCATATTCGTCAAATTCCAAATGGAGTATTTTAACGTGAAATAACCAAAAATTAAGTACTTTTCGGGGAAAATTTATTACAACTTATCTGAAGTGTTTCACAAAATCTTCATTTTTGTTTTATAAAAAAAATTTCTAACATCAAAATTAAACAAGTTACGCTCAAAATAAAGTTAGTTCCTTTTGGTTTTGGTAAAAAAATTGAGAAAATCACCCCCTAATTAGTATCTTAAATGAACTTAATCGTTACGATTTCATAAGTTTCTTGACTGGTGTATATATTGTATATATGATCTGTAAGTTTCATCGGTTCAAAGTCCTTATTATTGAAAGGGCTGTAGTTAAAACGGGTTGAACGAGTCACTGATCACGAATGTATGCCAATTTAGAAACACCAATTCTTAATCAATTTTTGTCTAACAGAAAAACAAAAACATACATGATGATATTCAAAAAAGCAAATCTGACTTTTTTTGTTTTTCGAGATTTTTGGTATCTCTAACAATTTTTAAGTTATTTTGAAAAAAAGCATATTTTTCAAAATTTAAATTTTTAAAAATTTTACTTTGAAACCAAATTTTTTCAAAAATAAGCACTTTGACTCGATCAAACTTACTCATATAAACACAACATAAGTAAAATAATTTGTGGAGCGGTAACGAATAATTTCATTTAAGTTGCTAATTAGGGGGTGGTCTTCCCGATTTTTTTTTTGCAAAAACAAAAGGAACCAACTTTATTTTGAGCGTAGCTTGCTTAAGTTTAATGCTAGAAACTTTTTGTAAAAACAGAAATAAAGCTTGTTTAACACTTTAAAAAAGTTTGGGTTTTCCCCAAAAAGTGCTTAATTTTTTGGATATTTCACGTCGAAATATTCTATTTGAAATTTGGTGAATATGAATCTATTTTTCATTGGCTATAACTCTGGTTCTACGAGATCCAGAGACCTAACGCGTACACCATTTTTTTTTACTTTTTATGTGCTATATTTTTGCTAAGAACGTTTTTTTGGACAAAACACTTAATTTTTGAGTTATTTGCGAAAAACCGTCAAAAAATGAACATATTCACTCGCAAATAACTCGAAAAGTGTTGACTTGGCGAAAAAGCTCTATAGAACAAAAGTTACTTAAAATTAGTCAGTTTACCCATTTCCGGACTTATTTCGGACATATATTTTTTCACCCCCAAGAGGGGGTGAAAGTCACCCCCAGGTCAAAAGCACACATCGGCACAATATCACTTTTTTTCTTTGACATGTAAGCTATACGTATGCCAAATTTCATGTCAAACCAAGCGGTTCTTTAAAATTTAGAGCAAAAACCGTGAAAGAATGGACTAATATAATATGTTATGAGTATTTTAAAGATATGAAAATTGGTATAGAGAAAGAGAACCGAAATTAAAAGGTGATGTTTAAAAAATTATGATCCTATTGTTTATATCTTTGCCGTAAATGCCGGTCAATTTTGAGAGATTGTGTTTCAGGAACCACTCATCACAATTAAATGTTTTTTCTTTTAGAAGAAGCGTCCTGTCGCTTTTTTTCCAGTGCCGTTTTCATAATTTAATTTAATTTAATATTTCCCGAGATATTCTATTTGTTTATAAGCCAAAAAATTGTTTATAATTTTAAAATATTCCTGAGGCCGCTTAAATAGTCCAATTTCAATTCTGTAAAGTACATTAGATAGGTACAGCATCTTTTTATACAAAAATCATAATTATTCTTATGTATCATAATTAATGTGGTTATTATAGCGACCGGAAATTTTTAATTAACAATTCAATTGTTGCTAAACTGTTCATTCAATTTCCATCGGCTTCTGGAATTATAATCTATATAAAAGGATCTTTTATATTACCAAGTTATTTAATTATTGATAAACAATTACTTATCTAAAATTTTAGTTGAAAATTAAAGATTTTGTTGGAAAACTCGCGTTTTGCGGGAAAAATTTTCGTCGAAGTAAATCGGGAAAAACACGTCTCTATGCAGACTTTAATTACGGTGAATTTTTATTTGGGTGTTTTTGGTGTAAAGTTAAAATCTTTGGAGTTATATAGCAAAAATTGAAAAAACACGATTTTCGGGAGCCATTTTGTTTATAAAAAAAAGTAGCACACTATCTACGGACTTTGCATACCTATATTATTAATATGTATATACAATCATAAGATTCGATTCCAGCAATAAAATTGCTGGTAAATAACTTTTCCCAAAAATGGTCTATTCTCCGATAATCTGCCCAGATTAAACGTCTTCATTTGTCATTGCCGTATTAGTTAGATTTATTAGATGATCAATGAAGTTCAATTTTAATCGTTTGAGGCGTATTTTAAGAATATTTCTTTCATTCCTAATTAATATGTAAGTATAATTTTTCCTTTCCAACATTTTATTTATACCTTATTTAAAAAATGCCAAATCGTATTTTTAATTTTGCAATTTAAAATTTTTGCACAAATTGCATAAATTTATTTAACACTGATTAAACTTAGTATGCGTCTTATTTACTTTAGTTATTTTTCGTGACGAGATTAGTTTTGTTATTTTTCGTGACGAAACTTTCAAATTTATCAGTGATGCTGCACAGATTATAAATGAAAGAATTACAATTAATTAATTGAAAATTTCCAGGATATGTCCAACCTTGTCAAGTGCATCAGCGAATTAATGATTAGTGAAAATAATGATTCATAATGTAAATACGCATAACAACATTTGAAATCATACTAAAAGGTATTTTTATTGCCTTTAAAAAATCGAGAAACGTGTTTCGTGAATTTGTTATCTGAAATTTCTGGATTTGTACGTAAATTTGTAATATGTTTTACAATAAAGATAAAGAAAATTTTTTATTTTTTATTTATTATTTGCGACATCGTGTAAACTGTATTACTTTTTATTATTATCACTTACTAATACACACACTATTAGTCAGAAAGTAAGAACGGAGATCCATTATTTTGTTGGAAAAATATTTTTTGTCGGAAAATTGGCTAACATAAAGATACAAGAAGAAGAAATAGTGTATAGTCGAAACGGAATTCGGTCAGAATGCGCAAAAAAGTGACAATATCAATGTTTGGTATAAATATTTAAGAAATTCGAATAGGCGCTTTAAAGATAAGCACATGCCGGTATTTTATTTTATTTTTTATTTAGCGTATGGCTTAAGTACATCACAGAATATATTTAGATTTATGGATTATACAATTCATCACAAACAGATGTCCAGTTTTTTTATATATTCGATTGACCCGTCAGTTGCCATTACAAAGTCTATAGGGTCGCCTGTGTATGCTCTGCGTGGGCAGTCCTGAACAATGTGTCTGATTGTCTGTCTTGCAGCGCCGCAGTCACTAGAAGGCGAGGGGCGAGGGAAGTTTACCTCATCTGTAGAGGGAGTCAGCGCATCTTCCACAGTTTGTTCGAATTCGATTAAGGGCTGCCCAAATCTTACGGAGACGTTCAAATTCGCCAGGTTTTTCTAGGATGTCCGGTAGACTATGGTAATGCGGATCTGTCTTACTTTCCCAATCTTCTCTCCATCGGGTATTTAAGTCAAAGTTGGATTGCTGCAGCGCTTGAGCAGATTGTAGAGAGGGTAACCTGGATCGGAGACGGTTTCCAAGAATATCGGGGATGTCGTTGTGGACTAGAAGCTGGCGACTGTCCATTATTTTGTTATACTTCTTTAACCAATGCATGTTCGCGGCGTAGGTCGGGTGGTGCTATATTACTAAGGGTAGGCAGCCACATTGTAGGGGTGGGCTTAATTGTGCCTGTTATCATACGCGTAGCACGGTTTAGTGTCGACCAGGTGGGTATGCCTGCTATTTAGCCACACTGGTGCACAGTATTCTGCCACCGGATATATCAGGCCAAGGGCAGAGGATCTTAAAGTTGATGCTGTGGACCCCCATGTAGTGCCGCAGAGTTTCTGTATTATATTGTTGCGTGTTTTCAATTTTGCTGCTGTTTTCGTCAGGTGTTCTCTGAATGTGAGCGTTCTGTCTAGAGTTACGCCAAGGTATTTCGGGTATTTATTGTGTTTCAACAACTTGTTATTAAAATACACTCGCAATTCTCTATTTGTCAGCTTGTTGTTAAGATGAAAAGCTAATACTTCAGTTTTTGTAGTACCTACTTGGTTGTAGTCTCCATTTCTTAAGGTATTCGCTGAGGACGGATAGGTCATTCGTGAGAGTGATTTCTGTAGTTTCTAAAGATTGGTGACTTGTTGCAAGGGTCCAGTCGTCAGCATATCCAAACTTCCGAGATTAGGTTTCAGACATGTCAGCAATACAGAGGCTGAAAAGTAAAGGGGCAAGGACAGCACCCTGTGGAAGGCCATTGTTAAGTTTCATCTGTCTACTCGTCTCCTTTCCCATTATAACGTGGAAGGCTCTTTTTTTCAGCATATTATCAATGAGGTTAATTATCTTTCTGCAGGGGATAATACGGGCCAGTTTATATATTAATCCCTGCCTCTAAACAGTATCATATGCTGCTGTTATATCTATGAATACTGTTGCTGTCTTTTGTTTCTTTTGAAAACTATCTTTTATAAAAGTTGTTAATGACAACACTTGGTCCGTACAGCTTCGATGAGGGCGGAAGCCAGCTTGTTCAATGGGGACGTTTTCTAGTATCCTGTGACTAATTCTGTTGAGGAGAAGCTTTTATAATAGTTTATATACCATGCTGAGTAGAGCTATGGCTCGGTAGTTTTCTGGCTTATCGTTTGATTTGCCTGGTTTCGGGATTGCAATTACCTTTGTTCGCTTAAGTGAGAACCGAATGTTACCTGACTGAAGTATATCATTAAAGAACATTGCAAGCCACTGTTTCGTGTATGTATCACTGTGTATCAAGAACTCAGGATGGATACCATCAAACCCAGGTGCTTTACCTGTTTCATTTCTTTCAGAGCATGTGTGATTTCAGAAATAACTATTCTTGCTGAATATTAGGAGTTCATTCTGTTCGTTTGTTTTAATGCCCTTAAGTCTCTTTTCACGTTGGTAGTATGTGTTCGTTCTCGTAGAGCTCTGGATAGAGATACTATATGGGAGGCAACCTTGTTAGGAGACATTTTAGACTGTGGATTCCAGCTGTTAGCTCCTACAATTTTCCGCAACAGGGACCATGCCTGCCGGCTTGATTTTTTGAAGTCAAGGTTTTCGACAGTCTTTATCCATTTTTGGCGTCTAGCTGTTTCAATGTTGTGTAAAAGCTCGTCGGCTATTTCTCGGTCACCACTTTCGAGAAACTTCGCGTATAAGTCTTCACATGTTTCAGTCCATCCGGGCACATATTCTTTGCGATACCCCCTAGGGATGGTTTCCATGGCCGCGCTTATTACTGCACCCACAAACCTCTCGTAATGTTTGCTGGTTGAAGGGACCCAGCTCAAGGTCCGGTCTAGTTGTTCAGAGAACTTCTTCCAGTTTGCTTTTCTAAGATTCCACCTGGGTCGAGGATATGATCTAATTATTGGAATTGATATTCAGATGGTGATAAACACAGGACGATGTTGAGTATGTGGGAAGTCTGCAAGGACACTTCTCGCAGTTGTTAGTGGTCTGTCATTAGTATCTTTTGAGACAAAATATAGGTCTGGGTTATATTCTTTTCTCGATGCAGCTGATTTAAATCTTCCTCTGTCTTTGGCATCAAAAACTAGTTTATGTGTTTTGCTCTTCGGACCATTCTACTAGTGTCTCCCCATTTTCATTATTCGTGGTGTACTTCCACATTTCGTGGTGGCTCTTGAAGTCGTCGATGTCTATACTAGGATGTGGATGAGTCTTTAGCACTTCTGGGTTCCATGTAGTGGCTGGAGATTTATACAGTCGAACCCGCTTATTGGAATAGCCTTGGTGACAATCAAGAGTATTTCTGTAACCGGGATATTCTAATAACCGATCATTGGTCGCTAATAGAAACGTTTCGGGACCTCAAATTTCTATTCCTAAAACCGGGATATTTCTTTAAGCGGTATTCTAATAAGCGAGTTCGACTATATATGTTAACTACGGTAATCTCTCCAATTTTGGTGACCACTTCATGTATATTATTTTCATTGGAAGCAGAAAGCAGGAAACCATTTTCTATATTGCAGCGAATATAGGTTGCGACGCCGTAATGTTTATCATAAGTGGCTCCCAGTAAATCGTAGCCAGGTACCTTTCTCCTTAAATCAAGCTGGACTTTGTCTTCAGTATGGGTCTCTTGTATTGCAACCAGGTCAATGTCGTTATCGTGTAGGATTTTTTGCAACACGTCATTTTGCCTTGCTTATGCCCTCGATGTTAAGGTGACAGACTCGGATACACGGTCCGAGATCTCTAGTCAGTTAGTTCTGAGAAGAACCTTTATTTGTTCCCTTCGTATGTTTACGTATAGATAAGATTTCTGTTTGTGAGAAAATTTACAGTAAACACTGGTAACACTAGCATATTAATACAGGTAAAATACTTAGACGATAAATATTAAGCAAAAGAAATTAAACTTTTTTCAACTTTTAAGGACAAAAGAGCAAGTTCATATTTTGCACATCATATTTGAAACATTATTTGGTTGAAACAACTCATTTTTGTTGGTATAAAAATATAATAATTTGTCTGGACTGCATTACGGTTCTGTTGATATCCGAGAAGATTTAAATTTTCTATTTAAGCAAAATCAGATTTAGAATAGTACAGTATGCGGCAAAATATACAGTAGGTACTGAAATAATTATTGGAATGTTTATGATTATTTATATATTTAGTATAGGTACTAGTATACATGATGTAGCCTTGCAAACATTATCCACGACGACGTTCCCGATAAAACAGATGTTAAAGATGCTCTTTGGCACGAAAACATTTTTAATTCTAGTCCGAAATTCCGGAATGTTAGACAGTGGATAGGTCATGGATAGGTCTGCTTCGTTCAGCATTCCCCATTAGCACGCATCAGGAGGGCATGGAAAATCACTGTCAAGCGAAATAAGGCAATCTCCAAAATGATCGTCCAGTATTTGGCCGTGTGACAGGTAAGCCCCGTCCTGCTGAAAGCATTGTTGATTATAAGCTTAAGCGACATTTTCCGTATGACCGAAAATAGTACTCCACGATAAAAAATTTTTCTGTAAAACTGAGAACCATCCTAAAGCACCTAACATTAACACGACATTCACACACGTTATAACAACGTTCGAAAACCACTCAGTACGTTTCGGAGCATGACACATACAAGTTTGAGGCATACACATTTCAGTACTGTTTATTTTGCCGCAGACCGTATGTTATCCAGTTACGACTAATAATAATAAATACAAACAAGAATAACACTGCCTGGGGTAATTGCGGGGTGGATCGAGTAGCTCTGCGGTTATCACAGCCGGTCCCAAGCCCGGATAAAATGTGGAGGGTTGATTGGCAAGGTTAGCAACCTACCAATCGTAAAAACGAATACTGCTCAAAGAAACAATGTGAAGCCTCGGAACCGGATTGATAATATGAAGACGACCACGGCAAGAAATAAGGACACGAGAAAAACCTCCAAAACCCAGATGAGAATAACCACTTGGAACATAAGATCGCTTAACACTAGAGATCAAGAAATAACTCAAGAGCTAAAAGAGAAAAAATAGATATATGCACTCTACAGGAGACCAGAAAGAAAGGAAAAGGCCAGTCAAAATTAGGCGAATATATACTAATATACAGTGGAGCAGCAAAAGAAAACAGGGCCAAAGAGGGTGTAGCCTTACTAACACACCATAGATACCAAAATAACATCAAAAAGTGTCAATATGTATCAGAAAGGATTGTCGCAGCAAAAATTAGAATGGAGAAGGAAGACCTGAATATCATCGGAGTATACGGCTCAGAAAATAGTAAGCCCCAAACAACAAGGGAAATATTATATGATCAATTGCACCAAGTAGTAGATCAAGTTAGAGGAAAGTTAATAATACTGGGGGATTTTAACGCTCGAATAGGCAACCAAGTAATACCTGGAATTAAACAAAAACATAATAAGAATGCCCAAAACGAAAATGGAGAACTGATGATAAACTTCTGCACGAATAACGAACTTCGAATAAACAACACCTTTTTTGACCACAAAGACCAACACAAATATACATTCAATAATACCCGTGGACAAAGATCTATGATAGATTATGTTGTAACTAACAGATCAAAAATAATTGACGTAAGATGCCTCAACTCAGCAGATGTAGGTAGTGACCACAGCCTAGTATTATGTAAAATTAGAATCACCATGAAATGCTTCACACCTAAGAGAGTAACACCAACACAAACAAAAACCAAAGTCGAAGGACTAAGTACGGAATCCACGGAGTACTTATATAGAAAAAGAATATCAGAGAAGATTGCTGATAATGAAATACTAGAAAAAGATAACATCGAGGAAAGCTGGGAAAAACTCAAAAGTAACATAATTAACGCAGCAACAGAATAACTTGGAGAGAGGAAAGTAACGAATAACAATATATCAAAAAAGAAAATCCCATGGTTTCGAGAGGAAGTGAAGATAAAATGTGAAGAAAAGAAGAAAGCCTTTTTACAATACAGAACACAACAAACACAACAGGCATACAACCACTATAAAAGCATTAGAAACGAAACAAACACTTTAGTCAGACAAATAAAAAGAGAACACTGGGAGAGTTTCTCAAAACAGATGGAACACGACTTCTACGGAACACAAAAGGAAATATGGAGAATGATCAAAGGACAAAGAAAAGAGATGAACGAACTAATAAAAATGAAACACATTCAGAAGGAAACTTGGGCAGACTATTTTCGATCTCTGTTTGCTAAAGATAACGATAACGAACCACCAACACCTGAAGTGACAACAAACGAAGAAATAAATATTGAAGAAGCAGAGGTAAGAGGTAGCAGAGGTAGAAAATCACCAGGAGAGGACAGAATATCGAATGAACTCCTAAAGTATGAAGGACAAGACCTGACCAAACAATTATTAAAACTAATCCAAAAAATAATAGAACAAAACAGAATACCACAAGAATGGAGATCAAGCATCCTAATACCTCTCTTCAAAAAGGGAGAAAAATCTGACCCGGAGAATTACAGAGGAATTAATTTTTTACACAACACTAAAATTAACGACCAAAGTGGTAACAAACAAACTGAATAAAATTATAACATTACCGGAAGAACAACAAGGTTCTAGGTCGGGAAGATCATGCACCGACGCTATATTTATAATGAGGCAGATTCAAGAAAAATCGTTAGAATACAACAAATCGGCATACTTATGTTTCGCGGACCTTAAGAATGTATTTGACAGGGTCAAATTAAAGGACGTTATCCATTTATTTTACGCAAGAGAGGTACCTCTAAGAATAATTAAAACGATCGAAAATATCTACCAGAACAACACAATAAAAGTAAAAGTAGATGAAGAACTAACTGGCCCAATTGAAGCTGGCAATGGGATAAGACCGGGAGATTCCCTGAGTCCTCTGTTGTTCAACCTGATCATGGACGAGATAATAAAAAAAGTAAGAACAAAAAACCAAATGGGAGAAAAACAACTTAAAATAATCTGCTATGCAGACGACGCAATACTAATCTCTCAAAGTGAAGATGATTTACAACGTATGCTGCACGAATTTAATATAACCGCTAGAAAATTTAACATGTTAATTTTCCCAAAAAAGACTAAATGCATGGTTATAACAGCAGATCTAATAAGGTGTAAATTAGAGCTGGATGGTCAAATAATAGAACAAGGCATGGAGTTTAAATATCTAGGCGTCACACTATGCAGCTACGGAAAGCTCGAAACAGAAGTGGAAGATCAGGTGAATACAGCAAACAGAGCCGCAGGTTGCCTGAATGAAACAATATGGCAGAAAGGCAGAATTTACAAAACAGTCATCAGACCAATAATGACATACGTGGCAGAAACACGACCTGACACAGAGAGAACAAAAAGAATGCTAGAAACAGCAGAGATGAAAACATTGCGAAAAATCTATGGTAAGACGCTGTGGGGTAGAGCTAGAAATGCAGATATCGAAGGAGATGCAAGGTGGACAACATTAATAACTGGGTGAAAAGCAGAAGAGTAGAATGGAATGACCACATAAGCCGAATGACAACAAATAGAGTAGTAAGGACGGCAAGAGACGGTTCCCCAATAGGAAGACGATCAGTGGGAAGACCACGAAAAAGATGGAATGACATCTTACTGGAGGCACATTGAAAAACAGACAGAGTAATGTCTATATAAAAAGAAGAAGAAGAAGAATACTTAATTAAAACTTCCATAATTAGAAAACTTCTTAGTTTAGACTGACTCTCTTTTCACCAAATACCTATACAAATCAAAGATTTTCCTTGAGCTTTTCGAATCGAAATGGACTAGTCGCCGTGTTTATGTTTGTAGCAATGCAAATACGACTAATGGCAATTATTTCTTTAATGGATAGTGCACAAGGCAACAAAAACCTTGAAATTATTAATATCTAACTTTATAGTACGTGTACATGCACATAACGGTCTTCATTAAGGTGGAATAATTTATTATTTCTTAGTACGGGAGGCAATTACCGATCCAACATATTTGATTCTAACTACATTTAGTCCAGACTGTGTGCTCGTCCCCGTTAGGTAAATTGTTCCGATTCGTTTTTTTTTTGTACAAACTTACTCAAAAAGAGTTATAACAAATCCACACTGTGCCAGATGGTGCCGCGGTCGGAAAATTGTTTAAACAAATTTTATTAATCAAATTCAAAAAATTAATTTTTTTAGTTTGGACAAATTTTTTAAATTTTTTGGGTCATTCTGAATAAAAAAGGTTTCTTGTATTTTTTCTCTAAAATTGATTGTTGTCGAGTTATACGCGATTTAAAATTAGAAAAACGCGGAAATGACAATTTTCAAGTCTTAACATCTCGATTAAACATGATTATTATGAAAGTCAGCAAGTGATCAAATCAAAGTTCAAGAACCCCCTCCTACAAGATCCTGAAGAAATTTTTATCATTATTTTACAGTAGAACCCCGCTAATCCAAACCAACAGAAAGTGAAAAAAAATTAAAAAATGCACGACAAAAACTTAAAAACATGTTTATTATACAGAGTAAAACCAGAAAATTGAACGATGTAGGATTAATAGTACATTTAAAATGTCTTAAAAACGAATACGTAATTTAAAAGTAGTGCTTATAAAAGTTAAATATAAACTTACTTCGGTTCTGTTGTAGTCAACGTAGGTCCAAAGATATTGTCCATCCTCTTGCTAGAACGTTTTGCGGCTCAAAATCAACGACAACGAAAGCTTTAAATTATTAGTTAGACTAACTTTCGGATAATCCGAACAGGCTGTCCCCCCAATTAGTTCGGATTTGCGGGGTTCTACTGTATTACTAAGCTATTATTTTTAATTATTAACAATGAGCGCTAACACATATTGAGGCGGAAATCCAATGGTGCATTTCTCTCGCAGACGGTCGCCTCAATACCCGCTAATAATTAAAAATAAATGCTTTGTAATAAAATAATGACAAAATTTTCTTGAGGATCTTTTAGGAGGATTTTAAAGTTTGATTTGGTCACTTTCTGACTTTCATAATAATAATTTTTAAATCGCGTATAACTCGACAACAATCAATTTTAGAGAAAAATCACAAGATATCTTTTTTTGCTTAGAATGACTTCAAAAGAATCTAAAAAAATTGGTTTGAAATGAACAAATTGATTTTTTGAATTTGTTTAAAAAATTGTTTAAACAATTTTCCGACCGCGGTACCGCCTGACACCCTATTGATTTGTTATAAGGACCTCTTTTTGAGTAGTAAGGTCTCGTTTTATGCGGTGGATACGTTCTTCAGAAAACCGCATATAAAAAAATCGCATAAAAAAGACTTGACTTGCATTGAAAAAGTAGGGATACGTTCCGTAATTTTCTAAAATCACATAAAATGGTGGACGTTTGTCCACCAAAAATTGTGTCTTTGATGTTTTTTTTTTCTTTATTGGGCCAAATAAAAAGAAGAAATTGAAAACGCAGACTAACGATATTGAGATTGCAAAAACCACTTCTAATGGAACATAAAACTTTACGACACTTAATTAAATGTTTCAATCCAGAAATCGAAATGTGGTGTTTGTTATACTGCAACTTGAAATCAGCAACATTCAAATTTAATTTCAAAACAATTACAGGTTATATAGGTCTGGATTCCGCGTATGAAAAAAAAAGTTGATTAATAGTAAGCTGAAAATTTGTTAATAGCTTAAGGGTGTCTAGTCGGACAAACTTTGATATATGGGAACACTGGAACAGGGAAGTTTTAATTGTGGAACTGGTTAAAAATTTGGAACGGTCAGACCACGAAAACGTCACATGTATTTTGTCCCACAGAACTTCCAATTGATTTGTTACCCTTTCATTAAACTCTCATGCAAAAATCAGACTGCTATTTATCACCTGTCACAATTCCTGTCATTTGGCATGTTCTACGTGTTCCACTCATTATAATGCCCATTTGGTGATAAATAGCAGTCTGATTTTTGCATTAGAGTTTAATGAAAGGGTAACAAATCAATTGGAAGTTCTGTCGGACAAAATACATGTGACGTTTTCGTGGTATGACCGTTCCAAATTTTTAACCTGTTCCACAATTAAAACTTCCCCTGTTCCAGTGTTCCCATATATCAAAGTTTGTCCTACTAGACACCCTTAGGCTATTAACAAATTTTCAGCTTGCTACTAATCAACTTTCTATGTATACGCGGGATCCAGACCTAATACCTTTCAATGCGAAATTCAGATTGATATAATAGCTGCATGGTACATCATGTACTGGATGGGAATAGTTAATATTAATTACACTAATTGTTAATAATAGTATAGACATTTTTGAATGAAATACCAACCGCATAACTTCAAAATCGCATAAAAATAATCCACATAAAAAGAGACATTACTGTACATAAGTTTATGCAAAAAAACGAATCGGAATCATTTACCTAACGGTCTAATGGTGCATCTCTCTTGTGGATGGCCGCCTTAATATGCGCTTAGTGCTCATTGTTTATAATTAAAAATAACAGCTTTGTAATAAAATCATGACAAAAATTTCTACAGGATCTTGTAGGGGGCCTTTAAATTTTGATTTCTTCACTTTCTGACTTTAATAATAATAATCTTTGCCCTTTGCCCTTGCTAATCTGTGTTATTAAGCCTTGAAAATGGCCATTTTCGCGTTTTTCAAATTTTAAATCACCGGAGGGACTGCAGACGTTCGGATACAATTAGCGTCTTTGCAAAGACAATGACGTTGACTTTGCAAAGTAACAAGACACTTACTCAACAGACACACTACACATTACACTAGGTACCTAATTGTAAAAATCCACTGTACCATGCCAATGACCATCAGTTGTCGAGGCATTAGCTAAAAAAATTTAAATCGCGTATAACTCGACAACAATCAATTTTAGAGAAAAATCACAAGAGACCTTTTTTGTTCAGAATGAGCGAGTAAATCTAAAAAAAATGTCCAAAGTGAAAAATTTATGTTTTGAATTTGTTTAAAAAAAATATTTAAACAGTTTTCCAACCGCGGTACCGCCTGGCACCCTGTGGATTTGTTTTAAGGACCTCTTTTTAAGTAAGTTTGTGCTAAAAATCGAAACGGAATAATTTACCTAACGGGGGCGAGCATACAGGCCGGACTAACAATTGACTTGTGTGATATAACGCCGTTAGGTACTTTACACTTAATAAATCTTTCAAGTCGATAATAAAAAAATGCTAATTGCTTAGCTAAACAATAATTATTATATGTGCGTTTATGCCAATAAAAATATAAAAAAGTCACTTGCTAAAAACTACAACATGTGTTCACAGTTATAAAATCACTAATATATCATATTATGTTCGGAAAGGTTTCCGCGGTTAATACAATTAAAGCTAAACTCAATAACATTTCAAGGATTAATATTAAAATTAAACTCACCAGGCTTCCATGAGACTTATCATCATCATCATCATCATCATCATCATCATTTTCTTTGCCATTATACCTATGCGGATTTGGCTATATTATTTGCATTTTTCACATAAGTTTATAACAGTATAAGTTTTTCACATAAGTCTTAGGTGATATCAAGATCGATCCCCTTTACCGATGTGTCCTAAGTGTCTCCCCACAGGTCTTCTTTGGTTTTCCTTCTCCTACTTCTTCCAGGAAAACGCAGTTCAGCCGTTCTTCGTATTGGGTGATTAACGTCTCTACGTTGGACATGATCAAACCATCTTAAGCTATACTCCCTCATTTTGGTCATCCCAGTCCAGTAACCTTTTTGCCTATCTGTGCTCCGGCATTCTTTGTACATGCTCGTACCATTTCAGGGCTCTACTTTTACTACCACAACTTTTTTGTAATTAAGCATTCTACTTCTATTCTGTTTCATACTTCCTCTGTTCTTATTCTATCCTATCTGGTAATTTGTAGACACCTTCTCATAAACTCCAATTCAACTGTTCTTATTTTATTTCGTATTATTGTTGTCACTGGCCATTCTTCCGCTCTTGTAGGGTAATATTCAGCACCATGCCCGAAAAATCCTTTTTTGTTTTCTTTAGTTTGAGTGTTCTTCCATATCACTCCATGGAGTGCTTTCGTGACTTGTTTTCCCCGTACTATTTTCATTTCTATATCTTTCATACAAGTGTCATCTCCGTTTATCATTTACCCTAAATACTTAAAAGTCTTACATCTCTTAATATTGTCGTCTAAACTTACGTTTAAATCAGCAACCAATCTGTAATCAGTTATGTACTTTCGACTAGATTAAATTGGTTTAGACTAGGCCAAACTAGTTTATCCTGATATAAAAACATACACTTCAGGATAAACTAGTTTGGCCTGAAGTGTGTGTCTTTATATCAGGATAAACTAGTTTGGCCTAGGAAAAACTAGTTTGACCTACGCGCGATAGGACAAACTAGTTTGGCCTAGGCCATACTAGTTTATCCTAACGCGCTTAGGACAAACAGTTTGACCTAGCCAAACTAGTTTGTCCTGAAATCGGGTTTGGCTGGTAACATATACAACGGTACGTAATTTAGATGAACTGTGCATATTATGTATTTCATGTTTTTGCAATTATAATGTGTATTTGTTTATTATTTATATGTCTTTTAATAATTATTACCATATTCTCCGGCTAACCAGGATTTTCGAAAACCCGGATCGGCCGCGGTCCCGATTAATCCGACTTATCAAGGTTCCACTGTAGATTATCGGGTATTTCGGTTTCTTAACATATCCTCTGCTGTTATTAACATGTCCTATGTAGCTCTGTAGTTTAATTCAAAGTTAAATTAGATTTTAAAACCATATACTAAATTTACAGAAAATTAATAAAGAAATACAATATAAAATATTTTTTTATTTTATTGTTTCGTTTCAAAATGGTAGGGGAGTAAAGTATGCTAAATGTGCAGTCACTCGAGCGTTATGGGGACCTATTGGGTTGTGAAGAGTAGGTCCTAAAACCAAAAAAAAGTTAAGTAAACTTTTCCATTTTAGTGGGGACTTGTCCATTTTTAATTTAATTTTCCATTTCCAATAATCGTTTTTTTTTAGATTATAGCGCCATCTATCCATAATTTGAAAAAATGTCTCGAATAAAAGTTACTTATTTTTACGTAATGAATCCAAATCTGCAATAAAAAATGGGAGCTCCCATTTAAGATTTTAAAGTAACCCCCACCCCACCTCCGTGGGGGGTCGTGTTTGGTGCCATTCGATACATTTTTCAAAAATATTGAATAAGTGTATTTTTCAGTTTTTCGATCTGATGTTCATTTCGCGAAATATCGCGGGATTCGTATTTAAAATATGAAATTTACCCTCACCCCTCTCCGTGGGAAGTCGTGTTTGGTATCATTCGATAGATTTTTGAAAAATATTGAGCACGTATTTTTTAGTTTTTCGATCTGTCATTCGCGAAATATTCGCTTTTTCTTGTGAAACTTTGGGATCCCCCATTTACTTACGCCCCGCTCAAATCGTCAGATTTTTGAAATATCCACTGTTTTGCATGTACTTAACTTACCTTATCTTAATCTGACGATTTCGAGTTTTTCTAAGGATATTTTTTTTTCGGCCCCCCCTTAACGAAAATATATGGTAGAGATACATTTTTAGGGTACAAGGTTTCTCCCCATGTAATAATCTGACGCGCTCGAGTAACTGCAAAAATACCCGGGGCTCCCCTACCATAAGTGTTGACAGTCATTAATAAATTGACTAAAAACGTTTAAGTAGAATGCATGAAACGTTTTTTATACTCCGTGTACAATAGTCATGTACATATATGTACATACAATAGTCATGTACATAATATGCGAAATTATTAATATAATTTCAAAGTTATGTGGACTGTATTAGGTTTCTAGTTCAAGTGAGATTAGAGAGAGGAATTATGATATACGTATAATATCTAATTAAGTTTATAAAAAATCTTACTTAAGTTACTACCTATTTCTTAACATATTGATCAACGTCACATATGTCCGTTTCACACGCGGTTACTTCTCGTACGAGGTTTAATTGTTTTTAGTGGATTAGTGGTTTGTCTATATTTGATTAGCGTTTTCTACTATTGGAGAGAGAGAGAAAAAGCGTTTATTCAGCGAAGGTTGAACCTAGAGAGAGGTTCGCAGTCTATTCGCGTGTTAAATTAGTTCATAGAGAGAAATTTGCGGTATTTTTTTTACCACGCGGTAACTAGTGGTTGGTACTGAGAAAGATCTGTTGCCTTCGACGCCAACAATCAAGGGAGATCTGTAGCCTTCGGCGGCCAACACAAGAGAGGGACCGTTCAAGTATTACGTAACGCAGGTTGGGAGAGGGGGGGGGGGGGGTTAAAAATCTTCAAAAATCGCGTTCCGCAATAGTTAAATTCCCATAAGAGTGCGTAACGTAGGGCGGGGGGAGGGGGGTTAAAAATCTTCAAAAATCGCGATACCTAATACTTAAATGCTCCCAGAGCTAGTCTTTCGTTTTGCAATGTCTGAGAATGCCTGTACATAGACATAGACAGGGAGTGAACTAGAGTCAGTAGTGGGAGTTAATTATAAGGATTGGATTAACCAATTATTTAAAATTAAGGATGGTGATTATGGATTTGATACAGTAAAAATATAATATTATTTTTTGCATGTGAAAAAATTGAAGACTCCATTTGAAAATTAGCGTCCCAAATAATTATACCCCTCAACTCTTTTAGTCTGTTTACCATTCATTTGTGGGCCGGTGTTACTAACGTTTTTCTTAGAAACGATCATAAACTTGGTTATTTTTAGTGTTAACCCATATTATTCACTGATTTTTGCCATTTTGGTTTATTATATCCTTTGTAACCGGTTAAGTTTTTTTTGCAATGATGATGCATTTTTGCATACCTGATATTTTGTATTGGTTAATTGGAATTTAACTCGATTTACCTGCGATTTCCAGTTCAAAACCGCAGACTCACTTTGATGGGGATTCTACCTATGTTGTTAATAACAGACAAGTTAAAAGATCTATAAAGAACAAATTAGTCAGTATTATGACCATATACAATAATTTAAAATACATGGGCCGGAGTAGCTCAGGCGGTAGTGTGCTTGCCTCGAGTGCTGGTAGGCAGGGGGTTCAAATCCTGGCATGATACTATGACAGGAAGATATGCACACTTGCAATTCTAAATTCAATCGACTGGCGCATGACGTCACTGTGAGACTAAACCACGGAACTTGTGTGTATCTTATTTTGACGATGAATCATATGGCAACGCCGTTTCATTACTATAAATGAATAACTTGAAACTTGAACTGTTAACGGTGAGTGGCCCTTGATGCCATATGTTGCACTAAGAATTCATAACTAGTTACTTTATGTGAATACGTGGTTTGAAAATGCATAATTAATTTGTAAAATTAATTATAGAAATATATGAATCTACGATTTGATTGTGTACCTTACAAACAAAATAAATAAAGCTATAAGACATAAATTAAATATTATACAAAGCCGGTAAAACGTAAATAATTTGAAATATAAACGAAAAGGGTGTCATACTTCAGACTTTATTAATATTATTTATTATTATTTATTTATTTATGATATTATTTGACAATTTTTATGATTTTTCTCTGGCGGATATTGTAATTCTCTTTAATATTTTTATTTAGCATCCTTATTTTAAAATACATTTTACATCTAAAAAAATGTAAATTTTACGTCGTCACTAAGATTTACTTGTTTTGCGGCTTCTAATAGGTTTTTCAGATAGATGTTTACTAATTTTTAATGTACTGCGATTATAAGTACGAAAGATATGTTCCAGTTCACTATATTTAGTTACTAATTCCAGGGTTGGTTTTAGTAAACCACCCTCAGAAACGTGGTTTACCCAAGTAAACGATTTATCGTTAGCATCCCGAATCCCATCGTCTTAACGTTCCTACAGCTGGAAGGGGGTAGCCTCTTTTTCTTAATAAACAATAGGACCTTGCCCCTGTAGCGTGAAAAGAAATTGCTAAAGCAATATCTTCAATTGACCACTTAATTTGTTTTTTAGTTTTTAATTTTTTTAACTGCCCTTCAATAAAAATTCTTTCTGTACTTTTTCCTCCTTCTCTCTACTAAGAAGTTTCTTCAATTGTTTATTTTCAGTTTGCAAATTCTTTATTTGTTCCATGGCTTTTTTGACTATGTCGTTTTCACTTAAATTAAATAATTTTTAAGTAGATTATAACAAATATGTATTATATAAATTTGTAGATTTTAAAAATAGGTTTTTTCTCTTACATTACAGTTTCAGTAGCGATATCCTTAAATTTTGTGTCGCAAGTTTCTTCTACTGCTTGTTTTGCATCTGATCTAACACATTTGACATTTCAGGTTGTAGTTCATTTGTGTTTTCCCCGTAATAAAAGTTAAATATTATATAAAGAACACATTTCATTACCATATTCGTAGTAAAATATATATCCAAAATGAGTTATTTATGGAGCTATCAAAAATAAAGTGTTACTTTGAATTCAGAGTTCTATTAAAATGGCCATTAGTATCTATAGAAACATTTTGTCTGTCGTTAAAATGTATATAAAATCAAAATACTTACATGTTTTTTAATACATTTATTATCTCTATAGTTCTTTTGCGTGTACTTTCAATCGATGTTTTAGCACTTGGGGTCTTTATTAAATGAAGAGAAGAGAAGGTATTGCATCATTTCTTAACTTCCACTTATGTCAGGTAATCCCAATAGTTTTTCTTTTAAACAATAGTCAGCTTATGTAAAATGTTTTGAGCATATTATTCTCGCGGTATCTACATTAAATATGTCTCGCTGAAAACACTTGGAGACGCACAATTTACGTATGTGTTTGTCTCTAGGAAACACGAAAAAACGACACTTCGAAAAAGTTTTACTTTTTTTATTGTTATTGTTTAAACAACCCACCACTGCACAATACATGGTAAACAAAAATTAGTGTTCTTTATAAAGTAGGTACAGATAGCCGAGAGCAACTTGCGTTCGATAAACAAATTAGGTGATATTAACACAGTAAACTAAACGTTTTCACCACAAAATTTATATAACTATACATAATATAAAAGTTTTTATTACATAAACGAATAAACAAAAATCTCATTCAATACGTTTTGAAGCTGTGAACATGTGAGAGATAACTATTGTATTAACATGAATGAACATGAATACAAATAAAGAATTCAACTTGGCGCCAGGAAAGTTGTCTCTGGTTTACGTCACAGTGAGCGATAGGGATGCAAGACCATCATGCGCGTTGATTTATCTTCTTGTCATAGTTCATAAGTATTATGAAATCCTAGAGCCGGCAAGAACAACTAGACATTTTTAAAAAATGTCTATAGGCCCCAGGTCGACTCAGCCTGAATAAAATAAGTACCTTGGGTAAACCCAGGGGTAATAATAGGCGGTTGAAGCGTAGCACTGGCCCTGTTACTTTCCTTGTATACCGTAATCCCTAGATATAGCAGACTACCCTGCTATAATCCCAAAGCCGCGTCGGCGGTATAAAACGGGAGATTGTTATTATTATTACAAATTAAAATAAAACATAATTTCTTATGCTTTATTACCGGAACATAATAGAGAACATAACAGCAATATCTTGCATGTATAACTACTATATTATCACAAGAAAAAGATTTATGATTTCCTCGTATCATTACAACGATAAATGTATAGTCTTCAGATTAATTTTAATTTGTGACTAATTAATACTCACCTCTAAATGAACGTTGTACTTAATACAATTCATTATATTATAGCAATATTTGGCAACAATTCTATTCCACAATAGGTAGGTACTTCACTAAATTATTCACGTATTTCAGAGAAATAAGGAAAAAAATATCCTGTTGGTGACACAACCCCTCCAGGCCGACACCAAATTTTTTGAGTAGTATGGACATCTATAATAATAACCTATAATATGTTTCCTGTAGCCGATTTTGTTGATATACATAGTTACAAACAAATGAAGATCAAAAAATGGTAAATTTTCGCTTTTTTCGTCCATTACCAAAAAGTTAAGCATTTTAAACATATTTGAGAGTAAGAAACTCATAAATCGTATAAAAAAACTTCAATATGGCTTTCACTGTATATGTCTATCCTTATTGGTTGCTTAGAAAATTGCAAAATAAATTCTAAATTTTGAGTTTTTATAAATATTCATAACTTATGTAAAAATTAACTTATATAGAACCTTTTTATTACACGGAATGCTGAGACTTCTGGTGCTTAAGTCATACCCTAAATTTCAAAGCAATTGGTCAAATAGTTTAAAATTTATTTAATTTGTTTATCCCAAATTAATTTTTTTTGCAACACTAAAGTCAAAGAATGATAAAGTTATAGTAATACTTTGGATAGTTTATGAAAGAAGAAGATTTACACTATTCATTTATTTAAAAAAAATGACAAAAAATAATTCTAAATATTGCAAAATTAGTTTGCAAGAACATGTGAATTAAGAAAAGGGGGCTAACTTCGTCCCTAATTGTCCTAGGACAATTGTTTTTCTTTCTAAATGTGTAGAAAAATTCAGTCTTTCTAAATCTGAAAAAATAATTTTTCTGCGAGCGTGTAAAAATGTCTACTTTCGCGCACGCATTTTAGTTTAGAAAGTTTCACTTTTCCGCACGCGTGTTACTTTTCCGCACGCGGTTTTTACTTTTCCGCACGCGTGTTAATTTAGATATGTTAATATGGCCTTAAAGTAATTATAATACATGCAATAAACTAATATTTAGATATTATTTACTAATTTATTTCAAATATATCTTATTGTGTTCCTGTTTTATTGAAATTAACGTGACAATTCGATGAAATAAAATTATTTTGACATAATATTCGAAAGTCAAATCGGTAGACAATAACAGTCGTTTTTAATCATCGTCATGGAAACCAAGATCGTTGTCATGCTAACTAATTATATTGAAAGTTTGGTTTTGACAACCTTGTCAAAGAATTAATTTGTGTATGTATTTTCATATTAATTAAATTAATTGATTAATATTTGGTAATTTTTTAAAGACTCTTAGAAAAAATATTGTTCCTAACTCTTGCAGAAAGTCTCTTTTCCGCACTCGACTGCTTGCCGAACTCCCGCTTCGCGTCGTTCGGCAAACTGCAGTCGCGTGCGAAAAAGAATGACTTTCTGCACTTGTTAGGAAAATAACTATTTTCTACGGGTAACGGTTAAAAAGTTATTCTAATTGTTTATAAGTAAGCAAAAAATCGACATGTTTTTGCAAAATAAATTTACACTGTTTAAAATTACTTTTTGTCATTTTTTTATTTAAATTAATAGTATAAATGTTCTTCTTTCATAAACTGTCCGAAGTATTACTGTAACCTCATAATTTTCTGACTTATAGTGTTAAAAAAAATGAATTTGGGATAAACAAATTAAATAACTTTTAAACTATTTGACCAATTGCTTTCAAATTTAAAATATAATTTAAGCACAAGAAGTCTCAGCATTCCGTTTAATAAGAAGGTTCTATCTTAATTTTTACGTAAGTTATGAACATTTATAAAATCTCAAAATTCAGTAAAACCTGTGTTAACGGCCACCTGTCAAAACCGGCCACCTGAACTAGCCAGCCAGTTTCAAAGCTCCCCAAACCAAAATTTGTGGACTACAAAACCTGGTATTAGCGGCCACCTTTTTATATCGGCCAATAGTTCTGTTATTTTTAGTGACCGTTATTGACAGGTTTTACTGTTTATGACTTATTTTGCAATTTTCTAAGCAACAAATAAGGATAGACATATTCAGCGAACGCCATATTGAAGTTTGTTCTATGATTTATGAGTTTCTTATTCTCAAATTTGTTTAGAATGCTTCAATTTTTAGTCATAGACGAAAAAAGCGAAAATTTACCGTTTTTTGATCTTCATTTGTTTATAACTATGTATATCATCAAAATCGGCTGCAGGAAACATATAGGCTATTAATATAGATGTCCATACTACTCAAAAAATTAATTTGGTTTCGGCCTACAGGGGGGTGTGTCACGAGAAAAATCTTATTTCTCTGGACTAATACGAATATTACCTGGTAGACCTAAATAAATTATTTATTTGATTATTAAATCACTATTTTATTAGCAACTTCATAGTACATTAATTTGAGTACATTTCAAATGTGTTATATAAATAAAATTCTGACTTCTCACAATCTATTTTATTGAACCATAGGACGACCGGTTTCGGACAGTACAATTTACTCTCATGTCAAATTTACTGATCATTTTCATTTAGGGTTCCAAAAATCTTTCGAAATATTTTTCTCTCAAAGATATCAAGTAGTAGTTTCTCGTCGTTTTGGGATTTTAGCCACATATATCAAAACCTGTATTTTTAACATAGTTTTGACAGAAAAACATACGGAATAACAGGTATAATAATTAAAGGCACAATACATTAACACTTATTACTTTCTACTTGTGTCGGAAACTTAACCACACCACACAAATACAAATGGCTTTTTTTATAAGCTTAAGATTAAGGTTTGCTGCAATAATTTGATGGCAAGTATACTAGGTCTCTTAAGCTGGGCATTCACGGTCATGCCATCGCGTCAAATGGCGCGATATCGATACAGCCAAGATTTGATCGTGAGTGTTGAAGCATGACAGTTTTTTTGGCGTCATGACAAAATCCGAATTTCCATTCGCTCCGAAATCCATCGCATCATGCCGTTGATGGCTGTCAAACCATCATGCCATCTGCTCGTGAGTGGCGAAACACTGCGTCAAGCCATCGCGCCACCCTCGGGGCAATGTCCTAGCACTCGAAACCGACGTCCATTTTTCGTTCATTCTGCTAACGATTCTACGCTGAGCTCTTCTTCGGCAATCTTCGGAATCCGACATTGTGCTTCTTCACTGAACCATTACAAATACGACATGATAACCAACTTGGAGTGATCGTGCTATGATTTTGGCGTCAATCCATTTGATTGAAGTCATTTGGCGTGGCTCCAAATGGACTGACCGTGAATGCACAGCTTTATATTCTGCCCACTATGAAGATATCATCAGCGAATGCGATGCGAGAATTTGTGTCGATACATTAAAGATGGTTCCGTTCAGTCTAATATTTATCTGTGTTACTGCCTTTTCCAAGGCAATATTAAGCTCGATGGGCATTTGCGTGTTTTCAAGCTGCCTGCACGCTACGAGCAAGCTATGTGCGATTGCTGGCGGTTCAACAGTACTTACATGAGTTAAATTTATTCCCTGCACACTCGAGCTGAGCCGCGGCATGCGGCATGCACGCCACTTGAATGTGACTTGTTAAGCCGCGTGGACGCAGAGCCCAGTTTCTGCTATACCACCACGTGCACGCCGCCTGAATACAAATCAGGAGGTTCGGCAGTCTGGGATGGGCAATCATTCAAAACACTTTGACAGCGCGACCGATTTCTGTAGGTACAGAGCTGTGTATATATGGCGTGTATTGATCCCGAGAAACCGTTCAAATATATGTTGAAGGGAAACTTGGCTTGAAAACAAGCAGCTTGAACTTGAAAACACGCAAATGTGCATCGAGTCTTAGACCATTTATATTCCAGGAACCGAACTTTTCACTTCGAAATTTTTACAGAATGGATCGATTTGCTTGAAAATTTGAGAATAAGTAGTGGATAGTCCAAGGATCAAAATCTATATTATGATGCCGAAAGCCGCTTTTACCATGGGGGTGGTTGCCACCCCATCTCGGAGTGAAAATGTTTTATTTGACAGCAAAAGTTGATAAAATCATTCGTTCTAAGCAAAATGTCCTATACATTTTTTTGATAAAATTAATCGATTTTCGATTTATTCGCTATCGAAAATGTTAGTTTTATATCGAAAAAATCAATGTTTTTCGATATGCTCATTTACGATTCACTCAATTTTTGCCGTAGAAAATTTTTTTTAAATCAAGTTCTTGGGAATTAAATAATCGACAATTTCATATTTAAACATTTTTTCGTATCTCTGATGCTAATCTTTCTATTCTGAAGAAAATGGCATTTTTTACCAAACTACAAAAATTCGTTATTCGCTTTTAACTCCAGTTTTTTAAAAACTAATCATTCTAAGCCAGTCAAACTTCTAGAATCTATTAATAATACATAAATAAAGAAAAATAATTAAGGCCAATGACTAAAACACCGCTAACTTACATTATTATGCTTCCAATTGGATTTCTCCTTTTTCTTTCAAAAAAAATATATTTTTTTTGACCGTAACTTTTTTATTTTTTATCTTAAAAAGTTTGGTGAAAAATAATTTTTTATGTTTTTTACAAGATCTATAAGCCTATTAATATGAGCCTCACTCAATTTTTGCTCTAAAATGAATTTTTGTAAACCAGCTCCTTGGGAATTAAAGTAACTACAATTTCATATTTAAACATTTTTTCGTATCTCTGATGCTAATCTTTCTATTCCGAAGAAAAAGTCATTTTTTCCAAACTACAAAAATTCATTATTCGTTTTTAACTCCGTTTTTTTTAAACTGATCATTCTAAGCCGGTCAAACTTCTAGAACCTATTAGTAATACATAAATAAAGAAGACCAAATAAGATCAATGACTAATTTTAATTAGGGTGGTGATTAGGAGGTTGCTTCCGATCACTTTTTCGCTGAAAAAATAGGGACTGACATTCTTTTTATTATAAGTTACTTAATTTTTGAGCTAGAGACTTTTTTTATTTCTGGAGATAGGTATTTTTAAATACTTTAAATTAGTTTGAACAAGTTATCCCCGAGAAATGCACAGTTTTCCCATCTTTTGACTTTGAAACTAAAATATTTAGCATTTGACGAAGAAGAGCTAACATATAATAAAATATAGCTCGATTACTATTGTTCTTAAAGAAAATTAAAAAAACGGTTTTGTTTAATTTTTCAAAAAGTATAGTTTTGTTAAGTATAGTTTTTTTGTAAAGTTGTTTTGATAAAACGAAAACTTTTGGAGTTATTAGCAGAAAACTTATTAAAAACATTGATTTTTTCGATATAAAACTAACACTTTCGATTGCGAATAAATCGAAAACTATCAATTTTATCAAAAAAATGTATAGAACGTTTTTTGCTTAGAATAAACGTTTTTACCAACTTTTGAGACTAAAATATAATGAAAAATTAAAAAGGAATGTGTGTGTACTTTGTACGCACGTAAGAAGTTATACTTCTATTATATGATTTAGTTGAAATCAATATACTTTAAACAGTTTCTCTACTACTTTCCAAAAATTTTTATTAAAACAATACCAAAAATTAAAAAAATAAAAGAATAAAACACACACAAACACATTGAAAAATGCCACAAATGATTTCTGAACAATAATTGTTGCCAAAAATTTTAATTAAATACGTATTTTCTGAAAAAATATATATAATAATATACTTACAATCATAAAATCTATAAAAAAAATAAAAAAAATAACAACTTGCTTGGGGCTTGAACCCACTTCACGTCTACCGCGCTGTACGAGAGTTGAAGTGATTTCCTACTACACCACATTCGCGTATACGTCATGTGGGAATATACACAACCTAAACGTTTACACCACATAAACTTTTTGACATTTTGTTTATTTATATGAATCAAATTATTTGTTTGATTTTTGTCGAATTAAAATACAACAAAATATAGAGTAAGAAAACAAACGATATATTAGATGAAGATTTGTAGAAAGTTTGTTCGTAATCAGATTATGTAAATTAAAGCATTGCCTACTAATAGGTAACTACATTATTTTTTTTACATTTTCCAAATAGATAGGTATGAAGATAATTTTTTATTGGAATACAACTGAAACATTTAGAATTACGTACCTGCGGCTTTTCAAAACTATTTAAAAAGTCACTATAATTATAAATTTGATTTTATTTCTGTCCTCACAACAATAAAAATTAATATATACAATATTTTTGTTTACCGATAACCTCCCTATTGAACAATTATTGACAGATTATTTCAACACCCAATCAGAGCCCGTATAAGGACTAATACCATACTGTCGGTGTGCGCATGCGCGCAGATCAATAAAATTTCATCCTCAATGAAATCGCGCCTAAAGAAGTATAACTTCAAAAACATTGATTTTTTCGATATAAAACTAACACTTTCGACAGCGAATAAATCGAGAACTGTTAGTTTGATCAAAAAAATGTATAAAACCTTTTTTGCTAAGAATGAATGTTTTTACCAACTTTTGCGGTCAAAATTTAATAAAATTTTTAGATGAGGTGGTAACCACCCCAATGGTAAAAGCGCCTTTCGGCATCATATAGATTTTGATCCTTGGACTATCCACTACTTATTCTCAAATTTTCAAGCAAATCGATCCATTCTGTAAAAATTGCGAGATTTTGTCCTATTTTAAGCTTCATTACTTAGACTATTATTAGAGTTTTCTTCATTAATTCTAACGCACGAGCTAACGTTATTCATTGTTAGTTTTGTCAATTTCGTTAACTTAGAAGGAATCCCAATTTGCATCCTGGATTGCATTATATACGCTCTGAGCTTCGTTGGTGTCGTTCCTAGCGGTTATTAATTCAACTTTTACCGGTAATTTTTAAATTTATTATTTAATTGTCATCGCTTAATATTTACAACGCAAAAAAGGAATTAAATTGTAATAGATTTTTTTAAGATTTTGCTAATCATTTTGACGTTCTATTGATAAAATATAAATTTCTTACTTCGGATACTTTCACAATTATCGTGTAGATGGCGCTAAGATTAATTTATAATTACATATTACGGAACATTAAAAAAACTTAAATTCAGTATTTAAGACGTAAGTATATTTAAGGTAAAAATATATACCACAGCTTTGACCAACTAATATTTTTTATAATTAATGTTTTTAATTTTAATTTTAAATTAATCACTTTGACATTTATGTCAAATTTCCGGTAAACGTTTACAGACTTGCCGCTTCTGGCGCTCGCGAATTTGTAAATATCCCCTCTACGTACGAGCTCACAGCGTATAGTGACGATCGAGTCATAATGTCCACTAGTCCACTACAGTTCATCTAATTTACTGACCGTTGTACGTCATTATCTACGCCAGAGATCTAAGTTGACATAGTTGTCAAAGTATAAAAAAAATCCTGAATCCATTTTAAATCAAATAGATCACATAATTATTGTAAACGTGGATTATACAACAAAACAAATTAATATTCAATGTAAATAAGTAAAAACTTAAGAAATAGAGGACAATAATTAAGTTATAATCTTTTAAGATTTGCAGTGCAAGCGTTTTTGCACTGCATTGTTAATATTTAAAAAAACGGCTTCGAACTCTTGGCATGAAGCCGGTAGGTTTTTTGTATATGTCTACAATAACAACTAAAAAAGTTCTTAGATACCTCGATTATTCCAAGTCGTGATAAAATTAGGTGAAATTTATATTTTTATAGTAGAGGATGTTTTTATAGTAAAGTAAATAATAAAAACAGTAAATATAATAAAACAAATACTTACAGTAAAGAATATAAACAAATATGAAGTGTCATCACCGCAACTGTCAAATAAATGTTACCAATTTATTCTAAAATGTCACCTTCGTTCGATTACAGTTACAGTGTGATTCGAGTAAATGTGCTTCATAAAAACGCTTTATAATTCATTTATACAAATTAAATCAAACATATTATTGTGTATTTCTTTAGGTTTACATTAATAGAAATCTTCAAATATTATTTCTACGCGTATATAATAAAATATGTCTAGTGGCTGTAATTCCAGTGTATTCGGCAACGTGATTCTAAAAAAGAACACACCTACCGCCTAAATATTTCGTGTTGGTATCACGTGACGTCACAGGCTATGACGCGGATGACGTGCAACGGTTAGTAAATTAGATAAAGTATATATTCTTTATATTCGCACCGTACGTCTCCCCTCTATTTGCAGTCACGTGACACGCTGTCAAATTTTGTAAGGACGTTTTCACATTGAGTGTTATGGGGATTATTTTGTTAAACTTGAATATTTTATTTTGTAGTGGTAATAACCGAATACAATTGTTAGAATTCATTAGTTATTAATTTATAGTGTAATTTACAGTGCAACAAAAATATTTTCTTTTCATTAATAAATATTTATTGACATAAACTGCAATAGTGAGGTTACGTATACATAATCAAACTGATAATCAATAATGGAAAGTGAAGAATTTATATCAGATTAAGTGTTTTTATTTTCTGTTTATATTAATACATAATTACACTAGCGAGACACGGCATTTTTTTAAATATCCCATTTAAACATACACAAAGCGTCCTTATAAAATTTCAAAACCGCCACCATGAGCAGGTCGGTCGATTTTGCTTTGACACTTTGTTAACGCTCGGAGCGAATAAGAATCAATCTATAAAACAGAAGGCAGAAACAGCGCAAATGAAAATATTACAGAAAATAGCAATGAAACGAATCAAATCGATTAAGATTTAATGAGTCACAAATACAAAAATTGAGTGTGCTCAAGACATACAGACTCAATAAGAGAATCTCTAAGGTAAATATTAAAAGGTAAATTACCAGATGAAAGAAAAACGATAGAATATCCAAGAAAATATGGTCGGATTTACGTAATTATAAACTTTTTCTCAGAAAATTGAATGCAAAATTTTCTATGATTTTTTACTTAATTAAAAAATCTGAAAGTTTACAAAGAACACCGCACACGTCTTATTGAAAATGTAATGTTACTCAAATACAATAAAATTTACATGAATTATATTATTATTAATAGTATCGAAATTACAATTATTTCAATTTTTGCGCCTGACTGAATGCGCCAACACTGAATTTTGAATAATAACGGCGTAAATTGTAATTAAAGTTTATGGAAATCACATTTTTGAAGTCCATAAAACTGTCATCCATAAATATTATTAGTCTAGTCGCTATTGAAATCAGCTTAACATAGCGTAAGCTAAGCCAATTAGACGAGCTATATACTTTGGTACAACTGGGCAAATTATACCTACTTTATTATTTATAACAGTAAGCCTCTGCCTTAATACCTGCAGAAAGATTTATGGAATGCCGATATACAAAATCTCTTTTCTCTCTCTCTCATGTATATACCCATTTGATTTTAGATTTATTTATATAAATTTACGCCGTTATTAATCAAAATTCAGAGTTAGCGCAAGGATATGAAATGATTGTAAGTTCGAGACGAATCTATTCATGTAAATTTTATTGGATTTGAGTGACATTGCATTTACCATAAGATGTGTGCAGTCTCGTTTATCTCAAACATTTACACACAAAATTGCCAATAAAGTCAGTATATCGATGTACAAAGTCAATATACCGGATTGCTTTTACCAAAATATAAGTATTTATTGATTCATACCAATCTATTTATTATATACAAAATTCCATTTGTTCAATAAGATATTTATTTAGATTATACAGATAAGAGATAAAAGATATGATACGATTTTAATAAATGAGAAAAAATATTTAGAGCAATTGAATTCCTAATACTATTTTTTATATGCCGTATTGTTTTATCACTATTTGTTGTAGGATTAAAGATAATTTTGCAACGTATTATGGATTAGTATTACTGAAATTTATTAGCAGGAAATCCCAGAGCAATCAATAATAATATATTAATCATTCTATTATGTTTTATTCTTCTTCTTTTTCTTCTTCAGATGCAAATCCACTAATGGATGTTAGCGATAACATTTTCCATTAACTCTCTGTTTCTTGCAATGTGTATCAGAGATTGTATGTCATTAATCCTTGTCCATTGCCTTATGTTTCGGAGCCAGAACATTTTCTTGCGTCCTATTCCTCTCTTGCCTTCAATTTTACCCTCGATTATAAGCATTTTTCGTTTCGCATGATGTGACCCAGATATGCCGTTTTCTTTTCTTGATGGTTTCGAAAAGTTGGCGTTCTTTGTTGATTCCCAAGGACATCGACATTTGTGACTTTCGCCGTACATGATATCTTTAGTCGCCGTCCAATTTGGTCTTTTTGGTATTAACCTCTATTAGGCCATTCGCTTACTGTATTCTCCGATTATAGTGACAGATTTTATTCTTCAACCCCCAGAAATTATCTCTAGGCATCTTCAGTTAAATAGACATAAAGTACTATGTCTAGCGAATTCACAAAAAAGGGTAATTAGTAGATCTTCTTCTTCGTGTAACATATTCTTTCAAAATGTTGGTTACCATCATAGCTATCTTAATTTTATTCACTGCCACCCTAAATAGCATGCTTGTATCAGCTCCATACCAATCGCGCAAGTTTTTCAACCATGAGGTTCGTGATAGCAATTCGTAGATGGATTCGTGAATAGACAGAACTATCAGAAAATCAGTTTAGATCCTGAAGCCAGCTCACACAAACATCTAACAATAGGTAAATGAATGTTCATATTATACTAGTTCGTGTTAAGAAAGGACACGGCGGAATACCTCGAGGGGCTTATGATGGATATTAAGTAAGAAAGGAGTTAGAAAGTAGGACTTTTTTCTCTCTGGGCCCATCTGATCCAAAACATCTCCGTTATGACTGAAGCTGAGGGTTATTGTGTTTACTGGCCATTGTTCTTTCCTACACTCAGTCTAGAATTTTTGTACCCTGTACAAGTTTAGACAGATCTTTTGCTTGGTGTGCCCTACATATACCAGAGTTTCCTCTTGGTTGCCTACATAGTTTTTGTCCTTTGCGATGCAGCGTCTCCATGGCTCACAGTTTCTGGTTCCTGGTTGCATAGTCTTCAGTTAAGGTCTCTTTATGTTCTTTTTATACATGGTCCACTCCACAAATGAAGATTTTACCATGTGTTTTTATTGCGATTCTCTCCTAATATCGCTCGTGACTTTCCCGGGTCCAGTCCTCTACAGCCCTACGTACTGCAGGTTTTGTACTTCTAGAGTCACAGCTGGTCCCTTTGATTCGTTCGATCATCTTTTAGCAAGTTGAACTGTTTTTCTTGCCTTCGATGCCTTGGTACCCTGCTACCCAGATAAACACAACCTTGTTCCGGTCTCCCAGTTCATTCAGTTCTTTGATTCATTCTCACACCAGCCTTGATGCCATTTCCTGACACGCCAGCACCTTCAGTGCCGCTTGACTGTCAGACAATATAATATGTATCTGCTCTTTGTCAATGGTTCTCTCATTAATTTTGTTTGCAGATTCTGGTATCGCATAAATCTCTACTTGTGGAGGTGAACACACATATTCTCCTCAGAACAGTTTCGTTGGTGGTGTGGATTATTGGAGTATAATATTCCTTTGCCCACATCCTCTCTAGTCTAGGATCCGTCTGTAAACCAAATTATACCTTTTGGTTGGGGTATCCCTTGTTTCTTCATACATTCCTGTCTGGAACAGACACTCTGTATGAATTGAGCTCCGTGTTTAGTCCGTATTTAGTGTTGGATTATCCAACAGAAACATTAAAAAGTGTCCGTTATTGAAATGTAATATCATTTCCTGAACGAAAGGGAACAAAAACTGAAACAACAGAGAGGGCTTCTTGAAAAAAAGGTCTAGGTCTAGTCTGTAGAATAAAAGTAGAGGATAGTCAGGTAATATTCTAGGTATGATGAAAGAAATAAACAATCTGAAAAATAGTGAAGGTGTGAAATAGAGAATACACGGGAATTAGAATAAAAATATGACAGATCAAAAATAAATTGATGTTTAGTATTACGAAAAAAGAAATTAGAAAAATAGCGAATTCCTGGAAAGTAAACTCATTCTTAAGTTTCTTTCTTTTATTATTTCTTTTAGTTCATTTGGAATTGTAAGACCTCTGTTGTTCATATTTTCTTTTGGGGTGTGATTTTCCATTGCATGTTGAATTCTTTTTGTAATCTCTTCTATTTTTCTTTCTCTTCCGTTTTTTTATTAGAATTCTCTTTTTATCTCCATTTCGTTAAGCTGTCTTCTGAAACTAGGCCAGTTTGCATCTTTCCATTTCCATCTTTCGATTGGTTCCACGAGAGTAGGTCATGACTCTTGATCAGAGCTGGGCCGGGTACTGATAAATTGTACTCGAGTACAGAGTACCGGGTACTTTTCATATTAAAGGAACGAGTACAGAGTACCGAGTACATTGCTCTAGAAAAGTACTCAGAGTTCAATACCCAAAGTACAATTACCCGAATTTCTCGTGTACTTATTTCGAGTACATTTTTGAATGTAAAACCCAAAAAAAGTTAAGAAGGTAATAATTATCTCTGCATCTTTAAACATATTTTGCATTTTGCATATTATCCAGGCTCTAATATATCTTAGAAAAACTTTTTTAATTATAGGAAACCTTTTTTGCCTTCTAGAAATTTAACAAGTTCTAGTTGTATTTTGGATGTTTCGATTGTTTCATTTTCAGACGATTGAGACTGCATGATGACATTATAAATTGGTTTCTTGTGTCTTGTTTGGGTGAACACTCTGGTTCATTGAAATCGAAAAAGCCATCTGGGGTGGTATCACTTGAATCTCCGCGAAGTTCTTCGCAATAATCAAAATAAGTTAGTTTTTCAGCAGCATTCATCACTATCTTTTTCAAAGCGTCCATAGAAAATTCTGCATTTTTTAAGACATTATACTAACGCAATTTAAACGTAGGATGGACAACTGCGGATATAATGGCCTCTTCCGATGACAAATTATGTATTTCAGAGCATCTTTTCTCCAAGCTATGCATATACTATTTTAGGAAAAATTCATCGCCAGAACTCAGTGTTTGAAGCTTTAACTTCTCCCATTTATTCATCAAAAGTAGCAGACTTTGAAGTACCTACCCATAATAAACACAATATTCTCCTTGCAGAACATCGAAGATTGTAGCGAGAAGTTTCAAGACCTTAAAGTACTCCTCTAAGTACAGCAACTCGGTTTCTTTAAAGTTTTTTATATGAAGCCTTTGAAAAAGAGACTGTAGGTAGCTTTTATTTTTCACTTAAAATTTGCGAAACCAAGTCATACTAAGAGTTCCATCTTGTTACAGCTGGATAACTTTGACGAATTGGACAACAGGTGGTTCGTTTTGTTTAAATATAGTATTTTTCTGTGTCATTAGGGATATTTTCTACATTTAGTACGTTATTTTTTAAAATGTATGTAGTAATGAGTAATATTTTGCAAGTTTTATTCACTTGGTTAGATAAATGTATGGGTAAATAGCTCGTTAACAATAAACAGAAAGATGGTGGCTGAAATCCCAAACTTTTCGCATTTTTCGTGCAGCTGAAAAGAACAAAAAATGATTTTATCGAATCTTGTTTCGATTATGGCCATCAGAGTAGAGGGCACTTTTGTAGCTACCTACTTCAAGTAGGAAATAGCAAGAGACATTCTTAGAACGTCTGAGTGTGAATTTGTATCAGCCCGAGTCTCTAACGGTGCAGGGATATGCCGAAACAACGCTGGTGCCGATTCATATACGGAAGATTTTAGAATTGTGCTCTTGCGCCATATTTAACACTTTTGTAGGGGGTCTGCGGATATTTTAGTATATTGTTGTGCCTTAACCTACAGCTATTTCTTTAGCGCTCTAGGTGACTCTGCGTCTGAGATATGCCTCTCGAAACGGGCAAAAATAGTCCTTTTACCCTATATTTGAAGAGCTACATCAGCGCACAAGCTCTCAATTCTCTTTTTATAATAACTTTTTGATGAAATAATTTGCATAGTTTAACAATAGACAGTTTTTCGACAACTGCATTTTTTTATCCTTTGTAAGCTGATAGTACTTTTGCCTGACACTCTTAAATTGCGTAAATATTAGGTGAAGATAGTTCTATAATATGTATAAAACAATCTCTACTTATTATAGGCCAGGGTAATAAGACAAAAATATACCCTGTTCGTGACACTCGAGCAGCCAGGGTACTGAAGCGTTTTTTCGACAAGAAATACCTATAGGAACAAATTGTAACTATTTCCTGCGTAGGATCTGGCGGCCATTTTTATTTATAAACAATTAACTGTCAAAAAATGGCATTTTTCCCTTTTTTTTCAAATCAATGGAAAACAGTGAAACTTATGATTTTTTTAGTACAAATATCTTTGAGATTATGGAAAAAGCTTTAAAATGACATATTACAAAGTTTGATATATTCATTTATTGTTAATATAATTGCGAAAGAAGGTCGGAATTGCAAAAAAAATTATTTTCGCAATAACTGCTGTAAAAATTAGTGTACAGATTTGAAATTTTTGTCAAATGAGGGTTCTTTTGTGCTTAATATGTGATAAAAATTTCAAAGCGATTCATTTAATTGTTTCAATTTTATTCGAATTGTTTATCTCAGTGAGCATTTTTTTTGCACTAACATAAGTCAGAAAAAAATGAAGTTAGAACCATTCCACAGGTGTCAAATGGAAGAGCATGAACTATATTTTCAACTTAGTTTAAAAAAGCGAATAATAAATGCATTTATTAGTAATAAATAATTGTGCAAAAGTATCGTAAATCTTTCCTTATAAACTTTTTGAATAACTTTTTCCAAAAAAATTAACTTTTTTACCCTGTTTTAAGTGCACAACTACCAAGTAATGTTATTTATATCATAATTGATAAAAAATTGTAATAAAAACATATAATTTCTTATATAACAAAATAAAAAGTTTATAAGGAAAGATTTACGATACTTTTGCATAATTATTTATTACTAATAAATGCATTTTTTATTCGCTTTTTTTAAACCAAGTTAAAAATATAGCTCATGCTCTTTCATTTGACACCTGTGGAATAGTTCTAACGTCATTTTTTTCTGACTTATGTTATTGTAAAAAAAATGCTCTCTGGGATAAACAATTTGAATAAAATATAAACAATTTAATGAATCGCTTTGAAATTTTTATCACATATTAAGCACCAAAGAACCCTTATATGACAAAAATTTCAAAGCTGTACACTAATTTTTACAATAGATATTGCGAAATTAATTTTTTTTGCAATTCCGACCTTTTTTCGCAATTACATTAACAATAAATGAGTATATCAAACTTTGTAATACGTCATTTTAAAGCTTTCTCCATAATCTCAAAGATATTTGTTCTAAAAAAACCATAAGTTTCACTATTTTACATTGATTTGAAAAAAAAAGGGAAAAATGCCATTTTTTGACACTTAATTGTTTATAAATAAAAATGGCCGCCAGATACTACGCAGGAAATAGTTACAATTTGCTCTTATAGGTATTACCTGTCGAAAAAACGCTTCAGTACCCTGGCTGCTCGAGTGTCATGGAAAAAACCTTATTAGCCTGGACTATTAGATTTCTTGGCCCGAGCCTTAAAATATTTTTTGGCCTCCTAAAAATTTAGCTTTTTGCTTCACAAGTAAGCCAACGCTCATTGTAGTTAATGATTTCTCTCATCTGTTTGATTATTTCTGTAATATTCGAACTTAAGAAATATTAAAATAGATAAAAAAAACCCAAATTTTAAGCGTTTAAGCAAGCCTTCAGGTGGTCAAGTTATGGCAGTTTTAATTTTAACTTAAATCTGACGTATCAAATAAGTGAACGCTAGTACTGCTGAAGTGGGTGATATATATGCGAACCACCTGACAAATGGACTGATACTGAAAACGGCGTTTTTGCGTACTGCTATTAATTTGCTCTCCCACATGCAGCGACAAGTTTAGTCTTGCAAAAAGTACTCGCAAAATATAATCGTATAATAAACGCGGGTATGGTCTGTTCGCTAAACTCAGACGCAACTTTCTAGATATTTTAGTCGGTAATTTTGCCAATTTTAGTAAAATTGGCAAAAAATAATTACTAAATAGTTAATAATCACTAAATAGTTAGTAATTTTGCCAATTTTTTCAAAATTGGCAAAAAACAAAAAATTATCGACTAAAATATCTAGCCAGTTGCGTCTGAGTTTAGCGAACCGACTATACCGGGTATTTTACCCATATGTTACGGGTACGAGTATCGAGTACTTTATTGAAAATGTACTCGGGTACCGGGTATTGAGTACCCAAAATGTATTCAGAGTACAAAATTCGGGTACTTGTATTGCCCAGCTCCGGGTATTGCCCAGCTCTGCTCTTGATGTCATGATTCCTCCACCTGCTAACATTATGCTCTTCCTGGGGTTTTGAAATATGAATATTTACTTTCACTGATTTTACTTGTAATAATTTTCAAGTTTTATTATTGATCGCTCTTTAGTGAATGGTGATATTGTGTGTGATTGTCTTTAAATTTGATTTACACAGACCAATGTGGAGGGCGTGTAATATGTATATTTTCTAAACGTTACCTATCTTTTAAAAAAGTGACTCTCTAATATGTAATGCGTTTTTCACCGTACTTTATATTATGTAGTAGAAAGACCTGTTAATAAATTTCACATTTCTCAGATATATGTATATGTATCTAACTTTTATAATAGATGCAGGTACCTTTATACATAGTCATTAAATACCTTTACAGAAATATTTAATTGTTGTTTTTACAGAGACAATAGAAACAATCGTTCATGCTTAAATAATTATATAATTTATAGTTTAAAAACGGGTTAGCTGCATTGCTTCCTGTGAATAGTAATGATGAGATCAGATTTGTCGGATCCGACTAACTATGAAGATATAGTTTTTTGAAGCGGCTCATTGGATTTGACAAATCTGAATCTGAATTTGAATTTCATCCAAAATCTTAAAAGCCACTACCTGTCATCGAAAAGCAAATTCGAAGAAGATAATATAATAGGCTCATAGTGTCTTACCATCGGTTTTCCGAAGGGTTTTTATTTCTGCTGTTTCTAGTATTATTTTTTTCTTCTCTCTGTGTCAGATCGTATGTCATTATTGGTCTGATTATATCATTCATAGAAGATTCTGCAGAAATAAAAATTACAGCAAATACCGATTTTGAAAAACTTTATATCGCTGGATAAGTGAATGACCTTTCTTTCAATTTACAAAAAAATATGTCCACTTATATTTTCCCCCATTTTAACTGCCTATAACTTCTAAACGGCTCAAGATAGAAATATGTGGTATTCGCTGAAATGTTTTATTTTAGAAAAATTTTTGTCTGAATGGACTGAATCTTTTAGATCGCTTTCAAATACGAAAAGAAAAATGGAGAATTTTTGAAAAAAACGTTGTTGACTTTTTTTAATGGAACACCCAGTATATTTTTTTTGTAAATTGAAAGAAAGGTCATTCACTTATCCAGCGATATAAAGTTTTCCAAAATCGGTTGTAAAATCACTGAGTAATTAATTTTTAAAATGAGAGGTGCAACGTGTATATCACATACCTAAATAACATAACTAAGCAAATTGATATTATGTTATGTGATTTCCACATTGCATCTCTCATTTTAAAAATTAATTGCTCAGTCATTTGACCACCGATTTTTAAAAAATTTATATCGTTGGATAGGGAAATTACCGCTTTTTCAAGTTTTTAGGTAAATGACCATTTTTTATGTCGCTTTTAAATAAAAAATGGCGGATTTTTGAAAAAAAACGTTGTTGACTTTTTTTATTGAAACACTCAGTATATTTTTTTGTAGCTTGAAAAAACGGTCATTTACCTATCCAGCGATATTAAATTTTTTAAAATCGGTTGTCAAATGACTGAGCAAATAATTTTTAAAATGAAAGATGCAATGTGGAAATCACATAACATAATATCATTTTGCTTATTTATGTTATTTAGGTATGTGATATCCACGTTGCACCGCTCATTGTAAGAATTAATTACTCAGTGATTTGACGACTGATTTTGAAAAACTTTATATCGCTGGATAGGTGAATGACCTTTCTTTAAATTTACAAAAAAATATACTGGGTGTTCCATTAAAAAAAAGTCAACAACGTTTTTTTCAAAAATCCGCCATTTTTCTTTTCGTATTTGAAAGCGATATAAAAAATTCAATCCATTCAGACAAAACTTTTACTAAAATAAAACATTTCATCGAAAACCGTAAATTTCTATCTTAACCCGTTTAGAAGTTATAGGCAGTTAAAATGGGGAAAAATATAAGTGGACACCCGGTATTTCATTAATAACAGATTCTGACCAATAGAAAGCTACAAAAATAAAAATTAAAGTGATAAAATATCCCGTCGTCAAGTATATTACGTCAGATGTCCTTCGTTACTACGAAAAAATACATTCAGTGACATTAATGACAATTAATGTTTTAAAAGTTATAAAAGTGATGACTTTCAACCGTCAAATATTTATAACAACTGTGTGTTTAATTGTACTAATTTGTACTTACATAAATAAATTACAATAAAATTTTGGTTTTGAACAGTTTTATTCATGAAATAATCGCAGCAAATTGCACTCGATCTTAAAAATTATTATCTAATTGTTGTCCTCGTGACACTTTGACATAATTTCAGACCCCTTCGGGTCGTGAAATTAAAACTGTCAAATTGTCACTCGGGAAAAATTCGATAATTTTAGAGCTAGTGTGCAATTACTACTGATTATTTCATTCATAGGAGTTTCTTACCAATACGCTGTGAGTTCGTACGTAGAGGGGATATTTACAAATTCGCGAACGCCAGTAGTGACAAGTTTGTAAACGTTTACCGGAAATTTGACATAAATGTCAAAGTGATTAATTTAAAATTAAAATTAAAAACATTAATTATAAACAATATTAGTTGGTCAAAGCTGTGGTATATATTTTTACCTTAAATATACTTAAGAAATTGATATTTTATCAATAGAACGTCAAAATGATTAGAAAAATCTTAAAAAAATCGTTACAATTTAATTAATTTTTTGCGTTGTAAATATTAAGCGATAACAATTAAATATTAAATTTAAAAATTACCGGTAAAAGTTGAATTAGTAACCGCTAGGAGCGACACCAGCGAAGCTCAGAGCGTATAGAAAGCTACAGAAATAAAAATTAAAGTGATTATTTTTTAATGATTTTAACTTCCAATCGTATACGCTGTGAGCTTCGCTGGTGTCGCTGCTAGCGGTTACTAATTCAACTTTTACTGGTAATTTTTAAATTTATTATTTAATTGTTATCGCTTAATATTTACAACGCAAAAAAGTAATTAAATTGTAATCGATTTTTTTAAGATTTTTCTAATCATTTTGACGTTCTATTGATAAAATATCAATTTCTTACTTCGGATACTTTGACAATAATCGTGTAGATGGCGCTAAGATTATAATAGATTATTTATAATTAGATATTACGGAACATTAAAAAAACTTAAATTTAGTATTTAAAACGTAAGTATATTTAAGGTAAAAATATATACCACAGCTTTGACCAACTAATATTGTTTATAATTAATGTTTTTAATTTTAATTTTAAATTAATCACTTTGACATTTATGTCAAATTTCCGGTAAACGTTTACAAACTTGTCACTACTGGCGTTCGCGAATTTGTAAATATCCCCTCTACGTACGAGCTGACAGCGTATAGTAAGATATTTGATCACGTGTTTAATTCTGTCCAATCAGATTAAAATTATACTGAGAATTATTTACTGTAGAAAATTACCGATAGAATTTTTTTAAGTAGATTGTTTCTGTTTAATGGCAACCAGTTTCCTAGTTTTGACAACTGTCACATTTAAGAAAATATCCATAATATACGTATTAAAAAATAATCTTACGAATATCACACGACAGTAAGAATAAATAAGAAAATCAAATTCATTTTTACTCAAATTTGTTGTCATTTGGGCAATAGCCACTCGAGCCCTGCGGGCTCTCGTGTCTATTGCCAGACAACAAATTTTCGAAAAACTGTCGCATTATTTTCAATTTATTCTCACTCTCTTGTGATATTATACCCGATAATTTTTGATGATATCCCGTCGTCAAGCATTACGTTAGATGCCCTTCGTTACTATGCAAAAATGAACATTCAGTGACATTAATGACAATTTAATGTTTTACAACTTGTCACAGAGAACACCAAGAAACAGGTTTAGCAAATATTCAGGTGAAGATATAAATAAAATATTAGGTAAAATGATTTAAGAAGACAGTTTTATTCATGAAATAATCTCAACGAATTGCACTCGATCTCTAAAATTATTATCGACTTGTTGCCCTCGTGACACTTTGACTTAATTTTGGAGCTCTCGTGCAATTACTACTGATAACTTTTCTGTAAATTTTACCTTTCATTTTTGTTACGATATTTTTATTTCTCCATATTGACTCAAATAATCACTTTTATTTATTCGGTTATCAATATAAGTACTTTAAAATTATTGTGACTTCTCTGTTTTGCAGGGCCGCGTTTAAGTAAATTGGCGCCCTAGGCAATTCTATAGTAGCCGCCCTTCAAACATGTACCATTTTTGCGAAAAAAAATTGCAGAAATTTTTATTTAAATAAAAATAAGAATACACTAAAAATGGATTTAAACTACGATGTTTATATTCCTATAACAGAAAAAATTATCATTCCAGTTCGATCACATCAGAGACTTCTTTTCAAAAAGAGACTTTTCAAAAAAAAATTTTCTTGACAAAATCGACAATTTGTTATCAACACGTTCTTGCGTCATACTTGATGGGAAGTTATTTTTAATTCTTGACATTTTCGAAAATGACCTTTTTGCGGACACGTTGGCAACTGGGATGCACAAATAAATGTGCAAAGCAATATCAAAATTAGGGAATAGCTATTTGTATAACAAGGGAGGAAAGTGCTACTTTTCCTCCCGAGAATGAAGTTTACTGCCCGACGCGTAGCGGAGGGCAGTAATAATTCAAGGGAGGAAAAGGCACTTTACTCCCATGTTATACATATGGTTTTTCCACCTTCCTCAAATAAGTCAATTTTTCATTTTTACTTAATTTATTTATGTAACTAACCAACAAAATTTATTAGAACTAAACTAACAAGTAGGTACAATATAACTGTCAACTGTCAAATATAAGTGAAATTATTAATGTAAACATTGTTAAATCAAAATAACAATTTACTGTTTTTTACCATTCTGCACAATACAGGGTGTTTTATAAATAAACGTTAAAATGTATAGATACTTACGTAATAGAAATTAGATATTGTACAAGGCGTCAATAAGCTATATTAAATAAATGAAACACCATCACGTCACTTTTACTTTTCCTCCCTAGGGAGGAAAAGTACAACTTTGCTCCCTACAATCAGGTCCGGAAAAGTATACTTTCGGTAGAGGTAGGTGGAAAAATATCTTTCAATCCACTTAGTGAAGTCACTGCAGGTTTTCACCTCCGATTTCATTGAACCTCCATCGATTTTCATGAAAATTGGTGAGTAGTTAGAGGATACCTCAAGCAATAAAGGTGGCATGATGCCAACTTGCGCTTTTACCGTGGTGGTGGATGCCACCCCTTCTCGGGGATGAAAATTGTTTTTAATAATACCATAAATCGATAGAGAAACAAATTCTAAGCAAAATTTGTTATATAACGTTATTAATATAAATCAATACATTTTGAGTTATTAAAGATCAAAAATTTTATTTTTTCGTAAAAAAATGCATGTTTTAAAGCTGTTTTTCACGTATAACTCAAAAATTATAAGCTTTTACAAACAATTTATTATTACCAAAATTGAATATAATAAAAACCCTAATACACTCATCACTTAAAGAACTAAACTAATGTTAATTCAAAGTGAGTTATGGGTAATTGAATGTATATTTTTTTCGACGAGTACTCAAATCTAAGTATTCAAGCTTAAATAACGGGAAAACGATGCATTTTATAAAATATACCTGCTAAGCACTTGTCAAAGTACTTCGGAGTACCTATCAAATGAGCTGTAGTAGAAGTTAATAGCATCACAATTAAGAAAGTTATGATGAAAATATGAGAATCCTTTAAAACTTTTTAAGAAAAAGTGAAAAATAAAACATACGCCATTTCCACCAAAAAATTTAAAATTTATAGTAATCCTTAGAAGAATTTGTTTATATTAGCATAAGTAATGATTTCAACAATTTTTAACGGTTTAGAATGCATATTTTTGAAAAAAGATTTTAATTAAAGAATTTAAAAAAAAATCAGAATTTTTAAGATTATCGTAATTTACATTTTCTTTTGATAGTAACTCCAAAAATACCCAATATATGTAAAAAGTGATATATGTATAACCAAATTTTAGTTTTTTCTGTATCAAATATTTTACCTTTTTACTATTTCTGTAGGGTAAAAAATAACCGAGATAGAAACGTTTAAAGCTTAAATTTTGCTGCGAGAACCATGTAACCAGGGCAATTTAACCTTTTATTTTTAAAAAAGTAAGGGGTTCAAAAGATTAATTCAACGTGGTATAATAGCCATTAAAATTAACTTTCAAATAGTTTTTAAGCAAAACTCGTATCTTAAAAATTAATGGAGTTATTACAAAAAACAATAACTTTTTGGAAAAATTTTTAAATGATAAATTTTGAAAAATATTTGGTGCATAAATTTTAATGCTATCAACTTGTTCGGGGCTCATTTGATAGATATTTCTAAGTACTTTGACATATGTTTAGGAAGGTTATGTTTTATATAAAATGCATCATTTTCCCGTTATTTAAGCTTGAATACTTAGATTTGGCTACTCGCCGAAAAAAATATACCTACATTCAATTACCTATAACTCACTTTTAGTTAACATTAAAAGGTTTTTCCAGTAAGGAGTTTACTTCATTTTTTATTAGCTTCAACTTTGCTAATAATAACTTTTTTTGTAAAATATTATACTTTTTAAGTTATTTATGAAAAATCGGTTAAAAACATGCATTTTTCTCACGAAAAATTAAAATCTTTGTGTAATAAAATTTTAATAACTTTATGTAACAAATTTTGCTTAGAATTTGTCCCTCTATCGAATTCTGGGGATATTTTTAATAAAATAATTTTCGCCCCCGAGAAGGGGTGGTAACCACCCCAGGGTAAAAGCGCAAGTTGACACCATGTCACCTTTGTTCCCTGAGATATCCTCTAACCACTCACTAATGTTCATGAAAATCGATGGAGGTTCAACGAAATCGGAGGTAATAGCTCATATCCACCTTCAGTGACTGCACTAACTCTTCTTTAAATATTAAGATTGGTGATTGTCAATTGATGATTTTATTGTGGTATCTAAATGACGCTTTAAGTAAATGCATTTATGTATGAATGATGTATCTTAGTCGTCTTTATTTTGTATCAGATTTTCAGCTTCTTTAATAATTTCTTTATTGCTTAATTTTGGCAAATCTGTTAATAACACGAAAACGTTGATAAATATGTCTATAAGATTCCAGACGTCTATTCAGGTCTCTTATCAGAGTGTCGATTATAATATAGAATGTGTGGATTTTCATCTCATCACTAGCTGAAAAGCTCGTCAAATTGAATTTTTCTTTTTTTTTCTTTCTTATTTCTTTATATTATGTTTTATTTGGGCACAATTTTTTGGCTTCATTGCGTTAAAGTAATTTGAAAGAGCTTCATACTCTTTATTGACATAACCCAGATCCATAATTTTTATATAAAAATATTTTTTGTATAGTATTTTTGCCGCCCTCTCATAATGTGCCGCCCTAGGCAACTGCCTATATTGCCTAATGGATAAAGCTGCCCTGCTGTTTTGCTTACAGTGGTAATTAGTGTTATTCAAAAAAACAGTACATGTGAACTGATTTTCGGTAGGCTCTGTGTCCAAGTTTTCCGTTGTGGTTGTGTATATAAAACTGTTAACTTTAAAGTAATTATTTTCCTGTTCTATAATTGCATTTCAATTGATAATTACTTTTTACATTACATGTCAATTTTCGTGTAAACATGACTTTTGTCCTCGTTTTTTCATAGATTACTGGTACACTATTACGCAACTTTTAATTGGGTTCACTTAGTTAAACGAGATCTATGACAACATTTTAGACTATTTAAATTATAATGGTGGCTTTTAGATTGCGGTAATAGAGAGTTTCTCTCGTTGTGATGATACAGATTTAAATAATTTGTTTATTTCATAACAAACTATTTGTGATGATTTTGTATAACCTACTTTAAACATTGGGCTAATATTTGAATCAACACTTAAATACTGTGATATAATAAAACAAATAAAGAAAATGATAATATATTATAGGGGTGGCCAAGCTCCTTAATAGTCGGAGCCATTTTTCAAAATTTGAAATGTTTCGCTAGCCGCAGTAATTAAACAATAGGGAACTTGCATAAATTTTTAAATTCGAAAAAAATGTTATAAATCACAACAGAACATAATTTAAAACATGTATCAAAGATAAAAAAATTTTGTAGGTCTTTCGTTTGGCCCCCAAAGGCGATTAAAAATTCAAATTAAAACAAGTGGCCTAAAACGCGTCGTAACGTCATTCCTTTGTACATTTACATTTTTCCAACAAAGTAAACAGAATTTTAAATTAGACGTTATAAACGTCAGTAGAAAATACATTTATTTGACGTTACAAGTGTTTTGATCGTTTGAACTATTTATAGAAAACTGTACTTTTACAAAATGGTTTTATTTTCCGTAGTAAACCTTCTTTCCTTTCCTTCAATAACTATATCAAACTCCAATGTCAACAATAGTCTAAGAGCTGGGAGCGGATTTTGTGCGTGATAAGTAATATGGAAAAACTATACGGGGATATGTTGAATTAGTTGTGTACATGACTTTCACCAACGGCCGGAAACCAGAGTTGGGGCCGAGGGTAGTTATAAGGGGTCAAATTCGCGGATTTTATTATTTTTTTTTATGATGCTCATGATCGAGATAGTGCACCAAAATTTGGGAATAAGTAGGTCATGACGTACCTAAGTAAAATCTCTAGGGGCTCAACGCTGCGTGGCCGACAAAGGGGTGGGGGTAGGGGTGAATATAAAAAATGTAAGGGGTTTTTTGCGACGTTCGTGATTGAGATAGTGCACCAAAATTTGGGTATAAGTAGACCATGACATAAATAATTGAAATCCCCAGAGCCGTAAACCAGAGTGGGGAAAGAAGGTAGTTATAAGGGGTCAAAGTTCCGTTTTTTATTATTTTTTTTTCACGCTCATGATCGAGGTAGCGCGCCAAACTTTGGGAATAAGTAGGTCATAACGTAACTAAGTAAAATCTACAGGAGTGGAACGCTGCGTGGTCGACAAATGGGTGGGGCAGGGGTAAATATAAAAAAATGTAAGGGGTTTTTTGCGACATTCGTGATTGAGATATTGCACCAAAATTTGGGAATAAGTAAACCATGACATAACTAAGTAATATCCCTAGAGGCGGAAACCACAGTGGCGGACGAGGGTAGTTATAAGGGGTAAAATTCGCGGTTTTTATTATTTTTTTTTGTGGCGCTCATGATGGAGATAGTGCACCAAAATTTGGGAGTAAGTAGGTTATGACGTAACTAAGTAAAATCTTCAGGGGCGGAACGCTGCTTGGGGTACAAAGGGGTGGTAGGCAGGGGTGAGTATAAAAATATATGGGGGTTTTTTTGCCGTTCGTGATCGAGATAGTGCACCAAAATTTGGGAATAAGTAGATCATGACATTACTAAGTAAAATCTACAGGGGCGGAACGCTGCGCGGGGGACAAAAATGTTGTACCGGTCACAAAAGAAATAATACACACTGCGACTTTGACCCCTTAAAACTACCCTCATCCCCAACTCTGGTTTCCGGCTCTGGGGATTTTACTTAGCTAAGTCATGGTCTACTTATTCCCAAATTTTGGTGCACTATCTTAATCTAGCACGTCGCAAAAAACCCCTTATATTTTTTATATTCACACCTACCCCCACCCCTTTATCGGCCACGCAGCGTTCCACCCCTGGAGATTGTACTTAGTTACCTCATGACCTACTTATTCCCAAATTTTGGTGCACTATCTCGATCATGAGCTTCACAAAAAAAATGGCGATTTTGACCCCTTATAAGTACCCTCATGCCCAACTCTGGTTTCCAGCTCTGAGGATTTTACTTAGTTATGTCATGGTCTACTTGTTCCCAAATTTTGGTGCACTCTCTCAATCCCGAACGTCGCAAAAAACCCCTTATATTTTTTGTATTCACCCCTGCTCCACCCCTTTGTCGGCCACGCAGCGTGCCACCCCTGGAGATTTTACTTAGTTACGTCATGACCTACTTATTCCCAAATTTTGGAGCACTCTCTCGATCATGAGCGTCACAAAAAAATAATAAAAACGGCGATTTTGACCCCTTATAACTACCCTCATCTCCAACTCTGGTTTCCGGATCTGGGGATTTTACTTAGTAATGTCATGATTATCTCAATCACGAACAGCGCAAAAAAACCCTTTATATTTTTTATATTCACCCCTGCTCCACCCCTTTGTCGGCCACGCAGCGTGCCACCCCTGGAGATTTTACTTAGTTACGTCATGACCTACTTATTCCCAAATTTTGGAGCACTCTCTCGATCATGAGCGTCACAAAAAAATAATAAAAACGGCGATTTTGACCCCTTATAACTACCCTCATCTCCAACTCTGGTTTCCGGATCTGGGGATTTTACTTAGTAATGTCATGATTATCTCAATCACGAACAGCGCAAAAAAACCCTTTATATTTTTTATATTCACCCCTGCTCCACCCCTTTGTCGGCCACGCAGCGTGCCACCCCTGGAGATTTTACTTAGTTACGTCATGACCTACTTATTCCCAAATTTTGGTGCACTATCTCGATCATGAGCGTCATAAAAAAAATAATAAAATCCGCGACTTTGACCCCTTATAACTACCCTTGGTCCCAACTCTGGTTTCTGGCCGTTGGTGAAAGTCATGTACACAACTGATTCAACATATCCCCGTATAGTTTTTCCATATTACTTATCACGCACAAAATTTGCTTCTATCTCTCCGACTACAAAGTGGTATATATTATTACAATGACTTAAGATAAATGTTAATAGAATATAAATATTTTTCCTTTATTTCGCGACGAGGTATACCAAAATAGGTGTAGGCCAATAAACTAAAGAAGTAGAAGAAGAATATATACCTCGTCCAATTTACTTACCGTTGCACGTCACCCGCGCCATAGCCTGTGACACGATACCAACACGAAATATTTAGGCGGTGGGTGTGTTCTTTTTTAGAATCAAAATGATTCTAAAGGGGAACACACCTACCGCCTAGATATTTCGTGTTGGTATCGTGTCACAGGCTATGGCGCGGATGACGTGCAACGGTAAGTTAATTGGACGAGGTATACCTAATTATAACCATAAACGGAACCATATAGTTAAACTGAGTGACGTCACGGGCCATTTGACCTATTTTAAGATACCGAAGACTTTAAATTTGTACTTCTAAGTTATTATGAGTTTTTGAAGCGTGAAATTTTGGAAATCTCATTTTTATACAAAACTGAACATTATTATGTAATAAAAAAAAATGCAAGTTCCCTATTATTTAAAAAGTACAAAAAAGGAAAAAGGTATTACATTTTTCTCTCACTGTTTGGATTTCACAAATTTTGAAATAAAATGGTTCACATCGTTGTTTCAAATATGCAAGCAGCCTTTACTAATTCAGGATACTTCGATTCTTCATCATCCTTCCATCTTTTTCTGGGACGGCCTACTGATCTTCTACCGTCTCTCAAAAAACATGCCTTTAACACTATGTCTTCCTCTGATCTTATCACATGACCTGCCATTTTCGATCCTGCCATCTGACGATGTTTTCAATACCATACACAGTCACCAATTCAGCTTCTCGCACCTTCTTCACTCTCCTGTCAATTCAACTCTTTAACGGACAAATATCGTTCTGAGAACTTTACTTTCAAATACCAGCAGCTTATTTTATTTCCAGGTGATGTAGAGTTCATGTTTAACTTCGATATGTAACAATTGGGCGAATAATTATTCTGGGGACACATAGTGAGGAAAAATCGACATAAAATATTAAAGTTACTTGGTTAAAAAACATTCGTGAATGGACTCAGATATTCAATGCAGGACAATTGTTCCATATTCCATATCTTCTTCTTTAGGTGCCGATAACTTGCTTCACTGGCTAGATTTACTAATGTCTGGAGATCTTGTCCATATAAGACCTCCAAGATCTATTCCATATAACGTCGGATAATTCTGATATGGCACGGCACGGGAAGAAGAAGACATGTTTGTCAAAATACTCCTGATCCAATACCAAAGGATGTTTTAGATCCATTAGTGAACCCTATTGAGTCCCCATTAATAGTTGGGACCTTTGGTTCCCTAGATAGTATAATTGTGTTAATCTTCTCAGTGAACATTAGTTGTGGTGTCATCATATCTGAGTTCATCAAAAAGATGGATTCGTCAAGTATAGCCCCAATAATAGTATGTTACAGTTCAAGTTGATTCTCAGTTAGAGTTGACTATTCTTAGTTCGAATCAACTCCAACTAAAACAAGCGGTAAAAGTTGATTTGAAAAATTTAATTCAACTTTTACTAGTTTGAGTTGACTATTCCTGGATCGATTCAGTAAATAATGCTGATTATAATACGAGTATAATCTCACGTGCTTTTTTGATTACTGTGCGTCTCTTTGTTTTGACCGTGTCACCTAGATACATATCAGGATTTGAACACATAGGCCAGGAAATCAATCTGAAAAAATGGCAAGACTTCGCAATTTTTTCGTCCAGGATCGATTTGTACAAAATATTTGGGATTACGATCATCTCACCTTGTACTTCATATTCTATATCATCCTCAAAGGCGTTGATTATTTGTAGGAATGTAAACTACCCTTTATTGTCAACAAATTATATAAAAACTTTGTAAACCTTAGTATGGGTAAAATTTGGTTTTGATTGGTTAAATAATGATTGTTTTATGCTTTAGGAGATAATATAATATTTCAACCCTTAAAAATGACCCTTAATAACATTTCAATTTTTATAAGTAATTTAATAGACCTATACAGAAAAAAGTAGAATTACGTACAAAAACATTTATTTACACAAAAATACGAATTTACAAATACAAATACAAATATGTACAAATAGTTTTTTAGTCATCTTCATCGAGATCGATGTCATGTTCGTATTTTTCTATAACTGGTGGGTTATTGTTGCAATCATCCCCGAGCACCCAGAACAAGTGGGATTACAGTACCCCAATTTTCAAAGAAACTACAATATTAGTTTTACTAAAAATATTAGTTTTACGAAGAAAACGTAAAGAAAATTTTTTTTAATAGAATTACATTTTCCATCGATTTCCATAGTTAAAATGTAATGAAAAATTCCCGCCCCTGAGATGGGGTAGTAAGGTTTTAGCGTACAGCGGCATGATACAAAAAATGATCCTTGGGCTATTCCCTACGTTCTGTGAAAATTTTAAGTAAATCCATGCTGGATGAAAAAATTGCGAGCAAAAATATTCATTATTCATTAAAATTCATTTCCTGGCTTAATATTCAGTAACATTTAATTTCTAATCGGTTGTTTGTGTGAATCAACTCTTAACTAAATGAAATTGGGAAGGTTGGAGTTGACTCGAACTAGGAATAGCCATATAGCCAACTCCAACTGGATAATCAACTTGAACTGTATTTAACATGTATAATATGGCTATTCAAAACATAATTCGGCCTTTAAGTATTCCAGCGGAGGGAGACCTGTGATAGCCTCTAAATGTGCCCGTCCTGTACTTAGGGGTCGCCAAATTCTTGAAAATTTCAAGATCTTGTCTTGATATTGTCTTGATTTCAAGACAAGATCAAGACAAGAAGTAATTTTAGATTTCAAGACAAGACAATAAATTTTATGTCAATACCAAGATTTCTTCTCAAGAAATCAAGAAATCTTGAAATATCTTGACTAGATAATAATGAAAACTCTAAAATGTATTTATTTGTGAAAAATATAATATATTTTAACATAAAATAATGTACTTTAATGTATTGAACACTTTTTTTGTTAAAACGATTTACAAAAATATAAATCATTTAAATGTAACATAAATTTTTTAATTGGAATTGATAAGCCATGGATTAAGGCAGATTAAAGATAATACTTCTTATGGAGTCAACGTCTAGCCAATTTCTTGACTTTGAAAAAAAATCTGCTCTTGAAACTAGCCTTTCCGCAGGTACAGATGTTGCTAGGCGTTCCGAGAAAATCCTTGGCCATTTTCGATAACTACGGGTAGACATTTTCGTGTCTTCTATATCAATCAAGTATATTCTCAGCATCGTCTGACCTAGGCTCATTTAAGTATTTTTCGGCTCTGGTATTGGATTCTGTAGGTCATTCTGGGATATATTAGGCCGTGTTAGCACGCAACGGAATAAAAAGGTCGCCGGGGAATCACTGGACCAGGTAATCAAGAAATTTTAAGATCTTGAAATTTCTTGAGTCAAGACAAGATATAAGATATCAAGAAAACGTCAAGGCAAGATTTTTTTAAATTACTTGATTTTTTCTCAAGACAAGACAAGAAGTTGTTATCAAGACAAGAATTCTTGTCTTGTCGACCCCTACCTGTACTATTCTAGGCTCCTGTTATATTTAGAAGTTCTTGTCATTGCAGGGTGGTGAGAGACATCTCACAATATTGTAAAGCCGTCTTTTCCCACCAAAGTAGTGAATCATAAGTAGTACCTCTCGATTGTAGGGTTGCCCTCAGGTTTATGGCACCTTCATAGGTGTCTGTGGATATTATTCTGCTCTGAAGCATCTAAATAATCCACCTGCATGTCGTGTTGTTGATTTTCTTCGTCACCAGTGCACTATGTATTGACTCCTTGGGGGTGTTATCAAATTTATTGTCTATATCTAAAAACGCAATAACTTCAAACAAGTGCGACTTCTTTCTGGTGCAAACTCCTTTTTCAAGTTCCGACATTACTTTGTGCAGAGATGCTTCACCCGATTTATCTGCTTGATGCGCTCATCGCCGCTGGTGTAGTGGGTTTTAATTAAGATTGCTTTTCCTGATGTATTCATTCAAGATTTTTCCATGGTTTTCAACATGAATGAAGTCAGACTTAGGTATAGGTTTGTATGATTTTGCAAAGGTGTAATCTGTTTTTCCTGGTTTGAGAATAAACGTTATTCTCGCTCTTCTCCAAACTTTGGGAATATATCCAAGAGCATGGCTAGCTCTAACTATTGCGAGCACGGGGCTCATAGTTATTTACAGTCCTTCTTGGGGTAGCTTAGGAAATAGGCCACCGTTCCCGCAGATTATTATTCATCATCATCATCATTATCTTTGCCTTATCCCTATGCGGGGTCGGCTTCCCTAATTGCACTTTTCCACACAATTCTATCTTGGGTCATATCAATGTCAATCCCCTTTACCAACATGTCCTGCCTTATCGTCTCCCCCCAGGTCTTCTTTGGTCTTCCTCTCCTACTCCTTCCAGGAATCTGCACTTCAGCTATTCTTCGTATTGGGTGATTAACGTCTCGACATTGAACATGACCAAACCATATTAACCTATGCTCTCTCATTTTGGCATTAATTGGTGCCACACCGAGATTTCCCCTAATATACTCATTTCTAATTTTATCCTTCTTTGTCACTCCACTCATCCATCTAAGCATTCTCATTTCCGCCACATGCATTTGTTGTTCCTCTTTCTTCTTCACTGCCCAACATTTAGTTCCGTACATCATAGCCGGTCTTATGGCTGTTTTATAGAATTTTCCCTTCAGCTTCATTGGAATTTTTCTATCACACAATACACCACTCGCTTCTTTCCACTTCATCCATCCAGCCCTAATTCTAGTGCATGCATCTCCATCTATTTCTCCATTACTCTGTAATACCGATCCCAGGTACTTAAAACTATGTATTGCTTTTTACAATCAGTTCACCATCCAAAGATACCATTTTATTTGTAGTAACTCCATCTTTAAATGAACATTCCAAATACTCTGTTTTTGTCCTACTAAGTTTTAAACAATTTTCCTCCAGAGCTTGCCTCCACTGTTCCAGTTTTTCCAAGTCTCTTTCACTATTTCCTACTAACACGACATCATCAGCATACATGAAGCATCATGAAATGTTACCCTGTAGTTTCGCTGTTATCTGGTCCAAAACTAATGAGAATAAATAAGGACTAAGCACAGAGCCTTGGTGCAATCCTACTTTCACGTGAAATTTATCAGTCTCTCCCACACCAGTCCTAACACTAGTCGTTACTCCCTCATACATATCTCTCACAATCTTTACATATTCACCAGGCACTCCTTTCTTATTGAGTACCCACCACAGAATCTCTCGAGGAACTCTATCATATGCTTTCTCAAGATCAATGAGTACCATATGAGCGCTTGTTTGTTTACTCCTATATTTTTCCATCAACTGCCTTATAATGAAAATTGCATCTGTTGTTGATCTGCCCTGCATAAAGCCAAATTGATTCTCGGATATTTCGGTCTCTTCACGTATCCGTCTATCAATTACTCTTTCCCATATTTTCATGGTGTGGCTAAGCAGTTTTATAGCCCTGTAGTTTGTACATTGTTGTATATCTCCCTTGTTTTTGTAAACAGGTACCAGTATACTGCTTCTCCATTTGTCTGGCATTTGTCCAACTTCCATAATTCTAATAAATAGACCTGCTAGCCACCTTGTTTCTGTCTCTCCCAATGCTCTCCATACTTCCCCAGGAATATCATCTGGCCCTACCGCTTTTCCTTTCTTTATTTTTTGAAGCGCTTGAGCCACTTCCTTGTTTGTTATTTTGGTCACCATTGCTGCTACTGTATCCGTTGACTCTACAGGCTGTCTGTAAAATTCTTCATTTAATAAGCTGTCAAAGTACTTTCTCCATCTCTTTTTGACATCCCTTTTGTGAACTAGTATTTTATTATTTTCATCTCGGATACATCTAATCTAATTAAAATCTTTTGCTTTCTTTGCTCTCTGTTTGGCTATTTTATATATCTTCGTTTCGCCTTCCCTGGTATCAAATTGATCGTATAGGTTTGAATACGCTTCTGCTTTGGCTTTTGCTACTGCTACTTTCGCAGATTATTATATTATATGCAGATTATTAAATTATTATATTATTATATTTTATTATATGCTATAACTTTCTTTGAGTATTGGTGGATTGCATCAACTAATAAACCTCTTTTTTTGCAGACTATTCCTAGAAGCGCAGACTTAGAAAATATAAAATTCAAGCATCTTCAACATAGTCCATCTTTAAGAGCCATCAAAGTATACAACGATTTGCCCGTCGAAGGGAACTTTCAAAATGACATCGATCTACGGTTATACACGCCGCAGAAATACGATACCAACAGTATGTCAAGAATATCTGTTGGAAGCAGTAAAGGATACAGTGATCAACACTTTTACGAATATATCAACGGAGGTGGGACGATGTCCATTGCATCGGGATCAATGGATCTTAATGGATCGGAGACCAACGAGATGGGGTCTACAGCCAAATTAGTCCCTCCGAAAATAGAGCAGGTAAATATAGATACATACAAGTTCTTTTTGATTTAAAGTTTTTATGAAGCTGGTTCATCTTGAACGGAATCAAAAGACGACATCAACGGCGAACAATGTTTAAAGGTGCCGTACACATGACAGCACTTAACATTAAGGTTTACCTGCTAATCGCATACTTGTATATGTACGGTAAAGTTTGTTTAGCTATAAATGGTTGACTTCAATTAGTGCGGTCGTAAATATTATTAAATTTATCTGACTTGGCCCATTGTTAAGACCGGTCCGGAGCGATAAGCAAACGAGGTAGACAGAGTTGGTCTTTTGACAATTAACACTGACTAGACGGTACTCCTATAATAAAGCAAAGGATCCACAAAATTTACAATAATTACGACGACAAAAACAAAAAAACTGATGTAAAATATATTGCTTTGCCTTATATACCCGAAATTAATGTTTTCAAATGAGATTAAAAATAAATTAAATCTATTTTAATTGCTAAGGTTATAGAAAAACAAACATTCAAACATTTAAATTTTACCTGAAACCGGGCCTTTTATACTATTATTGGTTAACACAGGATGTTTATAGTCGGTACTATTTGAAGTCAATCATTTACTGCTAAACAAACTTTACCATTTGTTAATTAGTAACTTGAAATGTGGCGTTATGCAAACGCGGCGTCTAACGCCTTCATGTGTACAGGGTCTTAGGTACCGTACACAACAGCGCTTACCGCCGCGATTTACCCGATAAACGCTCGCTTTCATGTGTACGATGCCAAGTGTTATTTGGTAACTTGAAACGCGGCGTTAGGCAACACAGCGTCTAACGTCCTCATGTGTACAGGGTCTTAGGTAACGTAAACATGACAGCTCTTACATGACAGCCGTAGTTTACCTGATAAACGCCCGCTTGCATGTGTACGATACCATTTGTTCCTTGGTAAATTGAAACGCGGCGTAAGGCAAACGTCGCGTCTAATGTGTAGAGGGTCTTATGAATACAGTTGAGTCCACGAGTCTTTACCCGTGCGTCATCATTTAACGCATACGAAATAATTTTATTTACGGAGCGGAAATTTACTAAACGCAACAGCAAGTGACAGAAAGTGGATGCTATTCCGATCACGGGTTATAGTATAAAATTTGACGTTATCAAATAAATAGAATGTCAAATTTAAGTTTTGCTTTAAAATTTTGGTGCCTAATTACAGCTACATTTGAAGTAGCTTAATAAATTCTTTTATCGCCAACCGTCACTAAAGTCATTCATTATTGTACTCATTTGCCCTCATTTGCGGCAGTAAAGTAACACTTTATTGTACTGAAAGACGAATTTTACTTTACCTGCCGCGATTAATCGAGATTGAATGTAAGTGTAAGATTATTTATAATTATTAAAAATATTGTACAAAATTTACGACATTAATTAAATTTATGCCAAAGAGTGAAATTCTGTAGTATTTTGCAATTATATTCATATAACATAAATCAAAACTTGACCGATTTAGTAATTATTCAATATTGATAACTATCGATTAAAAATCGAAAGCGACCATCATGAAAAAGTCATCTGTAATCACTGTCATAAAATTTTTATTACGTCTAAAATTTAAAAAAATTCTTAAATTTTAAATTGTAAGTAAGTGTTAACCAATATCAAATTGTTGGTGATAAAATTTTGTATGCACCACGTCAGTAAAGACTCTTTATCGGACTCGTCTGTTATTCGCCTCGCTCGGCTCATAATATCAGACTCGTTCGATAAAGAGTAACTTTACTGACTTGGTACATAAATAACTGTTATTATCATTGACTAATAAATAAATAAACAATCTATAAAAAATTCAATAACATATTTCCTTTTTGTTATTTTATTCACTTTGGCGGAACATTAAACACAAGCATGCCTTAACTGTGTCAACAATGAGGTTAGCTTTGTACGTTGTCAAAATTTATCGTAAAATAACATAAACTTATCATAAAATCTGTAACTCCAATATAAAATTAGTTGTGAAAACAACTGTTTATATACTATAAAAAACTTCAAAATGCAAAAATTCGACAAAATAACAGCAAAAAATTCAACAAACTGACAGCTACAAAAGTAAACAAACCAAAATGTCAGAAATTGTACTTAAAATAATATGTGGAAACATCCCCAATCGTCTTTTTTTGTACCTATCTCTTTTCAATGCACTGAGTCTAGATCGTTTATAAAAATAACATGTGTTTTTACTTAATAACAGGCGGCAGCTGGTTTGTCATTAGTTTCATGCGTGGAAGAGAATGATGCTAGATAAAAAGTATGTGTTTTACCTCGCCAGGTATTAATGACGCACGGGTAAAGACTCGTGGACTCAACTGTAGATATGTAGCCCGATCATTCAACACAAAATTTTGTCAAAACCAAAAAAAAAAGTAAATCAAGGATGAAAATTTGGGAACAGATAGTTAAAAGTATTTATTATTAAAAATAAAGTTTACAATTATTCTAAAGTATCTTCATTTTGCAAAATGGGGGTTCTTTATTTTTTCATAAAATATATCGCTTTATTTCGTATAATAATGAAAAAAATATTTAGAACACTATTATCGGCATGACTTTACTTTAAAAATGCGTTTAAAATATGTTTACATAAAAATTTAATAAAAAATCCTTTATAAAAAGTATAAAATTTAAAAATCATTTTAAGGACAACATCACAAAACGTTTTCGATATGTAAAATATCATCATCATTGTTTAGAACTGGTTGATCACAAGCTGAGCCACCAAAGAAATACCAGGGTATAAACCCTTTAAATGGTATTCAAATTTGTTATATTCGCATAGATCCTTAAAATTCCAAAGGATGGGTAACACAATAGACACTTTCATGTACCTATTCCTACATTTTCATCCTTGCTTTATTTTTTTTAGTCATAGTGTTTTTGATCGGGCTAATAATAGACCAGGGCGGATCTGTAAAAATATTAGTACATTTGGACGTTGAGAGGTGACTCAAATTTTTTTTGCAGAAATTGCGTGAAAATAAATCAAATAATAATATTTGAGTTATCCTCCCTCTCAAAAAGGTCCGGAACATTGTTTAAATAAACAAAATGTCAAAAAATTAAGGAAAAATTCGATTTTTTTCTTGTTTTTTGATTATAACTTTAAAAGTATTCATTTCCGAGAAAAGTTGTACTGACATAAAAGTTGTGTAATTAAATTTCCTATAATATAGAATTAGTTAAAAATTTAAGAAATACTCACAATTGTTGCAAAATAGCAATAATTTTGAAAAAAACATACAAAAACAAGTATTCGCATTTTACGTTTTTTAACCATTTATGCTACACTTAGGACCTTCATATTTCACCTTGAAAAATTTTATGATACAGTAAAACAATACTGTAAATTTCATTAAGATCGGTTCAATAGATTTTGCAAAATAAATTTTGCAATCCAGCTTTCGTAAAAAAGATTCATTTTTTCAAAATGTTACAGGACTGAAAATAAAGCAGATAGCAAGTTGAAAATTTTTTTGCACATAGAAGTGTACTGTACCATTCATTTGCAATTTTGCAAAATTAAAATCGCTTAACACCACGGCGTCAGGAATTTTTTTAAATAAGCATTAATTATTGGTGCTACGCGCAGGACAGCGGATAGGTTGCTCTGATTGGGCATTTCAATGACCTTTTATAATGATTGATACATTTTAATTTTTATGACATTTTGATATAAATAAATAAATTTGTTTATTGCAAAATAAAAACACATACTCTATCCTTTGAAATAACACTTTTATTAGCAAAAACTTTCTTTGTTCATATATTTTAACTTAAATAATAAAAGTTTATTATTTTTAAACATATTCAATTGTTTAAACAATATTTCACAAACAATAATAAAATTAGTTTGATTTTTGTGGAATTAAAATATTAAAATACAACAAAATATAGAGTAAGAAAGTAATATATTAGATAAAGATTAGAAGAAATTTTGGTGGAAATCAACCTGTGTGAATCGAACACAGCTGTCCTGCGCGTAGCACCAAAAATTATTGTTTATTTCAAAAATTTTCTGACGCCGTGGTAATTAATCGATTTTAATTTTGAAAATTGCAAATGAAAGGTAGAGTACATTTCTATAAGCAAAAAAAAAATTCAACTTGCTATCTGCTTTACTTTCAGTCCTGTAACATTTTGAAAAAATGATTTTTTTTTGCGAAAGCTGTATTGCAAAATTTATTTTGCAAAATCTATTGAACCGATCTTAATGAAATTTACAGTATTGTTTTACTGTATCATAAAGTTTTTCAGGAAGATATATGAAGCTCCTAAGTGTAGCAAAAATGGTTGAAAAACGTAAAATGCGAATACTTGTTTTTGTATGGTTTTTTCGCAATTATTGCTATTTTGCAACTAGGGTTACTATTTTTTAAATTTTTAACCAATTCTATATTGTAGTAAATTGAATTACGCAACTTTTATGTCAGTACAACTTTTCTCGGAAATGAATACTTTTAAAGTTATAATCAAAAAACAAAGAAAAAAATCGAATTTTTCCTTCAATTTTTGACATTTTGATTCTTTAAACAATGTTCCGGACCTTTTTGAGAGGGAGGATAACTCAAATATTATTATTTGATTTATTTTCAAGCAATTTCTGCAAAAAAATTTGAGTCACCTCTCAACGTCCATCTCAAAACAGATCCGCCCTGGACTATAATATGAGTTTTGCATTTTATCATGTTCCAACACGAACAGCGGCGTCAACACCAACGCTAGCGGAAAGTTTATAAATAGACCATAATTATATAATAATTATTGTAAAGTTTCTTTCTTTTGTAAGAAGTTATTGAAAATTTAAATAACTGCTGTACTAAATTGATTAATTTATTACCTTAATTCTTTATGCAGAATACCCAAAATGCTTAGCTAACCGTTTGACTAATAATTATGAAATTTTTCATGGCAAACTTGCAATAAACCGAAGACTATTCATTGATGTTGGAATTGCCCAATATTTGTAATCTTTCTTAAAAAAAAACTTGCAAACTATTTCTTCTACGAACCGAAGAATAAAAATTCACCAATATAGGGGAGTGCAATTAGAACGAAAAGATACAATGTTTCGGAAAAATTCAAACAAGGTTATATTTTTCTAAAACTTTTTTTGTTAGTTTATAAATATGTTAAAGTAAAAAGTTCTACTCACAAATTTCGCCGCTAATTGTTTATTAACTGTTTAAACAATAACAATTGTTTTGTATAAATAATGTTAAGAATATGGGTGAATTCAACATTTTATTTTGATAAAAATGTTTTTATTTTAGTTTTGATTATGCTGAACCCGAATCTAACATCACAATGTGCAAATTCAAAATGGCGGATTCAAAATGGCGGATTTTTTCCTAAAAATCCTTAAAAAGTTGTAAAATCCAAATTTTTTTTATAAAACGTGTTTGTTTGCATATATGTGGATATTTTTGAGAGGTTGCTGAACCTGAATCAAATTTTGATAAGTTAAATTATAAAATGGCAGATCCAAAATGGCGGATAACTTAAAAAATAGTTGTAAAATCATAATTTCTTTACAAAATGTATTTATTTCTACATATATTTATTTTTGAGAGCTTTGATAAACCTAACTTAAATGTTAACATTATAAACTCTAAAATGGCGGATCCAAAATGCGGATTTTCTAAAAAGAGCATAAAAAAGAACATTTTTCTAAAACATTTATTGTCTTTATTTTTAACAGGTTGTTGAATCTGCATTAAAGATTAAAAATTTAAATTTCAAAATGGCGGATCCAAAATGGCGGATATTTAAATGAACAACAAGTAGAATCCAATCAAACAAATATAGAATTTCATTCTTTAAAAAAAGATAAACAAATAATTTTCACAATAATATTAAAAATTAAAATGTATTAGAAAGAATATTAAAAAAAAAACAAATTTTCGATTAGAAGGATATAATTACATATTGGAACATAGTTTTAAATTCCAAACAACTTTTCTTTATAAAAATTTTCGATATTGTGAAATATAAAGGTACTTTACTCTTGAGTTAAATTCATATTTTTTGACATACCTCGTACAAAATTAACAAAATTTGATATTTGATGATTGCATCTTATGTCATATACGATGCAGAGTATTTTATAAAAAATAACTTTTTTTCGTAAAACTAATATTAAAAAAGTTATCAATAGGTTCCAAGTTAAGCAGACATACTGTATAAGAGCTAAAAAAATTTTTTTTGTTGAACATTTATTATTGTTGAAGCTTATTATTAAATGTATTTTAGGTAAGTTTTACAGAAAAAAGTTTTGATCACTCTGTATGTACATTTTTTCAGCTGGTAATTTTCGGTTTTTGTATTACATTTTTGTTATCTTTCTTAGTTTTCTCAAAAATAAATTGTTTATTTCAATTTTAAACTAAAATAATTCAAAAATGAATAACCATTTTCAATAATTCAGTGTTTGATTCAGTGATTCAAACTAAAATAATTCAGTGTTTTTTAAAGATTACATCCCAAGCTTTAAAAAAATAGCAAAAAAATTGTATTAGATTTATTCAAACTTGAGTAATGTCGTCTTAAAGTGGTGGGAATTCTGTAAAACTACGAAGTTTTCAAAAATTACATTTTTTGAGACATCGTATTATTTGAATTAAATTTTTGAGATTTTTTTTTTAATAAAACATCGTTTAGTAAGATAATTGAGAGTTAAGTTGTGCAAATTTGAGAGTTTTATAAGTAAAATTGTATTAGTTACACATTTGTAAATCATTTTTAAACAAAATTCATGTAAGGCTCACTTTCCGCCCACACCGTACTTATGTCCATACATTTTATTTCTTTTTATTATAACCATAAGATAGCTTATTTCATCTTTTTTCATGTCCAATTTGTAAAATTTCTTTTGATCCATTAGTTAAAGAATTACATTAAAAAAACTCAACCGTGCACTTCTTCCAACGCTAGTTTACAGTGCGCCAATGTGTGTGAGAAGGGTGACTTTAGCGTTATAAATAAAAAATTACAGAAGCTAGAGATTTAATTTTAGAAAAATCTTTATATAAGGTTTTTTTTGTAAAATTTTCTGAATTTTTCAATGGTCAAGTCAGTTTTTTTTTTTAATTATATTTTCGGAGTTATTTAAAAAAAACATCTAACTTCGCTGTTCATTTGTTTAATAAAAAATGAAGCACCCACTTCTCGAGTAGAACTTTTTGACATGTTGTTTATTAAACATTTCTTAATGAAATTACAAAAAGTTTTATCTTGTTTGATTTTTTCCGAAGTGAAAATCTAAATGCACTCCCCTAATATATAAATTCGTGATGTCATATAATATTATGTCCTAATCATATATAAATATTCACTTTATTAGAAAAGAATTTATATGATATATGTGTTACAATACTGTGTAATTTTGATTACAGTACCGAACTAAAATCTGAATACCGGTATTTGATATTTGAAATTTGAAATATCGGGATACCGGTATTAAAACTAGGTGTTATAACTAATTTTTAAAAAGTACTTAGGTTTGTTAACTGCTTAGACTTTGAAAATACTCTTTCGGAAGGTACTGATGTGACAGATATTGACAAATAATATTTTATAGCCAAATAATAAAGGTCAGGGAAAGTGGATTTGTATTTTTTCCAAAATTCCTTCAGGTTAATTTTTCTTGCAAAATGTGATTTCGAAAGAAAATGTGGCATTGGGTAGTACACGTAAAACATAAACAATCGCTTTATATTGCCGACACCGCCGCTTCTTGATGGTGCCATACTTGGCTCGGTATATGTGTAATAAATATGCCTAATATAGATTTTAATACAAAGAAATTGATTCTTTATCTTCAAAAAAATTTTTGTAATTAATTTATTTTATTTTAAATTAGATTTATATTGTGCATAAATTCAATTTTTATCAACTAATGTAATACCAAAATACCGGTATTTTTAGATAAATACCGGTTTTTAATACCGGACAAAAATCGTCCGGGATTCCGGTATTCGGGATCTTTGGATTCCGGTATTCGGGATCTTGGAATCCCGGTATTGTAAGCCCTAATTGATTATTGGTAACTCTCAACTTAAGTAAAGAACTATTATTAGTCCAGAAAGCCACTGCGCATCCGCTAGGAAAAATATTCTAATTCGGATTTTTTGCACAATCTTACTCAAAAAGGACTCCTTTTAACAAATTTGCATGTTGCCAGGACCAAAAGGTGGTCAAAAATTTTTTAAACGTTTTTTTTTGTTTTTGTCCTAAAATTATTTTTTTTGCATGGAAAAAAGTTTTTTTAGGTTTTTTGGATCATTCCAAACAGAAAAGCTCTTTAGTGACTTGTTCTCTAAAAATGATAGTTTTGGACATATAAGCGATTAAAAATTGAAAAATTGCGAAATCGGCAATTTTTAACCCCCAAAAACTAGGTGAAAAACTGAAAATTTGAATGTTGCCAAGGTAGGTAGATATTCTTTAAACATCGATTGATGAAATTCCGAAGAGCTTTTTGCACTACAATATTCAAAACTCCTTTGTTTTTTAATTGCTAATCAAGCGTGCGCGACACTATTTTCCACCGACAGTATGGTGCAAATGAAAGGGATAAATTCGTTATTTCGTAAACCGGCGACTTTAATGAAAAATCCCGAAAAAGGTCGATTTTTATTTTTAAGTTATGATATTGTGGCATATATGGTATACTAGTGACGTCATCCGTCGTGATGACGTAATCGGTGTGGGTCGTGGGCGTGATGACGTAATCGATGATTTTTTTAAATGAGAATAGGGATCGTGTGGTAGCTCATTTGAAAGGTTCTTCAATTCTCTATCCATTAATTTAAACATTTACATAATTATTTATACAGTGTGTCCTTTTACTTCTTTTTTTGTCAAATAATTTAATTTAATCAAGATTTTTTGGACACCCTGTATAAATAATTATGTAATTGTTTATATTACTGAATAGAGAATTGAATAACCTTTCAAATGAGCTAGCACACGACCCCTATTATTATTTAAAAAAATCATCGATTACGTCATTACGCCCAGATGGATGACGTCACTAGTATACCATATATGCCACAATATCATAACTTAAAAATAAAAATCGACCTGTTTCGGGATTTTTCCTTAAAGTGGCCGGTTTACGAAATAACGAATTTATTCCTTTCATTTGCACCATACTGTCGGTGGAAAATAGTGCCGCGCACGCTTGATTAGCAATTAAAAAACAAAGGAGTTTTGAATATTGTATTGCAAAAACCTCTTCGGAATTTCATCAATCGATGTTTAAAGAATATCTACTTACCTTGGCAACATTCAAATTTTCAGTTTTTCACCTAGTTTTTGAGGGTTAAAAATGGCCGATTTCGCAATTTTTCAATTTTTAATCGCTTATATGTCAAAAACTATCATTTTTAGAGAAAAGTCACTAAAGAGCTTTTCTGTTTGGAATGATCCAAAAAAGCCTAAAAAAACTTTTTTCCATGCAAAAAAAATAATTTTAGGAAAAAAACAAAAAAAAAACGTTTAAAAAATTTTTGACCACCTTTTGGTCCTGGCAACATGCAAATTTGTTAATAGGAGTCCTTTTTGAGTAAGATTGTGTAAAAAATCCGAATTAGAATATTTTTCCTAGCGGATGCACAGTGGCTTTCTGGACTATATGTAGACTTTTGAATTTTTGCAATTTATCACAAATATTATAATGGGACCAAAACATGAAACATTGTTCTCGTTGACTGATCCGCACTTACTTCGAATAAACTTGAATTCAAATCCAGACTGGGTTATTAAAAATTAATAGATGAAAATAGTTTCTACCCTTGTGGGATCTGTACTCACCGGAGGCACCACAGACGTTCGGATACAATTAGCGTCTCTTTGTAAAGACAATGACGTCCACTTTGCTAAGTAACAAGACACTTACTCAACAAACAGACTACACATTACACTAGGCATTTGATTGCAAGAATCAACTTACCGTGCCAATGGCAATTAGTTGTCGAGGCATTTAAACTAAATAAAAAAAAAGCACTTAGACTAAATAAAAAAAAATACTAAACAATAGTTCTTTATTTAAAACTTTTTTTCTTCACTTGGATGTTTTAAAAATCCACATTAAGTCCTAGCTGGGCACACACGGAGAGGATTTCTGAACGATCCATTCCCAGGATCAAATCTATCATTTCGTTCCCGCCGATTTGGTCTGTGACAGATCGGATATTTCTTTGCATACAAACGTAAATACTCCGTCTTTCATTTTTATCACAGTACCGATATGCGAAGGGACAATAGGGCTTTTCATTCACAGTCATTTGTTTCGAGCTTCTGTCATGTGTCACATAATATTAATATATCTACGTCATACGTTATTGGTATACACCAATGATACAAACCATAGACGTATGGCGTAGATATATTAATATTATGTGACACATGACAGAAGCTCGAAACAAATGAGAGTCGATGAAAAGCCCTATTGTCTTAGTTAGTGGGCAGTTCCGTCATATTTTGTGGGGACTGGAATGGACGTTGGATATGTGAGTATCGAGTCTTATTTCCCACCAAAAATTCTTATTTCATGAAGTTTTTTTTTCTTTAAGCGATGTTAAAATATACCATAACATCTAATTATTTATGTAACATCCTTAAACGAATGATCTTTACATTCTATAGTAAATTCTAATCCTACCGAGAAAAAGATTTTCTCTTACCTTTATAAAACGTAATTACTTTTACTTCTGTGCTAATAATCTTTCAATACGAGAAAAACTTTTTACTGAAGCTAGCCAGTGTCTTATTTGGTTAAAAGAGGTCATTACCACAATACTAGACAGTAGATGGCATGTCTTGCATTTAAAAATGCATATCTCCTTCAGTAGTTAATTAGTAGTCACTTTGTGAGAAGTAAGAAAGCGTAGCAGACTTTTTGTATCATTTGACAAATTTTTATGAGCTATTATTAGATATATGTGAACAAATCGTACATCATTTGCATTTCTATAAAATCTTATTTAAAAAATAATAAATTTCTAGATATTGAAGTTTAAAAAATGTAAAACTCGCCTATTTTAGTGCATGGCCACGACGAAAAGAAATAAAAACATACACTTTGTTATTCAAACAAGAAGTAACAATTATTTATATATGTAGTGCAGTCACTGAAGGTTTTCACCTCCGATTTCGTTGAACCTCCATCGATTTTCATGAAAATTGGTGAGTAATTATAGGATACCTCAAGGAACAAAGGTGACATGATGCCAACTTGCGCTTTTACCCTGGGGGTGGATCCACCCCTTCTCGGGGGTGAAAATTATTTTATTAAAAATAATACCATAAGTCCATAGAGGGACAAATTATAAGCAAAATTTGTTATATAATGTTATTAAAATAAATCAACACTTTTTGAGTTATTAAAGACCAAAGATTTTATTTTTTCTAAAAAAATGCATGTTTTAAATCGGTTTTTCACGTATAAATCAAAAACTATAAGCTTTTACAAAAAAGTTATTATTACTGAAATTAAAGATAATAAAAAATTAAATACATTCCCCACATAAAAAACTAAACTAATGTTAGATAAAAGTGAGTAATTGGCAATTGAATGTGTATTTTTTTCGACGAGTTCTCAAATCTAAGTATTCAAGCTTAAATAACGGGAAAACGATGCAATGTATAAAATATTCCTGTTAAACATTTCCTAAAGTACTTCAGAATAACTATCAAATGAGCTTCAGAACAAGGTAATCCCGTCAAAATTAAGCAAGTTATAATGAAAATAAATAAACCGTTTCGAATTTTTAGGAAAAAGTAGAAAATAAAACATACGCCATTTCCACAAAAATTAAAATTTATAGTAAACCTTACAAAAACTTCTTTATATTAGCATAAGTAATGTTTTCGATAATTTTGACCAGTTTAGAATGCATATTTTTGAAAAAAAGATATAATTTAAAAAATTCATAATTTTTAAAATTATTGTAATTCTCATATTCTTTTGATAATAACTCCAAAAATACTCAATATACGTAAAAAATTATATATAACCAAATTGTAGTTTTTTTTGTGCCAAATATTTTACCTGTTTTACTATTTCTATAGGGTAAAAAATAACCGAGATATAAACGTTTAAATCTTAAATTTTGCTGTGGGAACCATGCAACCGGGGTCATTTAACCTTTTATTTTTAAAAAAGTAAGGGGCTTAAAAGATTAGGTTCAACGTGCTTACATAGCGTGGAATTAACTTTCAAACAGTTTTTAAATGAACCTGATATCGTAAACAAGAACGGAGTTATTAAAAAAAAAACAATAACATTTTTAGGAAAAATGTTTAAAAGATAAATTTTGAAAAAATTTTAGAGCATAAATTTTAACGCTATCAACATCTTTAAGGGGTCATTTAATAGATATTTTTAAGTACTTTGACAAATGTTTAATAAGTTTATGTTATAAAATGCATCAATTTCCCGTTATTTCAGCTTGAATACTTAGTTTTTTACTCGCAGAAAAAAAAATATACATTCAATTACCTATAACTTACTTTTAGTCAACATTAAAAGGTTTTTGTAGTACGCGGTTTATTACATTTTTTATTATCTTCAATTTTGATAATAATAACTTTTTTGAAAAAACTGACACTTTTTGAGTTATTGATGAAAAATTGGTTAAAAACATGCATTTTTCTCAAGAAAAATTAAAATCTTTGATCTTTAATAACTCAAAAAGTTTTGATTTATTTGAATAACTTTATATAACAAATTTTGCTTAAAATTTATCCCTCTATCGAATTATGGGGTTATTTTTAATAACATAATTTTCACCCCCGAGAAAGGGTGGCATCCACCCCCAGGGTAAAAGCGCAAGTTGGCACCATGTCACCTTTGTTCCTTGAGATATCCTCTAATCACTCATTAATTTTCATGCCAATCGATTGAGGTTCAACGAAATCGGAGGTATAAGCTCATATCCACCTTCAGTGACTCCACTAATGTTGGTCTGATAAACAACCTCATTTGCCGATTAGGGAGCTGCGATCTCAAAAAATATTAGTTCTCTTATAGAGTTTAACTTTTTGTAAGCATACATGTCAAATTTCTAAGCATACTAAACATTCTTGGTTGAGAAATAAAACGACGAAACAAACAAAAGGAAATCTTTATTCCGTAACTTTGTAGTTGCCATAATATATCTATATAATGAACCACGTACTGGATAGCCATCCGTTGCAGTTGCACCGAAAAGTGAAGAAAATCCATAAGATGGTTTCAGCTCATCGTAAAGTGACAGTGCGTAAATTGGCAGAAGCCACAAAAATCGGTAAAAAGCGCATGATCCATATTTTGAACAAAGTTTTGAATATGAGGAGAATATTCTGTCAATGGTAACCGTGATGAAACCTGGATTCACTCTTAAACAGTAGAAAACAAAATGAACACACGGCAATGGACTGAAACCGGCAAAAGTGCTCTAAATATGGCTGAATGTGTTAGAAAGATTATGGCCACTGTATTTTGGGATTGCTAAGTCATAATTCTCAAAATCTTGACTCAGAGACTATTTAAGATGAATGTCGCAACGTACAATGCTCGAACGCTACTATCGGATGCCAAGATCACTGAAATGGAGATGGAGATGGAAAAGATCAGGTGGGACGTAATTGGGCTCTGCGAGGTAAGAAGACATGGTGAACACCTACAGACACTAAAATCGGGCCATATATTCTATCACGTTGGTGAAGATAACAAATCAGTGGGAGGTGTAGGTTTCCTCATAAATAAACGGCTTTACAGTAGAATCGTTACAATACATGGTATATCCACTAGAGTAATATACACCATTCTAAAGCTAAACGACAGATACAACATCAAAATAATACAGGCTTATGAACCAACCACAGACCACACCGAAGAGGAAATAGACATTTTCTATGACGAAGTAACGAAAGCCCTGAAAGAAAATCACACCCATTTTACAATCCTATGTGGTGATATGAATGCAAAAATTGGCTTGAAATCCGATCCGTCAGAATTTGCACTTGGAAACTTCGGCAGCGATGGAAAAAATGAACGCGGACAAACTTTATTAAACTATCTCCTTCAGAACAAATTATATGAAATGAATAGCTTCTTTTACAAAAAACATCATAGAAGGTGGACATGGAGAAACCCGGATGGGAAAACGCAAAATGAAATTGACTATATAATTACAGACAAAAAATTTATAGTTAAAGATGTCACTGTCCTAAACAGCTTCACAACAGGAAGTGATCACAGAATGGTTCGCGCTAGAATAGAAATTAACATCGACAAAGAGAGAACTAAACTAATAAGAAAGAAACAAATGAAAGCATGGTCACAACCAAAAAATGAAACAGAGTTTGCAGAACTGTACATCTACAAAAGAGACCCCCTACAAATGATATAAATCAGCTAAATAAATTAATTACTAATACCATAGCAGAAGCTCAAAGGAAATGTTGTACGGTCAACAAGAGAGAGGAGAGAATCACTGCTAACACCAAACTTAAAATGGAAGAAAGAAGAGAAATGCTAAAAGATAAGAATATAGAACAACAAAGCTTAAATAAAATAAACAAAGAGGTCTCTAAAGCTATTAAAAAGACATAAGGGCATATAAAAATGAGAAAATCTCGCAGACAATCGAGCATAACAAGAGCATGAAGATATTAAGAAGGAAATTGACGAACAGCAGAAAAGAAATTATCAGACTCAAGGGAAAAAATGGCAAACTAACATCCAATAGAGAGGAAATGCTAGAGATAGTGGAAGACTTCTATAAAACACTATATACAAATAAACTTGACCTAAACCCTACAGAACATTCAGAACAAAAAATTATGAATCAAGGTTCAGAGGATATTCCCGAGATAACAACGGCTGAAATCTATCATGCTTTAAAGAAAATGAAAAATAACAAAGCACCAGGAGAGGATGGAGTAGTGGCAGACGCGCTAAAAATCGGAGGCTCTGCTCTCATCAGGGCAATTAAACACCTTTTCAATATATGCTTAGAAAACCAAGCCATACCAGCTGAATAGAATAATTCTATAAAGCTCCTCATACATAAGAAAGGAGATGAAACAGACCTCGAAAACTATAGGCCAATTAGTCTTCTAAACCACCTGTATAAATTGTTTGCTCGAATAATCACTGCCAGAATTGAGAACAAGCTAGAAACATGCCAATCTAGAGAACAGGTAGGGTTCCGTCCTGGGTATGGTACAAATGACCATCTAACTTGCCTAAAACTGGCTAATTGGCTCTGCCAAAGCCATTTAAAAAAAAACTTGCCTAAAAGTCCTAATCGAAAAAACTGTGGAGTACAACCGGCCGCTAGTTCTAGTATTTGTTGACTACAAAAAAGCCTTTGACACTATCGAAATGGTAGCCATCTTAAGAGCTTTGAGAGATTGTAGAATCGACTACCGATATTCCAACATTATTCAACATATATATGCAAATGCCACAACAGCAATAAACCTCTATACCCAAACTCAAAAAATAAAACTAAAAAGGGGAGTTAGACAAGGAGACAACATGTTAACAAAACTATTCAATGCCGTAATGCAGCATGCATTCCAGATGTTAGAATGGGAAAACAGAGGTTTGAATGTCGATGGCGAAAGGCTGAACCACCTACGATTTGCAGATGATATAGTTTTAATAACCGACGACTTAAAGGAAGCCCACGAATTGCTGCAAGAACTACAACGAGTTTCTCAAAAAGTAGGGTTGGAAATAAACTTTGGGAAAACTAAAATGATGACCAATTTAGTACCTAGCGGACCACTGACACTAGAAAACTGCCATATCGAAACAGTTCACAAATACATCTATCTGGGATACGAAATACAAATAAGTAGAGACAACCAAACATGCGAATTATCTCGAAGAATAGCTTTAGGATGGGCAGCATATGGCAAACTAAGAGACGTGTTCAAGGAAAACATCCCAATAAAGCTAAAAAGAAAAGCATTTAACCAGTGCGTACTTCCGGTGCTTACTTATGGAGCTGAAACACTGACATTGACTAAAACATCAATAAGAAAACTACAAGTAGAAAATGGAAAGATCCATGCTTGGCCTAACTTTGAGAGACAGAATACGAAATGATGAGTTACCGCGAAGAACTGGAGTGGAAGACATCATAAAGCGCATTACGAAGTTGAAGTAGAAATGGTCAGGACACGTCGCAAGACAAAGAGACAACAGATGGACAAGGAAGATCTTAGAGTGGAGGCCAAGGGCGGACAAACGAAGTCGTGGAAGATCACCTACCAGATGGACCGACGATATCAAGAGAATAGCGACAAACTGGATTGTAGCTGCCCAGGACAGAGAAGGGTGGAGACAGCTTGAGGAGGCCTATGTCCGACAGTGGACAAATTTGGCTGTGTGATGATGATGATGATGATGATGAAGTCATAATTTTAATCGAATATGTTGAAAATGGCAAAAGTATCAATAGCGAAATTTACTGTCCATCATTGGACAAACTGAAGCAGGAACTCACTGAGAAACGGCCCCACATGCCGAATAAAATAGCTATTTGTATAACAAGGTAGGAAAGTGCTACTTTTCCTCCTGAGAATGAAGTTTACTGCCCGACCCGTAGCGGAGAGCAGTAATCATTCGAGGGAGGAAAAGGCACTTTACTCCCATGTTATACATATGATTTTTTCACCTTCCTCGAATATCAAGTAATTTTTTCATTTATAATTACACTAAAACTAACACATTAGAGCACTAAAACTAACAAGTTGGTACAGTATAACTGTCAACTGTCAAATATAAGTCAAATTATTAATGTAAACATTGTTAAATCAAAATAACAATTTACTGTTTTTACCATTCTGCACAATACAGGGTGCTCTATAAATAAACGTTAAACTGTATAGATACTTACGTAATAGATAATAGAATATTGTATAAGGCGTCAATAAGTTATTTCATCAATAACATACCACGACGTCACTTTTACTTTTCCTCCCTAGGGAGGAAAGTACGACTTTGCTCCCTACAATCAGGTCAGGAAAAGTATACTTTCGGTAGAGGTAGGTGGAAAAGTATTGTTTCTGTCAAGAGCGTTATGAAAATGGCAAAATGCGTTGGGCTTCGAATTGCTTTCTCATCCAGCTTATTCTCCTGATTTAGCGCCTCCGATTATTATTTGTTCCCAAATCTGGAGAGATGGCTAGTAACATGGAGAGATGGATGTAAGATGGAGAGATGAACAAAAAGATAATTGACGAAACCAACTTCTTTCTTGCAGAACTTCCAGTATCGTAATATGGGCGGCTTAAAGAAGTTGGTAAAAACCGCTGGAATCATTGAATTGATCTAAAAGGAGACTATCAAATAAAATAAAAGAATTTTCTGGAAAAACATATTTTTCTTTTCAAAGGAGTTACTTACAGGCTACCTAGTCTGTATAGGAAAAGGGAGAGCAAAAAGCTGGAGAACCTCTGTCGAGTTTGGCTATTAATGGTAGGGGAGCCCAAGCGGAGATTTTTGCAGTTACTCGAGCACGTCAGATTATCATGTGGGGAGAAACCTGGTACCCTGCAGATGTACCACTACCATATATTGGCTCTTAACACAGGGAAGTTCGTTAAGGGGGACCCGAAAAAAATCTATCCTTAAAAATACTCGAAATTGTCAGATTAAGATAAGGTAAGTTAAGTACATGCAAAAGAGTGTATATTTAAAAAATCTGACGATTTGAGGGGGGCGTAAGGAAATGGGTGAGTCAAAAAGTTTCACAAAAAAAGCGAATATTTCGCGAAATGAACATCAGATCGAAAAACTAAAAAAGACGTCTTCAATATTTTTCAAAAATCTATCGAATGATACTAAACATGACCCTCCACGGAGAGGGGTGGGAAGTAAATTTAAAATTTTAAATACAAACCCGGTGATATTTCGCAAAATGAACATCAGATGGAAAAACTGAAAACACTTTCAAAATGTTTCTGAAAAATCTATCGAATCGTATCACGACCCCCCACGGAGTTGGGGTGGGGGGTTACTTTAAAATCTTAAATGCGACCCCAAATTTTTATTGCAGATTTGGATTCTTTACGTAAAAATAAACAATTTTTATTCGAGACATTTTTTCGAATTATGGGTAGATGGCGCTATAATCGCAAAAAAACGATTGTTGGAAATGGAAAGTTAAATTAAAAACGCTGGACGGAAGGGCCGCCCGAGAACTTTATCGTACTGATCTATTATCGTTATCGTGCTAGATACTGGCATTCTATAAAAATAGCAAAGTTGCTCGTTATTTTGATATTTTAGAGACACCTTGGATACTTGAAAATATTTTATGGTTCTACGCAATATTATTTTCTGCATATTTTATAAAAAAAATTTGTAAAATTTTCAATAGATTTTGAGAGAATATTCGATGCCATATTTCGGGGAACACACTATATATTATTGCACAAATCAATAGAATATTAGTGATACTTTCATTTCAAACTAGTTCATTTTTCTAAGAAATTAATAGTTTACCTACATGATATTTGCATTTCATTATATTTCTATTAAGCCAGTCAATGCGCAAGAGTAGAACAGGATATCATCCTTCTGCATGGATTTTAATGAAATTTTGGAAGCTATTACTTATCTTCTAATTGAAAGTCTATCCTATATACTATGGCGCTTTTATCATGGTGGCGGTTCCCAGACCTTCTTGGGGGTGGGAAATTTTTTGGTTAAAATAACTACGGAAGTGACTAGAGAACCTAATTCTAAGCAAAAACTGATATATAATTTTTTTTGGAAACTCGATACTTTTTGAGGTTATTTGTGGTTGAAAATTGGCTATTTTCGTTGAAACATATTGTCGGACGGTTTTTTGCGAATACCTTAAAATCTATGTATATAACTAAAAAAACTATATAAAACATTTTTGTAGCTTATAAAAAAACAAAGAGATTCGTTCATTCAAAAATCTTCTAGTTATAATATCTAGAAAAAGGGATATGGCAGGTGAAAAGAGTTGGTCTTTTTGGTGCATGCTCAAATCGGTGTATTCAACTTAAAATAACAGAGAAACGGTCGATTTTAGGTGTATAATGGACCAGTACCAAGTACCAAGTACCAGTACTACCAGTACCTTTTGTAGTTCTTGGGAAGACCTTTAAAATGAGGAATATTGAATGTCGATTATATTCAAACTAAGCGAGATATGCTGGAAAAAATTGATTACTAATGCATTTTAAGAAAAAATGAGAAATATATTTAACCCCTCATCCACCATAATTTAAATGCATCGGTTTTCTTCTACAATACCTTTTATTATAGTGTTATTTCTATGTTCAAAAAGTTGGATGAGTTTAAAATTAATGCTTTTTGAAAAAAAAAAAAAAGAATGTGTGTGTACTTTGTACGCACGTAAGAAGTTATACTTCTATTATATGATTATATGATTATAAACGAAATTAATATACTTTTTATTTATATTTTATTTAAATATTAAATTAATTTATACTTACTACTTCTCAAACATTTTTATTAAAACAGTGCCAAAAATTAAAATAATAAAAAAATAAAACACACACAAACACATTAAAAATGCCACAAATGATTTCTGAACATTAATTGTCGGAAAAATGTTTAACTAAATACGTATTTTCTGAAAATAAAATTATATAATAAATATACTTACAATCATAAAATGTATAAAAAAAAATAAAAAAATAAAAGTTTCTATTGGGATTCGAACCAACTTACCACGCGGCTGGTATTTGCGTTGTATTGGGATTCACTCGCATTAAAACTTCGCCACAGAGACAGCTTGTCATTATGTGCGAAGATCGTCTAACTAAACAGATTAACCTTTTGACATTTTTAACTTATGTAAATCAAATTATTTTGATTTTGAATTGAAATGATTTAGAATTGAAAAAATACAACAAAACATAGAGTAAGAAGACAATATATTAGGTGAATATTGATAGAAATTTTGATGGTAATCAAATTATGTAAATAAAAGTATTACATACTACTTATGTATTTTGGTAGGTTCAAGGTAGGTATCGGAGCCCGTATAACGACTAATAAATTTCGCAATCACTTGCGTCGTGCAAAGTGGCTATGTTCAAATATCATAACAAAATTTGATCAACTATTTATTATAAAACACTTACCAGTGAAAAATTATTTAGCATTGAATAAGCGAGATCTGCGGCACTCATACTAGGCACAGTTTGATGAGCTTTCACATTGGCATGCAACAATCATCTCTTCTATGTAAATAAGTCCAAAAATATAATATGAAAACTATTTAAAAAGGCAGTATAACCGTTAACTAACTTTTTGTTTGTTGTTTCTCTTCCTACAAATTTTAAAACGCAACAAGCATACATTATAACCAAACCGCACAGTCCCACAGCTGTGCCACAGCTGCCATATTTAATAATTTTTGTCATGTCATTTGAACATCCAATCAGAACAAAGTTATAATGCGCATGCGCCCGGTCGCTAGGTTTTCCCATATCAAATTTCACCGTCATTACGCCCGTAAAGAAGTATCTTCTTCTTCTTCTTAAGGTGCCTATCCGTTCCGGATGTTGGCGACCAGCATGGCTATCCTAACTTTGCTTGCTGCTATTCTGAATAGTCCGGTTGTCGATGTATTAAACCACTTTCTCAGGTTTTGAAGCCAAGATATTCTTCTTCTCCCTGGTCCTCTCTTTCCAAATACCTTGCCTTGAAGAATGAGTTGCAACAAGCCATATCTCTGTTCATTCCTCATAACATGGCCAAGATATTCCAGTTTGCGCTCTTTGATTATGTTAACAATCTCGCATTCCTTGCCTATTCTACGTAGAACCTCAACATTAGTCACACGATCCACCCACGAAATTCTCAAAATGCGCCTGTAACACCACATCTCAAATGCCTCGAGTTTTCTCAAAGAAGCCTCGGAAAGTGTCCAGGCCTCTACTCCGTATAATAACGTAGAAAATACATAGCATCTGATGATAGAGATTTTGGTAGCAAGAGGTAAATCGTGGCTTCTGAAAAGAGACTTCATCATTATGAACGCTGATCTCGCTTTTCCTATGCGTTGTTTTATTTCACTTGAGTGGTCCCACTGGCTGTTTATGTTGGTACCAAGGTATGCGTAGCTGTCGACCCTGTCAATTAGTTGTTGGTTAACCAAAAGCTGTGTATTTAATATTTCGCGCTTACTGACTACCATATACTTTGTTTTTTTCGTATTGAGATCAAGTCCGTATTCTCTACTTATATCTGATATGCGCGACATTATTCTTTGCAAACCATCTAGACTGTCTGCAAAAACTACAGCGTCGTCGGCATATCTAATGTTGTTCAGACGCACTCCGTTGACTAATACGCCTTCCTGTAGTTCTCCCAGCGCTTGCTCGAAGATACATTCAGAGTATATATTAAACAGCACCGGGGACAGGATGCATCCTTGCCTCACTCCTCTATCTATGGAGACTGCCTCTGTTAATTGGTCTTCCACTTTAATATTGGCAGTTTGGTTGTAATACAAATTATATATGATTCTCAAGTCTCTATCATCTACTCCCGCTTCTTTCAAGATGTTTATGAGTTTATCATGTTTTACTCTATCAAACGCCTTTTTGTAGTCGATAAAACAAATATACACTTCACAGTCAACATCCCTGCATCTTTGCATAAGCACTTGGACAGCGAATAGAGCCTCTCGGGTGCCTAAGGCATCGCGGAATCCAAACTGCGTCCATGATATCTGTTGTTCGCATTTCTTATATATTCTGCCATGTATCACCTTCAGAAACGTTTTGAGTAAGTGGCTCATTAGGCTAATTGTTCTGTAGTCTTCACATGTTTTGGCATTTACTTTTTTGGGTAAAGTTACGAAGGTCGACTTTAACCAGCTTTGGGGTATTTTTCCAGTTACGTATATTTTGTTGAATACGGTTGTTATCCATTTTATTCCTTGTTCATCCATAAGTTTTAGGAATTCTACATAAAACTGGTCAGGCCCTACAGCTTTACCATCTTTAGTTGTTTTAATAGCTGACGTGACTTCTTCAATGGTAATCGGGGGTCCTGTTTGGCATTCAATGTCTTCAATGGTATTCTGCCTTTCATCTGCAAAAGTTACTTCCACATATTTCTTCCACGTGTCTAGTTTTTCTTCCACACTTAACAGTGGTTTGCCTTGGTTATCTGCCAAACACCCAACTCTTCTAGGTTTGTATAAGCCTGCAGCTTCTTTAACTTTTTTGTGCATATTGAATGAATCGTGTTTATGTTGCAATTGCTGGATTTCCGCACACTGTTCTCTTAGTCGTGTATCCTTAGCTATTCTAATTGCTTTTTTGATATCTTTATCTATTCTTTTGTATAATGACATGTCCTGATCTTTGGACTTTCGCCTCTCTTCCATCATATCTAAAATCTCGTTTGTCATCCACGATTTCTTCTTTATTTTTGGTGGTTTGAGGAATTTCTCAAGAAGTATAACTCTTTCTAAAGAAGTATAACTTCAAAAATAGATCAAATCATTGAGCGCATTTTTTAATGTTCTTAAATCTCTTCATTTTTCTCCAGGTAAATTCAAAACGATAAGAGATACCGTAATGTGAAACAAAAAAAAAATTATCTAAAGAAACCTTACATTTTTATACGGTATCTTTCTGTGTATCTTCTATCATTTTCGAATTACATGAAGAAAAAGGAAGACTTTCAATTGAAACCTGAAACCAATGAAAAACCTTTCATTTTAAAACTCTCCAACTTTTTAAACATAGAAATATCACTATAATGAATGGTATTGTGGAAGAAAAACGATGCATTTAAATTATAATGGATGAGGGGTTAAATATACTTCTCATTTTTCCTTAAAATACATTAGTCGTCAATTTTTTTTGCGCCAAATCTCGCTTAGTTTGAACGTAATCGACCTTTAACGGTGCTAGTTTTAAAGGCCATTTCAAGCACTACAAAAGGTATTGATATACACCTAAAATCTACCGTTCCTCTGTTATTTCAAGTTGAATACACAGATTTGAGCATGCACCAAAAACCAAACTCTTTCACCTACCATATCTCTTTTTGTATTATAAATAGAAAATTTACGAAGCAACGAATCTCTTTATTTTTTTATAAGCTAAAAAATGTTTTATATAGTTTTTTTAGTTAGATGCACAGTTTTTAAGGTATTCGCAAAAAATCGTCCGAAAAGGTGTCATTTTTCAATGAAAATGGCCAATTTTCAACTACGCCTAACTCAAAAAGTATTGAGTTCTCAAAAAAAAGAGTATAGAACAATTTTTGCTTAGAAATAGGTTCTCTAGCCACTTCCGTATTTTGACCAACAAATTTTCTACCCCCTTGAAGCGGTGGGAACCGCCCCCAAGATAAAAGCGCCATAGTATATAGGGCAGATTTTGTTTCTTGAGCTATTCCCTACTTACTGTGAAAGTATCAAGTACACCGATGTAGTAGGATGGAATTCGGAGCTAAACAGCCTCATTTACTGCTCTATATCGCTGCTGGTACCTATGATTAATGCGATTCCTAATACATTTCCAGTGAAAATAATAACTCTTTGATAAGTGTTAGCGATACAATTTTTTTTATATGCGTGTCAAAAACAATTATTTCCCTTTCTGTTTCTGTTTCTGCCGACGAAAACAATTATTTCTGAGAACTTTTTAGTAATTAGAATTTTCGTGGACCCACAAACAGAAATGATGCTTTTTGCTGATACTCCTCAAAAAATAAATTTTTTCGCTAACATTTTATTAGAGATTATAATTTACCCAATCATATAATCGAAAATAATATTTTTCGCAGCGTTCATTGAAAGTTCTACTCTTAACGGCATTTTTTGGAGTTATACTTTTCGTAGGCGGCGGCGATATATGGTCTGCTAGCTATGATCGCGTCAGAGAGGACACACGAGATTATAGCAAAACTTCTATTTACTGTAACTTTTAGAGTTTTTGAGCTACAGCAACAAGCTTTATGTCATTGCAAAGGTAATTTTGCATTCTTTCAAAATGTGTAAAAACATACAGGCCATGTCTAAAAAATTAAGATTTTTTTTCATTTCCGGTTCAACCGGAAGCCATATTTTAGGTAAAATATATTGTGATAATAGATAATAAAGTACCATGTATGTCTGCCAAATTTCAAATTTTAGGTTATATCACAGAGGGAGTTACGGGCGCTTGAATATTTTTTTATAAAAAATTCATAACTCCGGGAAGTAAGAATTTTAACTGTTATTCAATTAACCAATAGGGTGTCAAAAATATATCAAAAAATAAACAAATTCCTTGGAGCCATTTTTGAGAAAATCTAGTTCAAAATTATATCACATTTTGACGCCTTGACGCCTTAAATATAGGCAACCCATAACTTTTTCTGAAAAACGATAATATTCTTCTTATAGCCCCATCTTTTCTAGCTATCTAACGGCCTTTTCAAATTAAACTTATCTTAAATAAGTTTTTAGATAGGTAAGGAAATGTGCTGGGTGGGCGGTCGGCCATATTGGTCGCCATTTTGAATTTAGAAATGTTAAATTTCGTATTTATATTCACTTATCGATGAGCTAACTTTGAATTAAGTTTAATTCGTTTCGGTTAAAATTTGCAAAAATGGGCCCTAAATAACCCCTCTATTTCGGCCCCACTTTGAGAGATTTTTTTTAAAGCTTAGTTTCTCGACAAAACTCCTTTAAACTTACTCATACCGAATTTCATCGAAATCGGTCCAGTAGTTTTTGCTGGGCGGTGGCGACATACGTACGTACGTACATACTTCCGACATGTTTATTTTATTTGCTTTTTAGACTCAGGGCGACTCAAAACGTCGAGAAAAAGTGAAATCTGAAAATTTTTTTTTTGCACGATCCTATAACTTTATCTATTATACTACGTATGTAGTACGATAAAGTAAAAATGGAAAGTCCCCACTAAAATGAAAAATTTTACTTAACTTTTTTTGGTTTTAGGACCTAATAATCACAACCCAATAGGTCCCCATAAAGTTTAAATGACTGCAAATTTAGCATACCTCCCCTACCATAAAGAAAATAAATAAATATAAAAATCGTGCATTCACCTGCACACGACGTTTTTTCTTTTCTCTATCTTTTGTTTATTTCATCTGTTAATCTGAAGTTAGATCTGTTCCCCCATCCTTTCTTTAATGATTTTCCGTAGACACAGAAGGTGTAATGCATATTCACCTCTAATTATTTGGGTCTTAGTTAAGTTAAGGAGTCTTAAGTAGCCCATTTTCCATTCCTTCGGTATTCTTTTTAACTAATTTTTTAGCGTATTTCAAATTTCTCAAATATATCTGCAACTTGTGTTTGTATGTATCTTATTTCGTAATTTTGGAGTATATAGATACCTTTTCTACTGCTACAACTTTGAGTTTACTTCCTTAACGTTTTCTATGCTTCCCTTGTTTTTGAGCTTTCCATTAAGTTACCTATATCATTACATTTTTTGCAATTAAAAATTGGTTTGTTCTGCTCTTAAAGGATAAGTTTGCCTTATGTATCCCCTTCTGTCTTCTTGACCTCCTGTGATCAGCCACTTATAGTAAACTTCCTTCTTTTGTTTTATTTGATTTACAGATTGATATTTTTTTCTGTATCTTAGTTTAAATTGTTCGAAAACTATATGTTTATTTAGTTTACTTCCTGCAATGCTTTTAAAACATATAAATATGTTTATATTGTCGTTCAAAAACCTTTCTTCCAAATATATCAACAATAATTATTTTAGTATAAGAGGTCAACACCACGGCAAAATAAACATACATAATGCACTTTTTAACAATATGTTTTGAAAGATAATAACAGGCAGAGACGAAATTAAACAATGTCAACAAAATATTTGACTATATTAAAAACAAAATTTGATTTTAACAAACGTGTTAAACGTATTCGAAATATTAATTTTGTATATTATACTGTAGAATAGAATAACTTCTATGATCACGAATTTCAATATCTCAGAAATTGAAATAGTGTATGAAAACAAAAAAAGCTTTTTGTCTAATTTAATAACAAACTATGTATAATCAAACAAATTTCCTTCTATAATAATTATACAGGGTGTCCCGAAAAGATTGGTCATAAATTATACCACAGATTCTGGGGTCAAAAATAGGTTGATTGAACTTCACTTACCTATACACAATAGTGCACACAAAAAGTTACATATGGCAGGAAAATCTAAAAAAAAATTTAAGTGAAATTTGTGCACCCCATAAAAATTTTATGGGGGTTTTGTTCCCTTAAACCCCCCCCCCAAACTTTTGTGTACGTTCCAATTAAATTATTATTGTGGTGCTATTAGTTAAACCCAATGCTTTTAAAACTTTTTTGCTTCTTAGTACTTTTTCGATAAGCCAGTGTTTATCGAGATATTTTGAATATTTTTCGAATCCACCACATATTTGTATATGGTTAAGTACGATTATAGAGACCTGTTAATAATCTGAAAATTTGTTTATAATTTACATTCTTAGGTAATGTGTGGCAGCAAGTCATATCACAGCTCAGATGTTATCTGGAGCATATTAAATATTAGTAGAAATATTTCAAACATCCACGCTTAAATTAGCATTTTAAACTGATGTTTCCTTGACGGATTACTTTTACAGGGCTTTGGCCCTCATATTTTTGTTAAATTATATCTTGGTGGTTAGCATGTAAACTTCACGTAAGCACTGATGATGACTGGTGAACCATTCGAAAACTAGTTATGTGATTGTGATGTAGCCCTTTTTAGGTATTTTAAATATATACCTTTTATAAAGGATATAAAAATGGTGACTGATCTTCTCACTGGTCACTGCCCTCTGACATATCGTCTTAAAAAATGGGCAAATCAGAAAGTGAGGACTGTCGTTTCTGTGACAACGAAAAAGAAACGACAGAACATATACTACTAAACTACCGGTGCCGCCCAAAATCCCGACAGCCAAAATCCCGACAGCCAAAATCCCGACGGCCAAAACGCCGACAGGCCAGAATCCCGACATGCAACAATCCTCGCATAAGTAAAAATTCCGACCACTAAATTTTGTTTAGTAACAAAAATTAAAAAACAGATGACCATAAACAAAAAACAAGAACTAAATGTAATTATATGTTAAAAATAAACCTATCAAACCTGTCGGGATTCTGGCCTGTCGGAATTTTGGCCTGTCGGTATTCTGGCGTGTCGGGATTTTGGCCGTCGGGATTGTGGCTGTCGGGATTTTGGCTGTCGGGATTTTGGGGTAGACCCTTAAGCTACGTAGCACTGTTCTGCAAACGACTAAAATTTCTAGAAGAGGTCAACCTAGCGCCCTCTGACATAGGAAACAAGTAACCTAGGAGGCGAATCAACTTCATCAGAAGTATTAGCATCCTAGAGGTTAACTAGATTACGGTATGCACAAAAGATCTCTATAGGTCGAAGTGCGGAGAGGCTACATGTCCTTAATGACCTCACATAATCTAATCTAATGGTTTATGAAAGTTATAGTAGACTTAAATATTATTGTGAAGACATGATAGTGCATAGTAAAGAGGTTAATAACACTGGGTACTATGCCTTTTCTGGTTTTAGCTAGTTTTATTGTATTTTCTAAATCTTCCATTATTATTGTGGGACCTGTAATACAATTTTGTATTTCTTTTATTTGCCGTTCTTCGTTAAATGGTTCTTTAATGTACCTACTCTTCCCATCTTATTAGTTTATTGGTATTATTTATGATAAGGTTACCTTCTTTATCATAAAGATTGTATGATCTTTTACTTCGTACAGCAGCAGCCTCTTTTATCCTCTTGTTTAAGTTAAATTCATCGTGCTTATGTTGCAGATCTTCCATTTTCAGACATTCTTTTTAAACCACGATTCTTTTGCTGTTCGTATTGTTCTTATTTCTTTCTTTTCCTTCTTTACATCGCTGTATTTTTGAGGATATCGGTTTTTGAGAACATATGTTATCACTTTTGTTACTATCCGACATTGCACACCGATTTTAATCGCTAATTTTAACAATTATATGCACTAATTATCACACCTAGCGTATTCAATCAGCTGGTCCTTCACGAAATGGTTCGAAATGACTAAGAACCATCAATTGACCCTAGCCGCCTGAACCAAATTAACCTCAATGAAAATCCGCCTATGTGTGATACCATTTAATATGAAACCCCATTAAAAGCAGGCACCTGTTTTTTACACATCGCTAATTTTTCGAATATATCGTGCAGATACTCGTACGATGTTCAATGTTAAAAATTTCCAGTAATCAGGTGGATACGCGTCGATTCAGTTATCTTCTCTAATAGAAATCTGAACCGCGGTTATTTGATTTGCGTTTTCTTTTTCGGTTTTTGAATAAATATGTACAGGGAATATGAAAACGGTAAATTTATGAATTTTCACTATAATTCGCCGCGGCCTCCGGAGTATTTAAAAAAGTTTACCACTGTGAATATGTTGACATATAGATTAAAAGCCATTCTGAGGAATTTGGAAATTTGGCAGACTACCTTCAAATCAACAGTAAGTATTAAAAGAAAAATAATCTTACAATTTAAAGACACTTTGAGTAAGATTTATTTCAAATTTCTCTTTCGATTCATTTTTGTCACAGGGAATCAGTCCACACTAAAATTTTTGTTTTACAATTGGTTGTGTGATTTGGCATCTTCTACAATTTTTCTCCATTCGTTCCTGTTTTTGCTTATGGTTGCCCATTCTCTAACTCACATCTTCTTAAGGACTGCAAATTTTTGGTTTTAAACTTGTCTCCATTTGGTGATTTTCTTGATAATTGTTGCTGAATTTTTTTCTGTATGACCCATCCCTCTGAGTCTCTGTGCCTTGCTAAATCTGACGATGTCTTCTCTTTTTAAAAGTTCTCTTACTTCGTAGTCCAGTGGTGCTCAAAGGGTCGATCGCGATCGACCGGTCGATCGCCAAAGATTTTGAGGGCGATCGAAATTCACGGAAAAAATACAAATGCAGAAAAAACATTGATTAATCAAATGAACAAAAAGGATTTAAACAACTTTCCGTCGTTGAAAAAAGGGGTAAACGCTCATTTGAATTATGTTTATTACGAGACGGAGCTGCAAGCACATAGCGAGTTTAAAAGACGCTTCGCTAATTTTAAGAAACTGACATATATTGTAACATTCGTGTGTAATCCATTTTCTTGTGAAGACGTAGAAAAAATTACCACAGAAATATTCATTACTTTCAACATGGAGATCATTTCCACCCAAATTAAGGTACTGAAAATAATTTCGCATGCACACCGTAAGTCCAGAGCGACCGATACGACATGTTGGTCTTTCATATCGTCTGACAACTGTCCGTCTTTGAAGAAAGTAGCTCTGGAGCTTACATTTTGTATCAAAGTACTTGTGTGAGCCTGCATTTTCCCAAATGAAGGTAGTGAAATCAAAGTAGCGTAATAGGCTAACTTACGAACATCTCTCATCATGCTTGCGTTTGGCCCACGGTAATTACTTACCTTCATAAGAAAAACTTGGGATAGATCATGGATCAACATACAAATAAAATTAAGATGAAAAACATGACTTACAACTCCCTGTAGTTACAACTTTTTATCAAATAGAAATGTGCAATAAAAATTTTTATTTTTTATTTTTTTTTACTAGCAGTCGATTGCTGGACGCTTGCAGTTTATGTGGTAGATCCCACGCAGTATAAGTCTGAGCACCACTGTCGTAGTCCATCTGTTTTCTAAATTACCCGTGTTGAGCTGCCCCCCCCCCCCCAGTTGCAAAAATTAAAAAACAAATAGCCGAAGAAAATAAAAAAAAAATCCTGATATATGAGCTTTCATATTCCGCAAACTAAAAATTTTGAGCTCGTTCCACTGAGCAGGAATTTACTACTTTAGTGGGGGGAGGGGGCTGAGTCAGCTCCCCCACTACTTAAAAATAGGAATATTGAATCGGTTTTTGCGGCAGAATTACGAGCTATTTATGAGCTCTTGAAATTATATAGTTTCGATTTTTGAGCTCATCCCCTTCACTCCCAAACAACTCTTTAATTGATTTAACTTAAGAGAAACTATTAAATCACGTGCATTTCGATTATTGAGCTACAACCCCTTCGCAAGAAAGCCACCCTATCTTCCCGGCTTAAGAGGAAGTTGTACTTAAATGCATTAAATTAATTATTTGGCGATTACATATCATTTAATAATTTATAAGCTTCCAAATTACGCGCATTTAGATCAGTAAATTGCAATTTATTTTGTATAGTGCAGTCACTGAAGGTAAAAATCAACGATTACCTTCAATTTCGGTGAACCTCCATAGATTTTCACGAAAATTGGTCAGTGGTTAGAGGATACGTCAAGAAACAAAGGTGACATGGTACCACCTTGCGCCTTTACCCTGAGGGTGGATACAGCCCCTTCTCGGGGGTGAAAATTATTTTATAAAAAATAACTGCACAAATCTATAAAAGAACAAATTATAAGCAAAATTTATTATATAAAGTTATTAAAATAAGTCAATACTTTTTAAGTTATTAAAGATCAAAAATTTTAATTATTCGTGAAAAAAATGCATGTTTTAAAGCTGTTTTTCGTAAATCACTGAAAAACTGTAAGTTTTTACAAAACAGTTAATAGTAGTTTAATTCGTATAGCTTATATTCTAAGAATAAACTCTTAAATCACGCCCCTTTCGATTATTGAGCTACAACCCATTCGCAAGAAAACCATCCCATATTCCCGGCTTAAAAGAGAGTTGTACTTAAAATAATTTAAATTAATTATTTGGCGACTAGATATCGTTTAATAATTTATGAGCTCGCAAAATATACGCATCTCAATTATTAAATTGCCAGTTTCTTTCTATAGTGCAGTCACTGAAGGTTAAAATCAACTATGACCTTCAATTTCGGTAAATCTCCATTCATTTTCACGAAAATTGGTGAGCGGATTTTGATGCTATCAACTTTTTCTGGAGCTCATTTTTGATAGGTATTTCTAAGTACTTTGACTAAGTACTTAGTACATAAGTACTAAGTACTATTTAGTACCTAAGTGTTATAAAATGCATCTATTTCCCGTTATTTAAGCTTGAATCCTTAGATTTGAACAGTCGCAGAAAAAAATATACATTTAATTACCAATAATTTACTTTAAATTAACATTAAAGGGTTTTTCAAGTAAGCAATTTATTATATTTTTTATTAGCATCAATTTTAGTGATGAAAACTTTTTTGTAAAAACTTACAGTTTTTGAGTTATTTATGAAAAATCGCTTTAAAGCATGCATTTTCTTTCACAAAAATTAAAATATTAATTTGATCTTTAATAACTCAAAAAGTATTGATTTATTAATAACATTATATAAAAAATTTTGCTTACAATTTGTCTCTCTCTCGATTTGTGGGGTTATTTTTAATAAAGTAATTTTCACCCCCGAGAAGAAGTGACATATACCCCAGGCTAAAACCGCAAGTTGATATTGTCAATTCGTGAAAATGAATGGAGATTTACCGAAATCGAAGGTCATAGTTGATTTTTACCTTCAGTGACTGCACTATAGAAAGAAAATGGCAATTCAATAATTGAAATGCGTATATTTTGCGAGCTCATAAATTATTAAACGATATGTAGTCGCCAAATAATTAATTTAAATTATTTTAAGTACAACTCTCTCTTAAGCCGGGAATATGGGATGGTTTTCTTGCGAAGGGGTTGTAGCTCTATAATCGAAAGGCGCGTGATTTAAGAGTTTATTCTTAGAATATAAGCTATACGAATTAAACTACTATTAACTTTTTTGTAAAAACTTACAGTTTTTCAGTGATTTACGAAAAACCGCTTCAAAACATGCATTTTTTTTTCACGAATAATTAAAATCTTTGATCTTTAATAACTTAAATAGTATTGACTTATTTTAATAACTTTATATAATAAATTTTGCTTTTAATTTGTTCTTTTATTGATTTGTGCAGTTATTTTTTATAAAATAATTTTCACCCCCGAGAAGGGGCGGTATCCACCCTCAGGGTAAAGGCGCAAGGTGGTACCATGTCACCTTTGTTTCTTGACGTATCCTCTAACCACTGACCAATTTTCGTGAAAATTGATGAAGTTTCACCGAAATTGAAGGTAATCGTTAATTTTTACCTTCAGTGACTGCACTATACAAAATAAATTGCAATTTACTGATCTAAATGAGCGTAATTTGGAAGCTTATAAATTATTAAATGATATGTAGTCGCCAAATAATTAATTTAATGCATTTTAAGTACAACTTTCTCTTAATCCGGGAAGATAGGGTGGTTTTCTTGCGAAGGGGTTGTAACTCAATAATCGAAATGCACGTGATTTAATAGTTTATTCTTAGAGTATATAAGCTATAGGAATTATATCCGCAATACGATATATTTTATTTTCTCAGCATTTTTCTCTTAAGTTAAATCAATTAAAGGGTAGTTTGGGGGTGAAGGGGATGAGCTCAAAAATCGAAACTATATAATTTCAAGAGCTCATAAATAGCTCGTAATTCTGCAGCAAAAACCGATTCAATATTCCTATTTTTAAGTAGTGGGGGGGCTGACTCAGTCCCTCCCCCCCAATAAAGTATTAAATTCCTGCTCAGTGGAACGAGCTCAAAATTTTTAGTTTGCGGAATATGAAAGCTCGCAAATAGCTCATAAATCAGGGCTATTTGTTTTTTGATTTTTGCAAACGGGGGGGGGGGGGGGCAGCTCAACACGGGTTTCTAAATTCATTATTAGGTACCTACCTAAGTTTAGTGGGCCTGCTATTCTCTGAATGATTTTTCTCTCTAGGATCCACAATATTTCTTCGTCTGTTTGTGTCAAGCATATTATTAGTTCAGCAATATATGTGATTATTGGTATAATTGCTGACCTGTAAATTTTCAGTTTAATATTCTGAGTAAGCTTCTTAGTCGAAGCAATAAAGCACTGAACCTCCGAAAAAAAAAAAGAATGTGTGTGTACTTTGTACGCACGTAAGAAGTTATACTTCTATTATATGATTTCAACGAAATAAATATACTTTCAACAGGTTATTTGTATTTTATTTAAAGATTAAACTAATTTTTACTTACTACTCTCCAAAAATGTTTATTAAAACAATACCAAAACAAAAAAAAATGGAAAACACACGGATTCGATCATGGGACCTCTCGATCTCTACTCGATCGCTCTACCACTGAGCTATACTCCCTTTGTTTTTACGGATTACAAGATTTCTAGACGTAATGACAAATAGATCAAATGAAGTATAAAAATACTTTAAATATTACTTAATATCTTATTCCCGAGGAAGACAAATACAAAGACACCAAAATTATAATAAATATATTTACTAAAAACACTAATATATTCTTTCCGCACCCTTTTTGGACTGATGCATACATAACTTAAAAGATTTAGCAACGGACTCCATACTGTCTGTGAGCGCATGCGCGCAGAATAATAAAAATTCACTCTCAATCGTGCCTAAAGAAGTATAACTTCAAAAAAGGACAAGACGGATCTTAATAATTATTTTTGCATTCGATTCGTGAATGCGCTAATAATATTGAAAAACTTCATACAAAAAATGCATTCTTAAAGTGCATCTCAAACAGAAAATAAAAAAAAATTCAGAGCTCGTCAATTATCGGCGGAAATGAGTTCAATTTTGTTACTAGGAGGTCTTTGGGGTCGCTGAAAACGAATATGATGTCAAAAGTGATATCCGGAGTACCTGGTGCCCAGGGTATCTACTGTGTATCTCGTCTTGTGGAGTTTTCGGCAAATTCATTAAAAATTAGTCAAAAATCATTACTCGGGGGGTTTTTGGGGCCGCTAACGACGAATATGACATCGGAAGTAATTTCCGGAGTACCTGGTGGCCAGGGTACCTACTGTTTACCTAGCGTTGTGGAGTTTTCGGCAAAAAATTTATTAAAAAATTAGTCAAAAATAATAGGGAACTTGCACTAAAAAATTTTTTTGCATAAAATTGTTAATTTATGTTTTAAAATGTTATATTCAAAATATTACGTCTTAACAATGAATAGTGTACGTATTTACAACATCTAATCAAAGTTCCGCGCCTAAAATTTCCGTTTTAAACAACTTCAAAAGCGAGACCTGGGGTCTGACGTCACAGGCCACTCGTATCGTTTGCCCGTTCGGGGTGGGCTATTGCATTTAATGCAGTTTGCCCATAGATAAATAATATAGTTGAAATATCTTGTTTTACTCTGTGGCAAAAATGATTTTTTCTGTGACAGGCAACATATTAACATTTTATCTCTGTTGACATGTATCAAAAAGTTCTTTTTTATGAAATTACTTTTGTCGTTTCTTGTGTTGAAGAACAAAGAAGAAACAAGTAACTTAAAAATAAACAAAACTTTTAGTAATAAAAGTAAGAGTAACTAAAAAGTATAGGTGCTACTATAGTATGCGGTCTACAGTCGGGTTTCTACTATAGCTTGCGGTCTACCGAAGGATGATTCTTCTGAATAATGATTCTTCTTATTTATGCGTATTATTAACTTTGTTAAGAAGGCTTTTGTTGAATATGTACACGTTATATCGGTACGTCTGCTAATCACCATAATCTTTTCTCAGAAGGCTTTGAACACAATAATGAAAGGCTCCAGTAGGTACTAATAAACATTACAATAAAATATAATCTTTATTATAATGCAAGTTACACCGTAATATTTTCCAGGATATACGAAATCCTTCGATTAGAGGTAGGTAGATCAAACCCACGGGGTAAACCGTATACTATAATATAATGGTACCAAACTATTGTTATAAACGGTTTAAACATGCTTATTAATAACTCTTACTTATTTGCCTTGACACTTCGTATTTCTCCAATAGAATAGCTTTCACTACTTTTTATAAAAGTTGCCACGATGAAGACATCAACGGTAGGTAAGTTAGTCAGATTGACCTTTTGAAAAACCCTCGTCCGTTATATTATGCGTTTTAAACTCTTTACAAAGTAGCACTCAACTTTATCAATTTCAGTTTAAAACTAAGCTGATTGGGGAACTACTTATTACAATATATAAGACGAACATAAATAATACCTAGGAATTTTCCATTAAAGACGATTAAAATGTAATATACCCGTGATCCCTACCCTAATCGTGTTGTTTCCGACTAGCTAGCCCGGTTGACCGACCGTGGCCCGTGACGTCGAACCAATATAAGGACGTTCAAGAGCCTCCTAAGATATTTGAATTTTATAGCATTTTCAAAGCGTCGTAATTAGCGTACGGGTTAAAAATATTTGTTTTTTCGCATGCAAGCGTTTTAAGATCATGTTACCTTATGTTTTTTAATATCATTTTAATAATTAAAAATGTATGCAAGTTCCCTATTACTCGGGGGTTTTTGGGGTCGCTAACGACGAATATGACATCGGAAGCGATCTCCGGAATACCTGGTGCTCAGGGTACCTTCTTCTTATGCAGTTTTCGGAAAATTCATTAAACAATTAGCCAAAAATCATTACTCGGGGGTTCTTGGGTCGCTGACGACGAACATGACATCGGAAGTGCTCTATGGAGTACTTGGTACCCAAGGTACCTTCTGTTTACCTAGTTTTCTGGAGTTTTTGGCAAATTCATTAAAAAAGTCGTCAAAATTCATTACTCATGAGTTTTTGGGGTCTTTGACGACGAATATGACATCGGGAGTGATCTCCGGTGTACCTGGTGCCCAGGATACCTACTGTTTATCTCGTGACTAATGATTTTTGACTAATTTTTTAATGAATTTGCCGAAAACTCCAGAAAACGAGGTAAACAGTAGGTACCCTGCGTACCACGTACTCCGTAGATCACTTCCGATGTCATATTCGTCGTCAGCGACCCAAACACCCCACAGTAACGATTTTCGGATAATTTTTTAAAGAATTTGCCGAAAAATCCATTAAAAGTAGGTACCCTGGGCACCAGGTATTCCGGAGATCGCTTCCGATGTCATATTCGTCGTTAGCGACCCTAAAAACCCCCGAGTAATTATTTTTGACTAATTTTTAAATAAATTTTTTTCCGAAATCTCCACAAGAGAGGTAAACAGTAGGTACCCTGGGCACCAGGTACTCCGAAAATCACTTCCGATGTCATATTCGTCGTTAGCAGCCCCAAAAACCCCCTAGTAATGGTTTTTGACTAATTTTTAATGAATTTGCCGAAAACTTCACAAGACGAGGTAAACAGTAGATACCCTGGGTACCAGGTACTCCTGAGATCACTTTTGACGTCTTATTCGTTTTCAGCGACCTCAAAAACCCCCGAGTAACAAAATTGAACTTATTTCCGCCGATAATTGCCCAGTTCTGAATTTTTTGAAGTTATAATTCTTTAGGCGCGATTGAGAGTAAAATTTCATAATTCTGCGCGCATGCGCGCACAGACAGTATGGTATAAACGTTATACGGGATCTGATTGTGTGTTAAAATCATCTGTCAATAATTGTTCAATATGGAGATTTTGGATAAACAAATTAATGTTGTGTATATTAGTTTTTATTGTTGTGATGGCAGAGAAAAACGCAAGTTTATAACATTGTAGTGACTTTTTAAATAGTTTTTAAAAGCGACAGGTACGTAATAATTGTAAATGTTTCAGTATCCTAATAAAAAATTTCATAGGTAGGACCTACCTATTTGGAAAATTTAAAAAGAACCTACTAAAATAGTATGTAATGCTTTGATTTAACTTAATTTGATTACCATCAAAATTTCTATCAATGTTCACCTAATATATTGTTTTCTTACTCTATGTTTTGTTGTTTTCTAATATTTCTTTCAATTCTAAATAATTTCAATTCAAAATCAAGATAATTTGGTTAAATTCAGAACCGTCAAAAGTTTAATCCGTTTAGTTAGTTGATCTTCACACATGATGACACATGGTCTCCGTGGGTAAAAGTTTAAGGTGAATGAATTTTAATACTAACTGCGCTGATAAGCGGGTTCGAACTCCAATGGAAACTTTTATTTTTTTTAATTTTTTTTATACATTTTATGATTGTAAATTTATTATATAATTTTTTTTTTAGAAAATACGTATTTAGTTAAAATTTTTTCCTACATTGTTCAGAAATCATTTGTGGCATTTTTCAATGTGTTTGTGTGTGTTTTATTCTTTTATTATTTTAATTTTTGGCACTGTTTTAATAAAAAATTTTGAGAAGTAGTAAGTATTAAAATAAATTTAATATTTAAATAAAATATAAATAAACGGTTTATAGTATATTAAGTATGGAGAACGGTAAGGGTTTTATACCGATTGAAGACAATTGTTTGGAGGAGGAGCAGAGCGACGACTCCAATTATTGTCTGAGATCGGTTACCCCTAACGTTCGACATGCTTATAACGTTTTTTGCACGATTGATACCATTATAAATTATAAAATTAAACATTTTCGTCATATTGACTAGTTTCATTCATTTTATCAAGATAGATACTTTGGTTGTTAGGTAGTAACTAGGGTGCATAACAACAATGGAGAATTGAGTTTTTATTTAGTTGTCAATAATTTTAAGTACAATTTTGATTATTATAAATTAAAATATGAGCGAAAGTGAATTTGAAGAAATTGAACGGGCTTGGGAAGAAGGGTGTTCCGCAATTATTCCCGAAAAATCCAAAATCTGTTATCAAAATACCTACCAAAGTTTTAAAAAATGGTGCGAAGGCAAGAATTTAAGAATCGAAGAAAAGACTCTATTGGCATATTTCGTTCAAAGACATATGCAGTTGAAAGCTCCTGGAAGCCTCTGGGCAGAATATTGAATGATTAAATCCACCGTTTTTCTTTATGATGGCATTGATATTTCCAAGTTTTCAACTTTGATCGCGTATTTGCAGAGAAAAAATGTTGGCTATAGGCCTAAGAAAGCGAGCATTTTTACACGGGAGCAATTTGAAAAATTTCTGATGGAAGCACCGGATGAAGAATTTCTAGTTCCCAAGGTAATATAAGCTAGTTTAAGCACCGGATGAAGAATTTCTAGTTCACAAGGTAATATAAGCTAGTTTAGGTAAAAGAAATACTCTAATGAAGATTTTTTCATAATTTGTAGGTCGCAATGATATTGGGAATATCTGGTGCCTGTAGAAGAGAAGAATTATACAGGGTGTCCCGGAAAATAGTGCGTTCCTTTAAGGTATGGAGAGAATACACAATTTGGAACAAAAAAGTCCTATACCATTTTTTTCTAAAGTTAGCCGTTTCCAAAAAAAAGTTAACATTGTTTTCCATATACCTGTATTTTAATGTTTGGAAATTTTAATAAACTGGCAACATCGAACGCGATACGGAATAATAACATAATAAAAACTCGTTTGTGATTGTGATTAACAGTATTTAAAATAATCCAACCTAATAGTAGGTAATACTTATGTATTTACGATTTGTTTACTAAAATTATTTTCTTTTGAAATGTATTGAAATACCTATTGCATAATTTTAAACGAATTACACATCTTTTAACATAAAAACACGTCTTTTATCTAAACTAGTATTATGTATTTAGTAAGGTTTAAATGGGTTGAATGCTGAGTACTGCTGAGGGCTTTAACTGAATTACATAGTTTTAATAGTTTACAGTGGAACTTAAATACACCAGATAATGTCTCAGTAATTTGTTTACTTGTGAACTGAAATAACTAAGTTGTACTTACTTGAAAATAATTATTATACCGAATAGATGTTTCAAGTAACCTTTCACAAACACCATTCATAGGTAATAACATAATAGGTAATACACTCACTATTCGAAAACATTTTCGCATTGACACTAAACACTAAACAGGATTCTTTAAAACTATCTGTTTACTATGTATCTTAGTATCTTCTATCTATTTACATGGGACTGTCTATGCTTAAATTTGCGTACCGCACATAGTTGTCAGATTTAAATTTACATACCAAAATACATTTTAATTTTTTGGTCAAACGGTTGCATTTAGAAAAAAATGTTATAAGAGTTTTTTGTTCTACATGGTGCCTTCTACCTATACCTTCAAGGAACGCACTATTTTCCGGGACACCCTGTATAATATTACTATGAATGACATCCAACAAACCGATGGTTTAATGATTGTAAAAGTACCCAATACAAAAACGAACATCCAGCGTACTTTTACAGTCGTTAATAAACCAGACGATAAAATTCCATATTTAGAAATTCTGCAAAAGTATATAAAACTTCGTCCATTACAAGTAAAATAAAATCATTTGTTCTTAAGATACGCCAAAGGAAAATGTTGTACTCAAGTAATAGGGAAAGGGACAATCGGGGGCTGGCCTTCTCAAATTGCCAAATTCTTAAATTTGCCTAGAACTATACTGGCCATTCGTTCAGGAGGACATCAGCAACGCTTTTGGCTAATAAAGGTGTTGATGTCCTCGGATTAAAGCGTCATGGAGGTTGGCGTTCATCGACAGTGGCAGAAAGCTATGTAGAAGATTCTCTTCAAAATAAAATAGATTTTGCCGAAAAAATATTGTGCAATACTAGTAATACTACTAATGTATGCGATTCTGCAGGAGTTTCTGTTAGAAGTGAAACCACAGCCCAAACAAGTGGGATTTCATTAAATATTTTAACAAATTATACCATAAGTTTCAATATTAATAAATAATTCGTTAGTTTTCTTTATTCTTTTAAAAAATAAATTAAAATTAAGAGATTTTTTAACTCGACGGTAAGTGAATTACTTACCGTCGAGTTGGAGTACTTACCGTCGAGTTGGATTACTTACCGTCGAGTTGCTAGTAAATGTCACCTACTGACGTAAAATCTGTCACGGTAAACAGTCAAAAATTATCAATCGTGCAAAAAAGTATATTAATTTCGTCGAAATCATATAATAGAAGTATAACTTCTTACGTGCGTACAAAGTACACACACATTCTTTATTTATTGTCTGTTTGAGATGCACTTTAAGGTGATACAGTAGCGATCAACAGGTAGCCAAAACGCGTTCCAAGATTGCGGCTGTAATTTTGAATATTTTTTCGAGATATTTGGCACACGTATTCGTAATATAATAAAGAATGGCGGTACAGAGCCCAATTTGAAAAATATATTAATATGTGGAAATTACTCTGTAATTAAATACAATATTAAAAAAACGAGCCTGTACCGCCATTAAGAACAAAAAAATACACTTTCTTCAAATAAACTTTTTTATTAGTAGTTCCAAAATGACACAAAATCTAGGCATCGGATAAAAAAATTTATTTAAAGAAAGTGTATTTTTTTGTTCTTCTTAATGGCGGTACAGGCTCGTTTTTTTAATATTGTATTTAATTACAGAGTAATTTCCACATATTAATATATTTTTCAAATTGGGCTCTGCACCGCCATTCTTTATTATATTACGAATACGTGTGCCAAATATCTCGAAAAAATATTCAAAATTACAGCCGCAATCTTGGAACGCGTTTTCGCTACCTGTTGATCGCTACTGTTTCCTCTTAAGAATGCATTTTTTGTATGCAGTTTTTCAATATTATCTCATGGATCGGGGTCACAAAGTTTCCTGGCGCATTCACGAATCGAATGCAAAAAGAATTATTAAGATCCGTCTTGTCCTTTTTTTCGGAGGTAAGGCCGAAGTGCCTTAGTGCCTTTAGTGCTTTATTGCTTCGTCTATCTTGTCTTTGAGGAAGTTGTTATATTTAAAGTAGGTTGTAGTAGGTTCTGTCTTCTGCCAGGATTCTTTCATTACTGGTGTATTTGTTGCTCTGTAAATTTTCAGTTTAATATTCTGAGTAAGCTTCTTGTCGTTGAGGAAGTTGTTGTATTTCCAATAGGTTCTGTCTTCTGCCAAGATTCTATCATTGATTTCTTTTTTTTAGCACATTAGGTATTTTGTTTTGGATGCTTCTTTGCACAACCTTGCAAATTCTTCCTTTGAACAGTTGAAGTTTTTGCTAATCAATGCTATGTCATCGGCGTACGCCACAAGTTGCGTCGTCGACGTTATAATTATTGTACGTTTTATTTCGGTAGCTCTTATTGTTCCTTCTATAGCGACATTCAAAAGTGACATTGATGGAGAGTTGCTCTGTCATAGTCCAGTTGCTATTTCTATATTTTTGGAGATACCGTCATCTGTTATTATTGCTGCCGTCGATCCAATGTCATTTTCGTAAGCTATATAATTTATAAGTTTCATCAAGAACCGTATTCGTTTTTCTTATAGATTTTTCCTGTCTCTTGAAAGTTTCCCTAAATCTTGGTCAGCTTTTTTCTGCTGTTTATCTTACTCACTCTCTCCCTGACTACATATTCTTCATTCTAGTAGTAATGGCGGTTTTCCATTAAACAAACAGTTGTTTGTATTTTTTAGACCTAGAACAAAAACAAAACTGAAACAAATTTCTTCAGAAGTCCACTCTTTTTTGGAAACTTTGCAACCTTCAGAAATGATCTATTAAGTTTCACTAAAACGTGGGAGTAATGTGAAGTTCTCCGAGCCAAAACAACAACTAATTTAGTATAAAATTCTTCAAAAAATTCTTCAGTCTTCAAAAAGTTTGCAAAAAGCTGCAGTTTTGTTTTATTCGTTCAGTGAAAAACTGCCATAATAGACATTTTTTTTTAGAATATATATCAGTAATCCCTATCATTTACTTTTTATGTTTGTGTGCATTCTTTGCTGCTCTATTACCGGTATTTAAAGTAGGGGTCGACAAGACAAGAAATCTTGTCTTGATAACCACTTCTTGTCTTGTCTTGAGAAAAATTCAAGAAATTTTATAAAATCTTGTCTTGACGCTTTCTTGACATCTTATATCTTGTCTTGACTCAAGAAATTTCAAGATCTTGAAATTTCTTGATTACCCGGTCCGGTGATTCTTCGGCGACCTTTTTATTGTGTTGCATGCTAACACGGCTTTCACTACCACTGGCTTCCGACCCCGGGATTCCCTGATCTGCATTCCTGACCACCGCAAAATTGATGTGCAGTTGCATGCTTTATCTCGTTTAGTTAAGTAAGGTTAATATTACGAAGTGGTAGTATGTATCAATTTCGTTATATTTTTGATGCGAGCTTGTGAATATTGGTGCTAAATAATACATTATATTAAAATTATCTCTTATTTTACCGTGAGTGAGTGACATCGACTCTTCAGTAAATAGTATGTCTGCTGAGACATTTGACTCTGATTCTGGCTCAGAATATTTACCAAAAAGCGATAGAAAGAAACGTAAGGGCTACGGTTTCAGTCAATATGAAATAATCAATAAGACTAACGCAACTCCTAGTGCGAGTATGAATACTGAGAATGACAAAACTGAAACCAGTGACTAGTGAGACTGTAGTGACTGCGATAGTGGCGGCAAAAGGAAAAAGCAGCAGCATTTACCAATTCAGAATAGTAGTAGTAGTTGTACTAGAGGAAAAAAAATCTTTTTTCTGCCTGTTTTTCAAGTTTTCAATTAGTCAAGATATTTCAAGATTTCTTGACAAAAAATCTTGGTATTTACATGTAATTTCTTGTCTTGTCTTGAAATCTAAAATTACTTCTTGTCTTGATCTTGTCGTGAAATCAAGCCAAGATCTTAAAATTTTCAAGAACTTGGCAGCCCCTAATTTAAAGAAGCAATTAGATTCAAACTGCGGTTTTTCCGCAATTGTTTTATTATTCTTCTTCTGTTTCTCTCTCCTTTCTAAAGTTAGAAATTATCATCACCGTTTTACCTTTATTCGCAACATTTTTAGACGGATTTTAATCATTACTAATCATCTGCAATACACCACTCTGCTAAATTGATTAGCCAAAAATTGTATCTCCTGTATTTAACTTTTCTTGTATAATTACCCTCTCGTATAGGGATGGACTCGAGCTGAGCCGATCTTTTGACAATCTCGGAATTTCGAGCCGAGCTCGAGATAGAAGCTCAGCTTGAAATTTGAGCTGCAGGTTAAGCTTGTGGCTCGAATCGGCTCGGTTCGAATAGTTCGAGCCGAACTCGAAAACATAATAATGAATACAAAATGTAACATTCGTGGTAATTTACGGACACACTGTATATTGAATATACATATTTTTAGTCTGAATTACTTATTATCAAACAAAAGTATCAGTCGTAGCAGAACTAAATGAATTAGAAACGTATTAGGGTACTAGATAAAATATTGACAAGCTCGTTAAGAAAATCTCGGCTCGTTTCGAATTCAGCTCGGCTCGGCTCGAAAAAAATTTGGCTCGGCTCGAAACTTGGCTCGCAAGAAACGAACCGGCTTAAGCTCGAAGCTCGGTTCGTCAAACGAGCCGAGCCTTGAGCTAAGCCGAGCTAAGCTCGAGCTTGTGACCATCCCTAATCTCGTATCATTAGAATGTCTATACTAAATTTACATTCAAGATGCAGTAGAAATAAACAAACCAAGACACGTTAGCTTCTACTAGGAGCACTCCCGAATCATAATTTACAGTGTATTAACTTTGGAAATAGTTCAGAGAAATAAGGAAAAAAAATATCCTGTTGGTGACACAACCTCCTCCAGGCCGAAACCAAATTTCTTGAGTAGTATGGACATCTATATTAATAACCTATATGTTTCCTGCAGCCGATTTTGTTGATATACATAGTTATAAACAAATGAAGATCAAAAAAACGGTAAATTTTCGTCTTTTTTCGTCTATTGCCAAAAGTTAAGCATTTTAAACAAATTTGAGAGTAAGAAACTCCTAAATCGTATAAAAAACTTCAATATGGCATTCGCTAAATATGTCTATCCTTATTGGTTGCTTAGAAAATTGTAAAATAAATCAAAAATTTTAAGTTTTTATAAATATTCATAACTTGTGTAAAAATTAACTTAAAATCTTTTCATTACACGGAATGCTGAGACTTCTGGTGATTAAATCATACCCTAAATTTCAAAGCAATTGGTCAAATGGTTTAAAAGTTATTTAATTTGTTTATCCCAAATTAATTTTTTTTGCAACACTATAAGTCAGAAAATTATGAATGTTGTTCTGAAGCTATTTCCTTGTGGCATTTTTATAATTAAGTATTTTCTATGGGAAATAAGCCACAATTTTACTAAAAAATTAATTTATTTATTATATAAATAATTTCATATTACAATAAATTAATTTTTTAGTAAAATTGTGGCTTATTTCCCATAGAAAATACTTAATTATGAAAATTATGAAGTTACAGTAATACTTTGGATAGTTTATGAAAGAAGAAGATTATCACAATTAATTTAATTTAAGAAAAATGACAAAAAATAATTCTAAATATTACAAAATTATTTTACAAGAACATGTGAATTAAAAATAGGGGAGGCTAACTTTCTAAATATGAAAAAATAATTGTTCTACTGGTAACGGTTAAAAAGTTATTCTAATTGTTTATAAGTAAGCAAAAAATCGACATGATTTTGCAAAATAATTTTACACTGTTTAAAATTACTTTTTGTCATTTTTTTAAATTAAGTTAATAGTATAAATTTTCTTCCTTCATAAACTGTCGGAAGTATTACTATAACCTCATAATTTTCTGACTTATAATGTTGCAAAAAATGAATTTGGGATAAACAAATTAAATAACTTTTAAACTATTTGACCAATTGCTTTGAAATTTAAAATATAATTTAAGCACATAAAGTCTCAGCATTCCAAGTAATAAGAAGGTTCTAACTTAATTTTTACATAAGTTATGAACATTTATAAAGTCTCAAAATGTATTACTTATTTTGCAATTTTCTAAGCAACAAATAAGGATAGACATATTCAGCGAACGCCATATTGAAGTTTTTTATGATTTAGGAGTTTCTTATTCTCAAATTTATTTAGAATGCTTCACTTTTTAGTAATAGACGAAAAAAGTGAAAATTTACTGTTTTTATATCTTCATTTGTTTCTAACTATGCATATCATTAATATCGGCTGCAGGAAACATATAGGTTATTAATATAGATGTCCATACTACTCAAAAAATTTGGTTTCGGCCTGGAGGAGGATGTGTTACGAGAAAAATCTTATTTCTCTGGACTAAAATCATGATTTGGGATTTACAATGTATATACATTGTAAATTATTATTTGGGAGTGCTCCTAGTAGCATTTAACGTGTGTTGGTTTATTTATTTCTACTGCATCTTGATTGTAAATTTAGTATAGTGATATTGATGCTAAAACTTTGGTTGACCACAATACTTTCCGTAATTTCAGATAAGCTAAGCTTCATGAAAAACGACTTCGATATAGACATTGTACAAAAGTATGCAATTCTCTCAAAACACTCCATACGTAAAGCCAAATATACTATTAAAAATAAAAATATAAATGTTTTTTAAAGATTGCAATAAAAATACGGAATAAAAACTAAATTCGATTACTCTTGAAAAACTCTGAATCACCATACCGTATTATAAAGTCTAGGTCAAAGTCAAAATAGTAGCATAATGGTGCCAGTTCACATAAAATTGTTTAATAGCCACTTTACACCATGCAACTAATTGCGCAATTAATTGCACAATTTCTTGCAGCAATAGAAATTGCATCGTGTCATACGCGAATTGCACAGAAAAGCTGCAAGAATAAGTTGCAGCTAAATAGAACATGTCCTATTTTTCATGCAATTTTTTCTGCAATTTGGTTATATTTTTAGTAACTTTTAAGGCTACAGTGTTTGTTTTTACTTTTCTGCTGTCAACAAATAAAAGATTTTGATGACATTGAACTTCTGTCATCTTAAATTTCAAACCAAACAATTTATTAACAAAACTAGAGGAACTTTTTACCAATTTCACGCTTCACAGATAATATTATTCAGGTGAATAACTTTAATTATGCAACATAGGGATTAAAAAAAACTATTTTATTTCTTACAACTTGTTTCCTTTTGTAAATGAATAATATGTATTACATACTTGGATTAGGTATTAATTGATTTTCTTATACTTAATACATAATATTATAATTTTCTCAAATTATAATCTAACATTTTTAATCTAATATCTGATAATTCTACTCAAAAAATTACATTTAATTTGTAAAAACAAACATAACCTAAAATTTATGCTATTTTGTCAAAGTTTCTGTCTATTTCATGTCAGTTTATGCAATTGTTTGCACCGTGTAATCACTTTATTGCAGAAAGTTAGTTGCAACTTATTGCACAAGTTCTTGCGCAAGAAATTGTGCAATTAATTGCGCAATTACTTGCATCGTGTAAAGTGGCTATTAGATAACAATAAAAAGTTTTTGACCAAATTAAAGCATCATATACTTGTTTTACTACATTCTTTCACGGATTTTGCTGTAAATTTAAAAGAACCGCTTGGATTGACATAAAATTTGGCATACGCATAGCTAACATGTCAAAGAAAAAAAGTGATGTGGTGCCGATGTGTGCTTTTGCCCTGGAGTTTCACCCCATCTCGGGGGTGAAAAAATATATGTCCAAGATAAGTCCCGAAATGGATAAACTGACTAATTTTAAGCAGCTTTTGTTCTATAGAGTTTTTTCACCAAATCAATACTTTTCGAGTTATTTGCAAGTGAATATGTTAATTTTTCAACAAAATAACCACGGTTTTAGACGGTTTTTCGCAAATAACTCAAAACGTAAGCCTTTTGTCGAACAAAATATTCTAAGCAAAACAATAGCCTATAAAAAAGTGAAAAAACGGTGTATACAGTTGAGTCCGCGAGTCTTTACCCGTGCGTCATCATTTAAAGCATACGAAATAAGTCGGAAATCTATTTCACGCAACAACTGACAGAAAGTGGATACTGTTCCGATTACGGGTTTTATTATAAAATTTGACGTTATCAAATATATAGAATGTCAAATGTAAGTTTTGCTTCAAAATTTTTGTGCAGAATTACAGCTACATTTGAAGTAGCTTAATAAATTTTTTATTCTATCTATCTATCTAATCAGCCCTAAACATCCATCCTTGGATATAGGCCTCCTCTTCCTTCTTCCATGCCTCTCTATCTTGGGCAATTTGCATCCATTTTGACCCAGTGTGTTTCTTCAGGTCATCTGACCATCGCATCTGTGGCCTTCCCCTTTTTCGTTTGTGGTTCCATGGTCTCCAATGTATTATCATCTTAGTCCATCTTTCATCCTTCTGCCGTAGGGTGTGTCCGGCGAACTTCCATTTAAGCTTTGCTACTTGGGTAGAGACGTCTTTCACTTTTGTTTTGTTACGGATCCATTCGTTTCTTTTCCTGTCTGATAATTTAATGTTCAGCATTTGTCTTTCCATGGCTCTTTCTGTCTTTGCTATTTTTTCCATATTCTTTTTTGTAAACGTCCATGTCTGAGAGCCATATATTAAAACAGGGAGTATACATTGATTGAAGACTTTTGTTTTTAGGTATTGCGGGTATTTTCTGTTCTTTAGAATATAAGACAGTTTTCCGAATGATGCCCAGGCCAACCTTATTCTTCTCTTTATTTCTTCGGTCTGATTTTCTTTATTTAATCTAGTGATTTGTCCTAGATATATATATTCTTTTACTTGTGCTATTCTTGTTTGTGCCACTGTAATTACTAGTTCTTCTTGTTGATTGGTCATGGTTTTTGTTTTACTGTAATTCATCTTCAGTCCTATCTTTGTCGATTCTCTATCTAGTTCTTCCATCATTCTTTGTAATTCTTCACTTCTTTCTGCTATTAATACAATATCATCAGCATATCGTAAGTGATTCAGATATTGCCCGTTTATGTTTATACCCAAACCATCCCAGTGCAGTTGTTTGAACACATCTTCTAGCGCTTGGTTGAATAGCTTGGGCGAGATGGTATCTCCTTGTCTTACTCCTCGGTTTATTTTAATAGGCTCCGTTTGTTTCATTAGCTTAATAGTTGTTGTTGCCTGATCATATATATTTGTAATTAAGTCGGTATATCTGTAGTCTATTCTGTTGTTTTGTAGGGAATTCTTTACTGCCCAGTGTTCCACACTATCAAATGCTTTTTCGAAGTCAATAAATGCCATGTATAGCGGGATATGATATTCGTTAGCTTTTTCGATTAATATCTTCATCGTTAAAAGGTGGTCACTTGTACTGAAGCTTTTTCTAAATCCGGCTTGTTCTCTTGCCTGGTATCCATCTAATTTAGTTGTTAATCTGTTTGTTAATATCTTGGTTAATAGTTTGTACATCACATTTAGTAAAGTTATGGGTCTGTAATTCTTTAGATCCTTTTTATCTCCTTTCTTAAATAGTAACAATGTTACTGCTTCGTTCCAAGTGTTGGGTATTTGTTTTGTCATTAATATTTTATTCATAAGTGTGTAAATTTTTTATTATTATTGATTAATAAATAAATAAACAATTTATAAAAAAATTCAATAACATATTTTATTTTTGTTATTTTATTCACTTTGACGGAAATCTAAACACAATCATTTCTTTACTGTGTGAATGACGTTAGCTTTGTATGTTTTAAATATTAATTGCCAAAATATAATTATTTATCTTAAAATTTCAAAGCCCAATATAAAATTAGTTGTGAAAACAACTGTTTGTGTAATAGAAAGAAACTTCAAAACGCAAAAATTCGACAAAAACCGCAAAAAAATTCAACTGACTGACAGCCATAAAAGTAAACAAAGCAGAAACGTCAAACAAATTGTGCTTAAAATATGAAAACATACCGAATCGTCTTTTTTTTGTACCTATCTCTTTTCAATACACTGAGTCTAGATGGTTCATAAAAATAACATGTGTTTTTACTTAATAACAAACGGCAGTTGGTTTGTCATGAGTTTCATGCGTGGAAGAGAATGATGCTAGATAAAAAGTATGTGTTTTATCTCGCCAGGTATTAATGACGCACGGGTAAAGACTCGCGGACTCAACTGTATATTAGGTCTCTATACATAGCAAAAGCAGAATTATAGCTAATGAAAAATAGGTTCATATTCGAAAAATTCCAAATAGAATAATTCAATTTGAAATATCCAAATAATGAAGCATTCTTGGGGAAAACACATTACAACTTTTTTAAAGTGTTTAAAAAACTTTATTTCTGTTTCTGTTATTATAAAAAATTTCTAACATCAAATTTAAGCAAGTTACGCTGAAAATAAAGTTGGTCCCTTTTGATTTAATTAGCAACCTAAACGAAATTAATCGTTACCGCTTCACAAGTTACTTTACTTATGTTGTGTTTATAATATGATCTGTAAGTTTAATCGATTCAAAGTGCTAATTTTTGAAAAAATTTGGTTTTAAAGTAAAATTTTTAAAAATTTTAATTTTGAAAAAAATGTTTTTTTTTTCAAAATAACTTAAAAATTGTTAGAGATACCAAAAATCTTAAGCAATAAAAAAAGTCGGCTTTACTGTTCTGAATATTTTGTGTTTTTTTGTTTTTCTGTAAGACAAAAATTGGTTAAGATTCGGTGTTTCTAAATTTGCATAGGTACACTCGTGATAAGTGACTCGTTCAAGCCCTTTTAACTACAGCTCTTTCAAAAATAAGGACTTTGAACCGATGAAATATAGATCATATGATCAATACATACGCGAGTAAAAAACTTGTGAAGTGGTAACAATTAAGTTCATTTGAAATGCTAATTAGGGGATGATTTTCCCGATTTCTTACCAAAGAAAGGGACCAACTTTATTTTGAGCGTAACTTGTTTACTTTTGATGCTAAAATTTTTTTTTCAAAAACAAAAATAAGCATTTTTTAAACACTTTAAAAAAGTTAAAATGAGTTTTCCCCAAAAAAGTGCTTCGTTTTTCGGTTATGGCACGTTAAAATATTCGATTTGGACTTTGACGAATATGAACCTATTTTTCATTAGCTATAACTCTGCTTCTACTAGGTATGGTGACCTAATTATACACCATGTGTTTCACTTTTTTACGTTCTATATTTTTGATAAGAATTCTTTTTCGGCCAAATACTTACTTTTTGAATTATTTGCGAAAAACCGTCTTAAAACGTGGTTATTTTGTAGAAAAATTAACATATTGACTCGCAAATAACTCGAAAAGTGTTAACTTGGTGAAAAAACTTTATAGAACAAAAGTTGCTTAGAATCAGTCATTTTATCCATTTCCGGACTTATTTCGAATATATATTTTTCACCCCCAAATGGGGGTGAAACTCACTCCTATTTCAAAAGCACACATCGGCAGAATATCACTTTTTTTCTTTGACTTGTTAGCTATGTGTATGAAAAATGTCATGTCAATTCAAGCGGTTCTTTAAAATTTAGAGGTTTTGCAATATTTTACCTTTAGAGAACTATTTACCTTTCGACATTATTATATTTTTTTATGGACTAGCTAACATGTAGATTTTAGTATACATTTAGATATTCATACTTATATTACAACCAAGTAGCCTCCATCCAAATTGAAAAACTACCCATCAAACGTGAAGTACGACAGGGTTGCGTTTTGTCACCCAGTCGTTTTAATCTACCCTTTGAAGAAATCTTTAGACAACCTTTGGTTGACAGACATAAGAGATAAGCTGAGAAGTAATCAACAATTTTAGATACGCTGACGATACAGCCGTTCTTACAGAAAAGTTACAAGATCTCCAAACATTAGTAAATCTAGTCAGTGAAGCAACCTAACCTAGTACAAATACAATAGAAATTCTGGGAACATTTAGCTTGTTTTTATTTATTCATTAATAAATTGTATCGAAATACCAATATCTATCCAATCAATCATTATCATTAATTGGGACTTAACTATGAATTATTAAAAATAGAAACAACTAATCGAAGTTTTGGAGTTCAGTTTCATCACCCAGTTTTTTTAATCTATATTCTGAAGAAATCTTTAGAGAAGCTTTTAGATGACAGATTAGAGGGATTAAGACTAGGCGGAGAAGTACAGGGTTTACCCTTTTTGAAGTTTTAATCAGCAATCAGATACGCTGACGTTACAGCTGTTCTTGCAGAAAATTTACAAGATCTCCTTCAAGTGTCCTCTCCGCGGCGGAGGTCGGCAATCATCATAGCTATTCGGATTTTCGAGACGGCTCCTCTGAAAAGCTTATTTAATGTACATCCGTACCATTGTCTCAGTTGCGGCATCGAGTTAGAATCCCACTTGTGGTATACGAAATTCCCTGCTCAAATTGCGATGGAGTATACATTGAACAAACCAGCCAGTTACTCAACTCAAGAATACGTTCTCACAAATATGCCAACATAAACTCAACGGCCCTCACAAAAAATGAAAACGAGAAGAAACATAAATTTGATTTTGACAACACCAACATCTTAAAAACTGGACGCAACAAAAAAAAAGAAGTTCCTGGTGTCTATAGAAATAAAAAATAGAACAACGCAATAAATGACAAAAGGACGTCAAAAATCTGAACAAAGCATATTTTAAAATTTAAAATATTCAAAAGAAAATTCAGCACGCCTATGATGAGTAAGAAACTAATTATTTAATTGATATTTCAAACATTAATAAAACATTACACTAATTTTGACACATTATATTTTAAACGTAATGACTAGTGGGTCTATTCCTATATTTTAACATTGTTTTATTTTGTGACGTCTATTTGTGTAATTATTGTTTCGCTACCAACTTTGTATGCAGGGTAAGTCGAAGTTTGTCTTATATTATTGTATTGTATCTTTGATAAAATGTTTTTGAAAAAGGCAAAGACAAGACAATTGAAAAAGGCATGGATATCCTGCCAAAACGTCGATTAAAAATGACATAGCATCATAGACATTTCCTTTTTTATAAACCTAAGCCTAAGAAACTCCATTAAAAAATATGAAAAATCTAAAAAATCTGAATGTCTGTCTATGTGTATGGTAATGATTGGAAAGAGACGTATAATTTTATTATTTATATAACAATATAAAAATTTTATAATCTAATACAAGCAACAATAGGCATTCTGGGAACATTTTGCTTTTTTTATTTATTCACTAATAAAAAAATTGTATCGAATACTAACGAGCGATCCACAATTATCGGGATCAAAGCTAGCCGTGCAAAAAATTACGTACTTATGTCCTCTTTTAATCTGAATTTATCATTGTTTTATCAATTAATTTTGATTAACATTATAAAACATAAAAAATCAGTCAAAACCTTTAACACAGAACTTTAATCAAAAATAAAAAGAATTAACAAAATTATAAGTAACAATAATAAATAAAATCAAACAAGATGCTGTATATGTCCACCACCAACATCTCTACATAACCTAACTTTTCTTGTTAAGTTGACGTACACTGCAAAGTTGACGTAAACTGGGAAAGTATATCTGAATTAAGAATAGACATGCACTGTATATCTAAATCTGTCGTTCAGAGCCACCTATGGTGACAATAATTTTGGATCACACGTTATGTACCATTATCTACCTAATCAATCGTTATCTTTAATTGAGACTATTTAGATTGACTTTTGTCACCCTTTTAATCTATACTTTGAAGAAACTCATAGGGAGACTTTGGATGACAGACAAGAGGGATTAAATCTAGGTGAAGAAGTAATCAACAATACGCTGACGATACAGCAGTTCTTGCAGAAAATTTACAAGATCTCTTTCATCTTCACGTGTCATCTCCACGACAGAGGTTGGCAATCATCATAGCTATTCGGACTTAAGAGACGGCTCCTCTGTAAAAGTTCATTTAATGTATATCCGTACCATTGTCTCAGGTTGCGCAGCCATGATATTCTACGTCTCTCTATTCATCTTTTTCCTTGGATCTTTCCCTGCGTAATGATTTGTAGCAAGTTGTATCTCTCTCCATTTGTAATATGTATATACGAAATATTTAAATTTTCTGATTTTGATCGTTTTTAAAATTTCCATTAATTTCTTTGTTCATCTTTCTCAGAACCTCTTTGTTTGTGACGTGTTCTGTCCATGATACTTTCAGTATTCTTCTATACACCCAGAATTCGAATGACTTCGGTTTTTCATTGATGCCGCATCAAGGTCCAAGCTTTCATTCCATAAAACAAAGTCGAGAAAACGTAGCACCTAGCCATAGTGATGTTGATTATAGTTACTTTCGAGTATTCGTTACAAATCGTTACTTTTTTACATTACTATGATTACTATGATTACTTTTGTTACTTTTGTATTTGAGTACCGGTAATCATATCGAAAATCGTATTTCTCAGTAGGTAGATATTTTGTATAAAGTAATCATTTACAGTATTCGTTACTTTGATTACTATGATTACTTTTGTATTTGAGTACCGGTAATCACATCGAGAATCGTATTTCTTAGTAGATAGGTATTTTGTATAGGTATTCCGATATAACAACCACTTTCACCGATCTGTTTAAGGGATAAAAATGATTTGATTACTATCATTACTTTTGTTACTTTTTTATTTGAGTACCGGTAATCATATCGAGAATCGTATTTCTCAGTAGGTAGGTATTTTGTATAGGTATTCCGATATAACAACGACCTTTACCGATCTGTTTAAGGGATAAAAATGATTTGATTACTATGATTACTTTTGTATTTTGGTAATCATATCGAGAATCGTATTTCTCAGTAGGTAGGTATTTTGTATAGGTATTCCGATACAATAACGACCTTCACGAAGTACGAAGTAATCAAAGTAATCAAAGTAGATACAATAGTCGTTACTCGCTCTGATACGATTGGTACGAAGTAATCAGATAAGAAAAACCCTTGGATGAGAAAAGTGTAACCCTTGTCCTTATCCCAAAATGTTTATTAAGATTAATATATCTATTCTTAACAAAAAGGTCGGTCAGACTTAGATAACCTTAACTTAGATTACTATTTAGATAATTTAGATAAGATATATTATGTTTATTTATGTTTTGTTTATATTGTGTATAATTGTTTTGTTTGTATTATGTTTATATTATGTACTACTTACTTTGTTTCTAGCCGCATGGTCTTATCCTAAAGCCAATAAAAAAAAAGTAATCAGAGTAATCAAAGTAATCAAAGTAGAAACAATAGTCGTTGCTCGCTCTGATACGATTGGTACGAAGTAATCAGAGTAATCAAAGTAATAAAAGTAGATACAATAGTCGTTACTAGCTCTGATACGATTGGTGGATTGGTATGAAGTAACGAAGTAATCAGAGTAATGAAAGTAATCAAAGTAGATACAATAGTCGTTACTCGCTCTAATACGATTGGTATGAAGTAACGAAGTAATCAGAGTAATCAAAGTAGATACAATAGTCGTTACTCGCTCTAATACGATTGGTATGAAGTAACGAAGTAATCAGAGTAATCAAAGTAATCAAAGTAGATACAATAGTCGTTACTCGCTCTGATACGATTGGTACGAAGTAACGAAGTAATCCTTGCTTGGATTTGCCTCTCTGTATAGTAATCGTTACTTTCGGTATTCGTTACTTTGTAATGAATAGTTATTTTTTCAACATCACTACTAGCCAACCTAACTCGAGTTATATTGGCTAACTAATGCGAGCTAAGATCTTAGCTCTAACTTCAATTCTCTTTTGCAGAGCACTCTAGTAAAATAATCAGTGAAGCAAGCTGTCAGAGAAGCTTTAAAATTAACATTTGAAAGATAAAGTGAATGGCAGTTAGCAAGATTAATATAGATCAAGATCAAGGTTCGCTTTCTAGTAATGTAAAAGAGATAAAACGTGTAGGTAACCAGTTTTATGTAACAGAAATCTGTCATCGCATATTCGCAAGAAAGACCTGAAATGATGTTGTCTGATCTATGTATCTTATGGATATTAAAAACCACAATGTGAAACAAATTTAAAGAATTCGAATTGTGGGGCTATTGCCGGATCCTAAAAATATCGTGTGTTTCGCACACTTCCAATAAAGAGGTTCTTAAAATGATGAATTCATGACGTGTGGTCTTTGTGTCGGTCTTGTTCCTTTATTATTAACACATCTAAGAATGGTATTTGATCGTTTTCTTCCAGTTCCATATTAAACTGAATTTTATGGTTGATATTGTTTCTTGCTTCTCCGTGGGTCCAGATGATAAAAGTGGCATCCAAGCCAAAGTTTGGGTTTGTGATCAGTAGTTTCTATTGCTCGCTATTCTATTTCTTGCATAAACAAGTTTGCTATTACTGATGACAATGGGGAACCCATCGGAGCTCCTTCAATTTGCTTATATCTTTGTTCCTTATAGATGAAATATGCATTATTTAAGCAGTGTTTGGTTAGATTTAGAGTATCCTGTGGTATTGGATACTTTTTGCTTATGATTTCCAGTGATTCATCTAGAATCTAGAGTTTTTTTTAATTTCCATCTACAGGAAAAATTGGAAAGAGACAAATATTTCATTATTTTGTTAACAATATAAAAATTTTCTAATCTTGTACAAGCAAAGTTCTGGGAATATTTTGCTTGTTTTTATTTATTCATTAATAAATTGTATCGAAATACCAATATCTTTCCAATCAATCATTATCTTTAATTGGGACTTAACGATGAAACATAATGATTAATTTTTGCTCATTATTAAAAATAGAAACAACTAATCGAGGTGTACCTATTGTTTTATTCTACAGTTATCTTGTAATATAATATTTCATAGTATAATTTATTTACTATTTTTTACATAATCGTGAGTTAATTGGTCATGTATTTTTTAAAGTCATGTGAAGATGGCAGTGATGGAAATCATTTTTTAATTTATTGATGTTTTGTTTAATTTATGTATTAATTTAATTAAAATATTAGTAGCTAATAGTTATTTATGATATAAAGTGTTAAAAGTAGGTACAATTTTAAGGCACGCATGTGAATGAGCGAAGCGAATTCACATGAGTGCCTTAAAAATGTACTTTTAACACGTATATCATACAATATTTTTTCTACAAACGTGTTAAAATGTGTTAAAAAATGTAAAACGTGTTAAAAAATACAATAATACCCCTTAGCAAACATTGTTGACTTAGTTGTTTACGGAAGTTTTGGAGCATCTGTCAGACGTCTGTTAGCTTTTTAAAAGGCGGTTGTGGCTTTTTTGTTAAAATGCAAGAAAATATCGTAGAAAAAGATTAATTTTAAGATATAGAGGTAGCGACCAGTCGAGCTATCCTGGATTTGTTGCCGAGGAAATCCAGAATGCAATATGATATCGCTTATAATAAGTTTGAGAAATGGTGTGAATTTGCTTTCAAGATTTGACATTTCCCTTCTAACTGCAGTGCCTTAAAAATTTTAAAGCACCTAGTGCTTTAAAGTGACATTTTTAAGGCTCCTATCAGGTGCTAAAAATTGCATTTTTAACACGTTTGTAGAAAAAATTGGCACACATATTCCTAATATGATAAAGAATGGTGGTACGGAGCTTAATTTGAGAAATATGTTAGTATGTAGAAATTACTCTATAGTTAAAAACGGGAGTGTACCGCCATTAAGAAGAACAAAAAATACACTTTCTGCAAATAAACTTTTTTATCCCATTCCTAGATTTTGTGTCACGATGGAATTACTAAAAATCGATTATCTATAACAAGAAATCAAACTTGACTGACTTGGCAACATTTAGCTCGCCCATGAGTATAATAATTATTATTGTTATCACAATATTGTGCCTTCTTTTTTAATAGCATAGTGTCACTGTCACTGTCGTACTGCGCTGATGTAGCCTCTTTATCTCACTTTGTAAACTAATACACTAGGCAACGCAGCAAAAACTTTTCACATTAATTTTTCACATTTATCACCTTATTAACAATTATTTAATTAAAAGATTAAGTTTTCAATCTAATAGCACATAAAATAATATCAAAAATATTACTCTACATCCCACCAGATTGAAAACAATGGGAACCTTCTTTGGTTACACCTCCAAGGCTTCTAAAATTTGCAAGCCTTAACGGATGCTGAGACTAAAGAAGATGAGGGAATTTTACAATTTATAATTCACGTCCCATCTGCTCAGCGCGGTAAAGTTCCAACGAGAATGGTTCCCTTCGTACTCCAATCAGAGTAAACATGCAAATTAAAAATGAATAACCATTTTCAATTTCGTTGCAACACGAAATTCCAGCCGCATTATATTCGAGTTCAATCAGAGAGTGCAGCAAGCACCTCTACCGGTATCAGGAGGCACATGGTTATTCATTTTTGGTTTACATGTTTATGTTTATCTACTCTGATTGGAGTACGAAGGGAACCATTCTCGTTGGAACTTTACCGCACTGAGCAGATGGGACGTGAATTATAAATTGTAAAATTCCCTCATCTTCTTTAGTCTCAGCATCCGTTATGGCTTGCAAATTTTAGAAGCCTCGGAGGTGTAACCAGAGAAGGTTCCAATGGTTTTCAATCTGGTGGGACGTAGAGTAATATTTTTAATATTGTTTTATGTGTTATTCGTTGCAATCCGTGACTGCACGTCGGGGTTTGTCCTGGTTGGGTCAGAGAGAGCAGCATATGTGACTCCTGATGAGAGACTAATAAGTTTCTAAACCGGTAGAGGTGCTTTCTGCACTCTCTGATTGAACTAGAATATAATGTGGCTGTAGTTTCCTGTTGCAACGAAATTTAAAATGGTTATTCATTTTTGAATTATTTAATTATCTGCTGCGCCGGTTTTACCTTTACAAAAAAAAAAAAATGTACCATCTGAAAGGGTATGAAAAATCACATAGGTATTTAAAAAAAAAAGTTTTTACGACTTATAGAACCGGAGATTTTTTTAATCCACAACCGCAGTAGTGCGGCAGATTCGTGCAAATATTATTAAGAATTGCACATTTAATGATACAAGCATATAATTTGGTCCACATATACTGCACATATAGAGGTTCAAATTTAGATATGAGGCCATCTCAGATTTTGCCTTTTACAAAAATGGCGGTCATTCAAAATGGGCGACTATACATATGTGACTAATAGCACGATATCTTTTGAATGGAAAGTCCGATTTTAACCAAATTTGGTATATAGGTTCTTTTTGTGATTTACAAGATCGTTGTCGTGAACTGGAAGAATCGGTGTACTATAAGTTTTGTTTTCCTGGTTTTTTATGTAAAACTATTTTATATTATGTAAATAATTTATTTCCAATTTTTTCACCCTGTATATAGTATTTTTTCAAAATTGTAATACCACCATTGAAAAGAGCGTAAGAATATGTTTTAGGAAATATTTTGAACTTTTTAGTTATGTGAATTACCATTTAATAAATGCATAACGTATCTGCACATGTACCTATGTGTGGCAGATGTGTGCAAATATTATAAGAATTATTGTGAATTTAATAGTAGAAGCATATAATTTGGACCACATATACTACACATACAAAAGTTTAAATTTAGATATGAGACCATCTCAGATTTTGCCTTTTACAAAAATGGCGAGCATTCAAAATGGTGGCTATACATATGTGACTAATAGCACGATAACTTTTGAACGAAAAGTCCGATTTCAGCCAAATTTGGGATCCAAGTTCTTTTTTTTATGGATAAGATTGAAGTCCTGAACCGGAAGAATCGGTTTACCAGAAGTTGTGTTTTTACTATTTCTTATGTAAAAATATGTTGGTTTTTTTTTCAATTTTTTCACCCTGTATATATTAATTTTTCAAAAAGGTAATACCGCCATTGAAAAGAGTGTAAAAATATTTTTTAGGAAAGATTTTGAAATTTTTAATTATGGTAATAACCATTTAATAAATGCATAACGTATCTTCACATGTACCTATTACCTATGTGCGGCAGATTCATTTTGAATGCCCGCCATTTTTGTAAAAAAAAAAACAAAATCTGAGATGGCCTCATATCTAAATTTGAATCTTTGTGTGTGTAGTGTGTGTGGTCCAAATTATATGATTTTATCATTAAATGCACAATAATTCTTATATTATTTGCACGAATCGGCCGCACATGGGTGAATAGGCACATGTGAAAATACGTTATGCATTTATTAATTGGTAATTAACATAACTAAAGAGTTCAAAATATTTCCTAAAAAATATTTTTACGCCCTTTTTAACGTCGGTATTAACTTTTTGGAAAAATTAATATATACAGGGTGAAAGAATTGGTAAAAAAACAACATGCTTTTACATAAAAATCGGTAAAAAACGACTTCTGGTAAATTGATTCTTCCGTTTCAAGACCTTGGTCTTACACATCAAAAGAAGAACATATATACCAAATTTTGGTAAAATCGGAAATTTCGTTCAAAAGTTATCGTGCTATTAGTTACATATGTATAGTCGCCATTTTGAATGCCCGCCATTTTTGTAAAAGGTAGAATCTGAAATGGTCTTATATCTTAATTTGAAACTTAATGTGCTTAGTACATGTGGTCCAAATTATATGCTTCTACCATTAAATGCACAATATTTCTTATAATATTTGCACGAATCTGCCACACATAGGTACATGTGAAGATACGTTATGGATTTATTAAATGATAATTAACATAACTAAAAAGATCAAAATATTTTCTACAAAATATTTTTACGCTCTTTTCAATTGCGGTATTACCTTTTTGAAAAATTAATATATACAGAGGGAAAAAATTGAAAAAAAAATTTTTTACATAAACAACCAGTAAAAACACAACTTCTGGTAAACCGATTCTTCTGGTTCACCACATCCATCTTATAAATCAAAAAGAGAACCTATATACCAAATTTGGTTGAAATCGGGCTTTTCGTTCAAAAGTTATGATACCGTAAAATGGGGTGAGATTGATCTCCCGGGGTGACATTGATCATTTGTCGTTGTATCACATATATGTAGATACAACCGGCAACAATGTAAAATTGTTTCTGGGGGTGGCACTATTCATTTCTTGGATCTTGACTATGATCAGTTCACGTCGTTGTTAGTTTGCAATTGGCATTGGGAAGAAGTTCTGTGGCTTTGAAATTAACCATAATTTTTGGCCTATTTTTATAGTTTGTGTACTTTTGATGGTAGAGAAAGAACAGAGGTAAGTTCGCTATTTCTAGTACAGTTGAACCCGCTTATTGGAATAGTCTTCGTGCCAAGCAAAAGTATCCTTATAACCGGGATATTCTAATAACCGATCATTAATGGCTAGTAGAAACGTTTCGGGACCTCAAATTTCTATTCCTTAAAGAGGGATATTCCCATAACAGGTATTCTATTAAGCGGGTTCGACTGTATTATAAAATTATTTTGTATGGTTCTGTAATAATAATTTTAAGTATCTAGCATTTTAACTAACGCCAGCTTTTTAAGATGGCGGATAATATTGAATGGGGTGACATTGATCAAGTGATCAATCTAACCCCACGTTACGTACTTTCCAGAAATTAATTTAAAATTTTTGTCACAGATTTAAGAATATCAATCAAAATGGGAAGAACGTATAAAAGACAATTAGGCAGTAGAACGCATGGCATTTTTAATGAAGAACAAGTTAATCAGGCACTGCACGATGTATTGGAAAATGGATTATCGTTAAGAAAAGCCGCAAAAAAATACAAATTGTCCTACGGAACTTTAAATAACAAGTACTATGGAAGGAAGATTAAGAAAACAGGTGGACAATCAGTATTCACATAATATGAAGAAGAAGTAGCCATTATAGCTATTATAGAAGTAGCCATATTAACGTGCGCAGATTAGGGATATCCTCTAAGTGCAATGGATTTGAGAATGTGCGTCAAAAGTTTTTTGGACAAAACTGGTAAAAGTGTATCTAGATTTAAGGAGAATATTCCTGGAATTGACTGGGTAAATAGCTTGTTGAAGAGACACGGAAGTATTGCTGGTAAAAGATTAGCAACTAATATTAAAAAAAGCCGAGCAGAAGTAGGTATCTCCGGACCTGATTAAAAAATACTTTGGACAATTTACACAAACGATTGAAAATGTTCCAGTTGAAAATATTTTTAATTACATCGAGTCCAACGTCTCAGATGACCCCGGAAAAAAATGTGCATCTACCGAAGAGTATCTACCTATGTCTGTCAGGTAAAAGGAGTTATAGAAGGAGAAGAAATCGAAGTTCAAGGCCTTAAATCAGCAGGATCGAGAAAGATTTTCAAAATAATTAAAAATGACATATCCACTGTTCCCTTCAATGATGTAGTTGCCTTACTACCAGATCCAACACTTAAGACGATTTCTGATAGGATACAAAAATATCATTTTCGCGGAGAAATTAATATAACAGAATGTTAAATCAAATTTTTTTTTTATAAATTGTTCTGAATTACATTTTTAGTTGTTAAAATATTTTTTTTTTGAATAAATAAAGAATAGTACAATAAAAATAGTGTGATCATTCTCACCCCGCATGATCAATCTCACCCCTTTGTAAAAATTTGAAAAACTGTCTGACCGAATTAGTCAGGGTTAAGATTGATCATATTCTATTTAAAAGCACTACTGTTTCATGCTATAAAATCATCATGATCAATCTCACCCCAGTCACGGGTCTAAGATTGATCACCCTTTTTTTATGAGATAAGTGGATTTTCTTAATAATTAAAACAAAACTCGTGTTAAATCAGTACTCTTTAGATATTAATATAACACGTGAAATGTTTAAATATAGAACATTAACAAAAACGTTTAAAATATAAATAAAATAAAGTTAAAATTGATCAATCTCACCCCATTTCACGGTACTATTAAACACATAGGTATAGCCGCCATTTTGAATGCCCGCCATTTTTGTAAAAGGCAAAATCTGAAATGGCCTCATATCTAAATTTAAACCTTTATATGTGTAGTATATGTGGTCCAAATTATATGCTTGTATCATTAAATGTGCAATTGTTTCACATATCGGCCGCACTACAGTGTTTATAAACATTAAAAATATGAAATTTGGCGGTTTGTTAATAAAGTTTTAGTTTTTCAAAATTCACAAGGAAAAGAATTAATTTTTCCGGTGGGTGATTACATCAATCATAAAAATTTAATGAAAAATTTTGTTAATTAAAATCCTTTATAAAACGTATATAATTTATTATAAATTCCCTTAAAGGGCTACATCGCATATGCAGAACGTTTTCGATCTAATACAGATCATCATCAGTGCTGAACCTAAAAACCTAAAATAAGTATAACCTTTGAAGTTAAAGCTAAAGTTTTTTAAATGTTGACTAAGGTTGAAAAAACAAGGTTTGGTTATACTTACAGGATGTTCACATGCTAAGCCACCAGAATTGAAAATATATGGGACGACTCTTTAAAATGTTACAATAAAGGAAACATTGACATAAATTGTCAAACAAATCAATTGTCAATTATCAATTGTCAAACAAATTAAATAAGATGGAGGTTTTAAATAATCCTAGATTTACTTTTGACCCCTCACATGAGTTGGACACGTCCTGAGGTTCAGCGTCCTCACATATTGGACGGTCGATGGCAACTGAATGTTAACGGAAATCTTGAAAGAAGTCAAACACTCAACTGTCAGTTCAACCGGAAGTACCAATGGACACGCGCCAACTCGTAACTATTAATGAAAAACTTTTTCAAATCAAAATGTACACCGGCCAATTCGTAACTTTTTTACTACCTGACTCTCCCAACTCGCAACTTCATACAGGTGAATTCGAAACCATTGTTTAATTCTAATACCACAGGTAGATAGGTTAAAAGGTAAGAAATAAATTTGAACAGTAACGGATTAAGCCAACACGGGGAATATAAGAGTAGCATATTATGTAAGCGAATGTTTCTTGGTTTGCTTAAAAACATGTTGTGTATTATATATGTATGTACCTATAAAAAAATAACAAAAATTAAATTCTCTTAAGAGGATGGGTACGTATTTTCGGCTGCAATGCTATTCAAATGGGGATTCATTTTTTTCGAATCCTGAGAAAACTAATAAGTATTTTTGAAAAATTTAAACGCAGAATGAAAGATTACGTTATTGGCGAGGGCCGAAAGTCGCTGAGAACTTCTATAATGTTTATTTTAAAGTTACAGTGAGAATCAGTGACAATCGCATTGGGAATATTTTGAGTTGTTGATTAAATAATATTGATATATAGTGTATTTGATAAATAATTGATTTAAGACGTGAACCTAATAAAAAGTTATTTATTGTGTACGAGTATTATTTGTGCAAGATCCAAGCAGAGAATACATCAGGATAATATATTCTGTGATCCAAGTACTCGTATTTTGATGTTAAAGATGCTTGTAAGCGTTCCATATTAACAATATATTATTAAAAAATCACTTTAACACTTTTCCTCTTTTCTCGATTGAGTATTAGTTTTTGTTGTACATATAAATCACTGAATACATAGGTACTTAGTGAAAAAATTATCACATTTATTAACTGAATTAATAATTTGCAATTATAAAAATAAAAGTTATTCAAGAACATTCAAAAGCCATCTCTTTAAATTAATGATGACATTTTCAAGTAGAATGACATTCTAGTAATGTTTACATATCCATACCAGTGTGAATTTTACTACACGTAATTTGCCGTGTAAAGACAGAAAAAGTAGGGGTACCCGTAAAATATTTGCGAATTATGTACCGATAGCCTTAATAAAATAATTGAAACAATATGATATGTATAGACCAGGGCGGATCTGTAAAAAAACGTCTATTTGCGGATGTGCGAGGTGGCATTCGTATTTTTGCATATAAAGTTAGGTGACAACTTCAATAATAATAATTAACTAATGCTCCTAGTCAAATATGCCCGGAACATTAATAAAAAAAATGAAAATATTTAAAAATTTCGAAAAACATTGATCTTTTCTATTTTGTTAGCTTATAACTTTAAAACGATTCATTTTGGAGAAAAGTCGTAGAAAAATAAAATAAAGATAATTGAATTTTGTATGATATACGACTAATTAAAAATGTCTTAAATTATTACCCTTTCTGTAAAATAGCAATAAATACAAAATAGGGGGGCAAAATAAGCCTCTTTTTATTTAGTGTTTTCCAACAACTTTGGTTCCACTTAGAACCTTCGTAATTCGCATAGAAAATCCTTATAACATACTTAAATCGTCCACCAAATGTCATTAAAATCGACCAGATAGATTTTGCAATCTAAATTTTTTAAAAAGGTTCAAATTTTTTAAAAACTTTCTGAACAAAAAGTAGACCATTTAGAAGTTTGCTAATTTTTTCACATATAAAGAGGCTCTCTATCTATCTAATAAACTTTACAGAATTAAAATCTGATTATCTAAGCGGCCTCAGCACTGTTTTAAAGTTATAAACAATTTTTTGGCTTATAAACAAATACAGTGAGGACGTTTGAGTTGGAATAAATTCATTTTCTGGAGAATGGGCGTCTCTGGAGATAAATCCCGAAATAGGTCGATTTTTACTTTTAAATTCAAATTTTTTGGTATACATATCATACTAGTGACGTCATCCATCTGGGCGTGATGACGCAATCGATGATTTTTTAAATGAAAATAGGGGCCGTGTGATAGCTCATTCGAAAGGTTATTCAATTTTGTATTCACTGATACAAACATTAACATAATTATTTATACGGGGTGCCCAAAAAATTTTTTTTGAATTAATTTAATTAAGACAAAAAAAGAATGTAGGTAATCAATTTAATGCAAAATACATTTTACTGCAGTCAGAAAATAGAAAAAAATTGCTTTTCGCTTAAATTAAATGTTAAAACTGCTAATATGCTGGTGGGTGGCAACTAATATTGAATTAAGTGAAAAACAATAGTTGTTTATCAAATAAAACATTTTTTTCTGTTTTAGGATAACAGTAAAATATATTTCGAATTAAATAAATTATATACCTACATTCTCCTTTTGTCTCAATTTAATTAAAAAAAAATATTTCGACTTTCTCATGTAACTCGTCCAAGAGACAATACATAAATTAATGATGAATAACTTTTACACCACCTTCAAAGAGGGTAATTTATACAAGTACATACCTGGAATACCGGTATTAGATTATCAACATCGTTAGTAATTACTTAGAAAAGAAAGTTACAAATTCACCGGTACTTGATGGGTTACCGAAAAATTACCGCGCCTCAGAGTTACCAGTTGGCCTGTAATTAGGATGGCGGATTAAAATAGTTACGAATTCACCGGGACCCGTACCAATGTGTACCTATTGTTTATTTAGACATTTTTATTTAGAAAATCGTTTTAAAGAGCAAATATTTACATCTTCTTTTTTCTATCATTTCTAATAACTTGTCCCAGATATTACAATTAAAAAATAGCGCCCAGTCATTTTTCGATTTTTCACATGCTCTTTCAGCTTCGTTTCCTATGGTAAGATAAATTTTTCATAATGATTCCCAACCTATCTGCAAAAGAAAAAAAATTAGTTAACTCCATTGTAACAGATCAGATCAGACATATTATGTCCCATACGATATTATCTATTTTAATACTCTAATAATTAAAAATAAGAATACATAGCTGCTTTCCACTAGTGACTTATTAGATAGAAAATCATATTGTTTGTGAAGAAATATTTTTTAATAACATATACTTTCTTCTTAATAGTATAGAAGGTGTGTATTACATTAATTACACGCAGAAAATCTAAACAAAAGAATTAATTTAATAAACAATCATTTCATTATACAGTAATAAACGCACATTTGCCACGGACAGTCTTTTAATTTTAATAAGACAATAATAGTCCGTGTTGTGAAAAAATTTAATAACTCGATTCGTTTGCGGATTCCTATTAAAAAATTGTCCCCTTTAAACAAATCAGATGGGTGCCGGGCCAAACAAATACAACAGATAACCTCTTTTGCTCCAGAAATATTATTTTAGGTTTTTAAAGTCATCATTTAGGTTTTTGAAGGTCTCTTTTTATTTTTCTCAAAATTTGATAGATAGTTTTCGAGTTATACGCCAGCAAATGAAGCATTTTGGCTCGCAATTTTTTAGTCCAGCATGTATTTACTTGAAATTTTCAAAGAAGGTATGGAATAGTCCAAGGATCCTTTTCTATATCTTGCCGCTGTACGCTAAAACCTTGAGGGTGGTTGCCACCCCATCTCGGGGGTGGGAATTTTTTATTACATTTTAACCATGTAAATCGATGTATAAAGTAATTCTAAGGAAAAAATATTGTTTACACTTTCTTCGTAAAACTAATATTTTTCGAGTTATTCTCGGTTGAAAGTAACAGCTTTTCGACGAAAAAATCCACCTTTTTTGAGGGTTTTGTGAGAATAACTCGAAAAATATGCATTTAATCAAAAAAAAACTACAGATATCAAAATTGTATCTTTTAGTAACACAAACCAAATTCTTTTTCTATAATATTTTTACGACCAATACGAACCGTGATACGTCATGTTAAAGGTTAACTTTTTTCGTCAAATGCGCATAATCTGAAATATTCAAAGCCAAATAACAGGAAAACGTGGCATTTTTCTAGGAAAACTGAAATAATCTTTTGTCAAGCATACAATTAGTATGCTATTCCTTTCAAAAAATACTAATAACAAGTTACTATCATAAAAATTGAGCGACTTATGATCAAAAAAAGATCGGTACCTGCTTTTCTCTACGAAAAAATCAGTGAAAACAACCCCCTAACTACCCTCCTAATTAAAAATTGGTCTTCACTTTTCTGTAATTCTATTTATATTTGCATTGTAAATACACCCAAGAAGTTCGACCTATTTATAAGGCCTAACTATAGAAACATTGGAGTTTAAAAAAAATAGATTTTTTGCAATTTCGTATTTTTCACCTTTTTCTTCAAAATATCTCCGAAAATACTGAAGATACGAAAAAAATGACAAACTACTAAATTGTAGCTGTTTTAATAGCTAAAATTTTCTTGTCCGTAGATTTTCATTACAGTGAATAGTTAGCAAGATATAGCTGTTTAAAACCTCTATTTACGAGCAAACACCTACTTATTCGAGCCCATACATAGTCTTATAGCTCTTCAAAAATCCTACAAAATCATTTTTGAAAAAACTTTTTGTCGCCAATAATGAAGGAGCTATGTTTATAAAACGAATTTTTGTTTTCGAAAAATTTGAATATTCCGCTTATATTATATTCATTTTCAGTATATGTATATGTAATACCACAGAACCTGTTCGTATAATGGAAGATGACTAAAAAACTATTTGTATTTGTATTTGTAAATATTTGTAAATTCGTATTTTTTTTTAAATAAATGTTTTTGTAATTCTTTAATTCTACTTTGTTTTTCTGTATAGATCTATTTAAATGATCTATTTATAAAAATTGCAATGTTATTAAGGGGGATTTTTAAGGGTTGAAGTATTATGATAATATATCCTTTAGCATAAAACAATCATTGTTTAACCAATCAAAACCAAATTTTACCTATATTAAAGTTTACAATGTTTTTATATAATTTTTGACAATAAGGGGTAGCTTACATCCCTAAAAATAATCTACCCCCTTGAGCATGATATAGAATATGAAGCACAGGGTGAGATGATCCTAATCCCAAATTTTTTATGTAAATCGATGTAGGCCGAAATTATTTTTTTAGGATAAGTCAATTTTTTATATATAGCTCCAACAAGGGTGGTTGTACGGGTTGAAATATGATATTTTATCTTAAAACATAAAACAATCATTATGTAAGAACCAAATGTTGACAATATTAAAGTGTAAAATGTTATTTTATAATTTTTTACAATTAGGGGTAGCTTTCACCCTTAAAAAACCAAAAGCGTACAACGCTCAATATAGAAAATTAACTAGAAGTTGAAGTGAGCCTAATCCCAAATTTTTGTACAAATCGATGCTGGACGAAAAAATTGCGAGGTTTTGCCATTTTTTCAGTTTCATTTCCTCAACTATTATACGCGATTTAAAATCTGAAAAATGAGAAATTACGCATTTTCGAAAATGCAAATTATTATTTTTAAGGTTCCAAGTGCCTAAACTGGAGTCCAAACATTCAATTTCAAGATTCTGATGAGTAATCGGGGCTTATTTCAATATACAGTTCATGTATACCGTTGTTTTTATTAGTTAATTATGCGCGTCCACCTGACTTACGCCGCCGCGCATCCCATCATATTTATGATACCTCTCTGTCGTACTTAAACATATTATACGCACTTATGCTAAAAATTCCCAACAAATACTTGATATTTATTAAACTTTTATAATTTATTATTAACATATTTTTTTAATAATTTATTTATTGATTCAATTAATTATTGGCAATGTACTAATTAAATAGACGAATCATATAATGTGACAGAGATGCACCATATATAATGCGGTGCGTGGCGGCTTATAAGTCGAGTGGACGCACATAATTAACATTAATTAAAAAACAACGTTCTAAATTCAAATAAGCCCCAATTACTCTGTTCTAAATTCAAATAAGCCCCAATTACTCTTCAGAATCCTGAAATTGAATGTTTAAAACTTCAATTTAGGCACTTGGCAACCTCAAAAATAATAATTTACATCTGAGTTTTCAAGCCTCGAAAACTCATATGTAATGAGTTTTGCATATTTTAGATTTTAAATGGATTTTAACTCGAAAACTATCAACTTTTTAGAAAAATGATAACATACCTTTTTTGTTGAAAATTGTCCAAAAACCCCAAAGAAATTTCCCGGACAAAAAGGTGATCTTTTGAATTTGTTTAAAAAAAATTTTATTTAAAAAAATTGCTTAGACAAATTAAATTGTTTAAACAAATTTTGCCCGGCACCTTTCTGATTTAATCCTGTTCCATGGACACTACATAGAAAAAAAAGTATGTGTGTGTGTGTACTCTGTACGCACGTAAGAAAATATACTTCTATTATGTAATTCCAACTAAATTAATATGTACTTTAAACAGTTTATTTATATTTTATTTAAATATTAAACTAATTTTAATACTTACTACTTTCCAAAAATTTTTATTAAAACAATACCAAAAATTAAAACAATAAAAGAATAAAACACACACAAACACATTGAAAAATGCCACAAACAAATGATTTCCGAAAATTATAGTTGGAAAAATTTTAACTAAATACGCATTTTCTGAAAAAAAAAATTATATAACAAATATACTTACAATCATAAAATGTATAAAAAAATAAAAAAAATAAAAACTTGTATTGGGATTCGAACCCGTGTTCATTCGGGTGCTTAGGATTAGAATTCGAAGCCTCTACTCATTTAGCCACTTACACGTACCTGTCATGTGCAAAGATAGGCCAACTGAACGTTTTACTGTTTGACAGTTCTAAATTTAATCAAATTAGTTTGATTTTTGTGGAATTAAAATATTAAAATACATATTGTTATATTTCTATTTGATATGAAAATTAAATTTTGATAATTATAAACAGAATTCAATTTAATATAAAATATTTTCAATTTTCTCAACCACGGGCATATAAATTTAGAACAACCTGTATACAACAAATTGTTATATTTAATTTTAAGAAGTGATTAGAAAAAGCTTACGGAACTCGGGACAATGCGCCGAGAATAAACAAAGTGAATGGCGCGTACCATTATCGTTGTTCGCGGAAGGTTCGATCATTAGCCTATGCTAAATAAGACTCATTTGAAAGAGATAATAGGTCATTATCGTTGTTCGCGGAAGGTTCGATCATTAGCCTATGCTAAATAAGACTCAGTTGAAGTAGATAATAGGTCATTAAATTTTGTAAATAGTAGAAAGTAATTTTAGAATGGGAATTAACTATTTTTTTTTGAAATCCATTAAGCATATTTAGAAAGATTAAAAATTGGTTTTGAGGAAGACTGCGAATGAGAGTTGGTGGTGGAAGGTTGATTTGTGAATTTGGAAGGGATATTTAGAAAGTAGGGGAATGGATGAAAAAGATAGATCAGAATGTTTTGAGCTGTCGAGAAGTGAAGTCCAGTAGTAGACGGTAGTGTACGGGGAGTGAGAAAGCCGGTATAGTTCCGTGAGTGGGGAGTATCTATCGTGGAACGAGAGGTAGGCCAGGTCGAGAGTAAAGAACCTCCTTGAGCCAAGAGTGTCCCGGTAGCTGATTGAAGTTTCGAAAAAGGTAGAAACACGGCATCACGACAGAAGCAGGAACGGGAGCTATATGAGCTAGTTTTCAAAGGAGAACATTACTGGAAGCCAGGACGAGGTTTTGATCGCAGCCAAGGATAGCAGGAAACGGGTATTGTATGAAGACATTCTCAGTTCACCAGAAAAAGGTCAGTCTCATTTGTTTGGACATGAATGTATGGGTTTTTCGTATTAAATACCACATTTAAAATTGAAGAACATAATCAATAATATCAGAAAAGCTTCATCAAACTTAAATAGAATTGTTGCTAATAAATCCTAATAGTTAAATGTTAATAAAAACTTTCAATTGGAAACCAAAAGGAAATAAGATTCCCATGTGTAAATGTTATGTTTAAGAATAATAAGATATAGCAAATATTAAGCAGTGATTGCCATTTAAATAAAATAAACCATATTTTGATTATAATCGTAACCCATATGTGTGTATTATTTTACTCTTTTCTTTCCTATCCCGATTAGGAACCATTGAGAAATACTTAGAAGCCACGTAAGTAAGTAATTAATTTTATAAAAAGCCCTGAGATTGAAAACATATTGATATGTGATCTGGTAAATTAATTAGATTATTATAAATGCATTGATTAAATTAAATGACATATAAGAATATTACCTCATATCAATAATCAAGATCACATCAATATATTAGATGATACATATATTAGATGAAGATTGGTAGACATTTTGTTGGCAATCAATTTATGTAAATCAAAGCATTACCTACTAGATAATATGTACATACATTTTCCAAATAGGTAAGTACCTATATAATTTTTTATTGCAATACTGAAACATTTAAAATAATTACGTACCTGTTGCTTTTAAACTATTTAAAAAGTCACTACAACTATAAACTTGCTTTTTTCTCTGTCCTAACAACAATAAAAACTAATATACACAACATTTGTTTACCCATAACCGACATATTGAACAATTGTTGACAGGTCATTGTAATTACCCAATCAGAGCCCGTATAACGTTTGAGCTGCGCCCAGGACCAAGACTTTTGATAACTTCGCGCACATATAAATTTACTCCCAACGCGACTAAAGAAGTATAACTTAAAAAAGAATGGAATAATCACATAAGCAGAATGAGAGAGACAGGTGTGTACAAAATAGCAGATCACCAATCGTAGATGTATCGGCCGACCGCTCAAAAGATGGAGTGAAAACCTTCCATAGAGGTATAAATCAGCCAATGAACAATTAGAATTGCTTATAACTTATAAAGGGATGAACTCTCTCTATAAGGAATATTCTCTCTATTACTATATGGCTGTGAGACCTGGACATTAAAACAGTATGGCGTCAACAAACTGAATTCGTTCGAAATTATGATGTCCCGCTAAATGCTAAGAATAAGCTGGACCAGCAGAACTACAAATAAAGAAGTACTGGAAATAATGAACACCCGTCCTCATCTGGTCAATTCAATCAAAATTAGAAAGACGTCGTATCTAGGACACATAATGCGCTATAGGGAATTTGAGCAGTTCCAGGTAATATTAAAAGGCAAAATCAAAGGTAAAAGGGCATAGGAAGAAAGAAAAATCCTGGCTCCGAAACATCAGATATTGGACCCACACAACAGGGAATGACTTAATTCATCAAGCCCAGAATAGAGAGAAATTTGCCATATTGATCGCCAACCTCAATCGAGAAGGTACTTAGGAGGAGGAGGATAAGGAATAAGAAGAAGAGGAAGACCTTTCTGATTCGATTAAAGGGGACATATTTGAACAGGAATCCGCAAAGAAACCGAATCAGAATTTTTGTGACAGGGGAGCGGCCTCACAACATGGACTATAAGATAATAATAGTAGAATAATGGACAACGTGGTAGACGAGTCGCTGAAGTGATAGCGAAATGAATTCTTTATTGAAATGGAAAGTGGTTTTCCTTCTATTAACTCGTTAGATATAGCAATATTAGTATTTACTTTTGGTCATTTGTCTAAAAGAATATTAGGATTATGTAATATAAAGAAGAGTGAAAACAGTGATCTCGGTATAAAATGTAGAAAATGCGGAAATGTAGTACCTAATTTACCTACGTCTTTCAACGGTAATATCATATACAGGGTGTTTGGTAAAGAATGAGCCATAGCTTAACCTTAGATTCCTGAGGTTAAAATAGGTTGATTTAAGCTAACTTACCTTAGTACAAAAGTTGATAATAACCGAAATACAGGGTGTCAAAGTTAAACTTTTATTTTATTTATTCATGAATATTTCCTGACAGGCATAGGACAACAACTCGAAATTTGGTGAGTGGTGCTGGTACTGTACATCCTACTAAATTATGTTAAACAAACGTTTCTGGCTACTACCAGAGGTGCACGACGGGGAACGTGAATGGTTAACCCTTTCCAAATTCTACGCCACTGGCGGAATTGCTATTTCAATGCAATTTTTTTATTCTCCAATACTTTCTATGTAAATAACATACTCTTCATTCGTAACGATAAAGCCATTAGTTTTCGAGATATTTGAAGCAAAAAACGAAGGAGCATAATACATTAATCAAAGTAAGTGTGCCTTTTCATTTTTAACTTCAAATATCTAGAAAACCAGTGACTTCATCGTTACGAATGAAGAGTATATTATTTGCATAGAAAGTATTGCAGAATCTAAAAATTATTCTAAAATAGCAGTTTCATCAGTGGCGTAGAATTTGGGAAGGGTCAATCATTCACTTTCCCCTGTCGTACGCCTCTGGTAGTAGCCAGAAACGATTATTTAACATAATTTAGTAGGATGTACAGTGCCTACACTTTCTGCCAAGTATGACATGGATATGTCAAATTATTTTAAAGTATTCTTTATTTAAAATTCTAAGAACTATGTGTGCCCGGTAGAATAAAACTATTTGACATATCCTTTTAATACTTGGCAGAAAGTGTAGGTACTGTACACCCTACTAAATTATGTTAAATAATCGTTTCTGGTTAATACCAGAGGCGTACAACAAGGGAAAGTGAATGGTTGACCCTTCCCAAATTCTACGCCACTGATGAAACTGCTATTTTAGCATAACTTTTAGATTCTCCAATACTTTCTATGCAAATAACATACTCTTCATTCGTAACGATAAAGTAATTAGTTTTCGAGATATTTAAAGTAAAAAATGAAAAGGCACACTTATTTCGATTAATGTATTATAGCTCCTTCGTTTTTAGCTTCAAATATCTCGAAAGCTAATGGCTTTATCGTTACGAATGAAGAGCATAACATAAAAAGACTTACATAGAAAGTATTGGAGAATCAAAAAATTGCACTAAAATAGAAATTCCACCAGTGGCGTAGAATTTGGGAAGGGTCAACCATTCACGTTTCCCCTGGTACGCCTCTGGTAGTAGCCAGGAACATTTGTTTAACATAATTTAGTAGGGTGTACAGTACCAGCACCACTTACTAAATTTTGTGTTGTTGTCCCATGCTTGTCAAGAAATATTCAAAAATAAATAACATAAAATAAAAGTTTAACTACCAATACCAATAAAACACTGAAAACGTTTGTTTTCTATACTTCAACAAAATTTATTACAACTATGTGACTACAGCTGTTTCGGCAGAGTGCCTTTCTCAAGTGATTTAGATTACTATGGGTTTGCCTTTTTAAAAGTCTTTAATTGAAGAGGTTGAGGAGTGGGGAACTGTTTGTTTCGAGTTGGTCATTCAGAATTATATCTGTATTTTTCAATTTATTAATTTTCATAGATTCTAATAAAGATAGCTTAAGGCCTTTATTTTGAATATGCAGAATTTGAAACTATTCATTAAAATAATGATTATGATCTAGAAGGTGAAGTGCGTATGTAGAAGTGTCTGTTTTTCTATTGTTGAAAGCCTTTTTGTGTTCTGCTGTCCGTTTGTCAAAAGTTCTGCCAGTTTGACCGACGTAAGTTTTCCGACAGTCACCATAAGTTAGTTTATAAACACCACTCTGTAGTTGTTTTCTCTTTCGGCTCTTATTGTTCTTAATATATTTGCTTAAGTTGTTGCTAGTTCTGAAAGCTGGTATTATTCCTTTCTTTTTTATGTATCTGGCTATTTTTGTTGTTATCTTGCCAGTATATGTGATAGAGCAGAAGGTACTGGGTTCTTTCTGTGGTGGTGGATAGACTAATTTAAAAGTTTCAATTATTAGTTAAATTTAGTCAAGTTTTAAATCAATTATTTAAAAGTTTAACTTTGACACTTTTGTACTAAGGTAAGTTAGCTTAAATCGACCTATTTTAATCTTAGAAATCGAAGGTTAAGCTATGGTCAATTCTTTACCAAACACCCTGTATTGCTATTATTTTTACAAAAATGATATTTCACGGATTTGCGACTTTTGGATTATTTCTAGACACTCAGCAGTCTACTCGACGACTGTAAAAAACGAGAAGTACGAAAAAATTGCTCTAGTAATGAAAATATGAGACAAATAATAATTTCTAAATTGAAGAATCCTTATATGTAATATGATCTTTTTTGCAGTATTACTAAGGTTATTTATAGTAAATCCTTTTCCATTCTATGCGGAAATGTTTGTTTGCCTAGTATTTTTAACTGTTTTGTTCAACCAGTAAAGACTGTTCCATGGTTAGAAATGCTGAAAAGATTTAGATTTTTGAAATATATTTTTATTTTATATTTACCTACAAAATATTTGGTACAACCCGATTAGTTATTACCTATAATTTAATGTGATTCTAATCAGTGATCTTAGTGAGATTAACATAAGCATAGACATTTGAATATCCGCCCCGAATAAGGTTGTAACCCTCAATATTTGTGAATCGGTGTTATTAGCGGAATAAGGTTGTAACCATCATTTCTGTTATAGTGGTATGCAATTGTTCGCAGGAAATCATCTGATTTCATTTTTTTGAGAGCATTCAAGTAGGGCCACGGCGAATAAGGTTGTAACATCATTAGAAATATTAGACATGGCGCATGTAGCATGTGTTAATGTGAGTGTGGCAACAGAAAAGCAGTTAAATCAATCGCCAAAAAGAAAAATTAAGCTTAGTGACTGGAAGGACAATAAAAACCATACGAGACCCTGGGAAGCAATATGTCGAGAAAGCCACAATGTATTGCGACCTGGCACTACTCATCTCTTGGCTAAAAAAGAAAGAGGAGTTAGAAATCGTTGTTTGCCACCAGCTGCCATTCCAATTGAAAGTCTTCCTGTGTTGTGTAAGAATCCTTTGCCAGTAAAGAAAAAAAAACAACTTAATGGATTATATGTGCTTACATTTATAATCCAGAATATAGGAAATTTGATTTAAACTTGCCTCAACGGAAAACTGAAAATTATTTTTTATCTTTATTAATATTGTAGGTTTGTTTAAAAATAAATATTATTTTTCAACAATCAGTCGTATTTGTCTTATTCCCTTACGTTTCGACTTAAAAGGTTGTAACCAACGCATTTTGATGAATTTCAGTGATGTTACAACCTTGTTCCACTAAACCGATTTTCTATCGCAGTTTATCGTCTTAGTCTTAATTTTGTATATATTGTTAAGATATGTAAAATTTGAATTAATATGGTTTCGATCTTAATATTTTAGAAAAGTTAAAACATATAATAAAAATATACCAAAATTCATTTCGAAGAAATGAAAGTCAATTATCTTTGGATGGCCGTAGGTAAACAAAATTTAAATAGGGATTAAGTATTTTCTTTGTACAGTTAGTATGATAAGAAAGTGGTTATGTGTTTGGACAATGAGACCGGGTTTCCCAAATGGACTTTTGCGGCGAGGGAATAATTGTATTTAGAAATTTAAATGAATGTAATCTTTGTTTAGATATTAAGAAAGGAAAAAAAAAACCGATTGGCATGTAATTAGTTTTAGGAAATTTCTAATGGTAGGGAAAATTGGTGTTTGTTATCTGAAAGGTAGATGGGGATAAAATTGAGGAACTCGGATTGGTGAAGAAGGAAAAAGGAGGGGCTAGGTATGAAGAATGGGAGTTTAGCGAAATGTTAGAGGGTGGAAGAAGAGTCAGTTGTTAAATGATCGTTAAGTCGACTAGTGGTGATCTCTAAGAGTCTCCTGAAGTAGTAAGGCAGATAAGTGAATAGTTGTGAGTTTGTTGAAATAAGTGTCCTGACGGAAGCTCATCACGTAAAGCATTGTAAGTTATATTGTTCTACTTATATTCCAAGAGTCACCGTTGCATGCCGGAACGAGAAATAGATTCAGTTTATCGAGAGGAGAAAAGGCTAGCATTGTTTTTTGAAAGATACGTGCATCTGTAGGGGGTCATTAATGACAATAGGCTTGCAATAATTTGTTGCGAGATTGCTGACTACATAGGGGGCTGCTAAGAGTAAATTGTAGGCGACCAGAGACAAGAATTTGGACAACTCATCATCCGAGAGACAGTTTTATTTTTTTTGTAGAATTATTCATAACGCAAATTTCAATAAGTACTTTAGATAGTGGTAGGGTTATTTCAATAATCAGAATAGGAGATATTATTTTTAGAGGATATTTTGAGGGTGAATTTATTTCAATAGATGCTTTTGTACCATATATGTGTTTTATTCCGTTAATCTTTGACCTTATTTATCATATGTAAAGCAAAGGAGATATTGAAGCACGAGAATATAAAACCCTGAGATTAGAGCATTAAATAGTGTGATTAAATCATAAGTGCATCATTAAAATTAAATTTAATTAATTAGTTAATTATCTAATCAAGTGCTTTGAGCACACCGATCTTTGAATATCACATTAACTGGAGCCCAGAACGTGGTGGCTTAAAAATATCGCAGCTTTGCATTTGATGGTAGGGAAAGAGATAAGGAATAACTACAGGTGATCCAGAGATAATTTGACAATTTTTCCAGGTGTAAAAATAATTTTGATTTATGGATTGATCGTAGGTATTGGATATTTACTGCCATTGAATTATTTGATTTTTTTTTTACCAATCGTACATTTGATATTTATTTTGAAATTTACTGATTGCATATTTGATATTTGTGGCGAAAATTTATTAAATTTGGGGAGAAATATTTGTCGTGTTCTGCAACTTATAGAGTGTTGTAAAATTTCACATTTGGCGGGGACAAAGAAAACAGTAACGAAAAGAAACAACATGTCGACCACAAGGAGGCAAAGCAAAATGCAAGAAAACAGAGAAGAGGAAAAAATTGTTGAAGAAGGATTGGATAATGAAGGAGATACAACGATTATGGAGAGAAAAGAACAGGAATTAACAGGAATAGAGAAACTATTGCAACTGATGCAACTCCAGTCACAACAAATGGATAGAAATCAACAGGAAACAAAAAGGACAATGCAAGAAAATCAACAGGAATCAAAACGAGCCATGGAAGAAACACAAAGAGAAATATCACAGAGAATAGAACAGAAATTGGAAGAGAATGATGGCAAATTGAAAAAGCGTTTGGAAAAATATGAAAATGAAATGAAAGCCTGTTTAGAAAAAGTTAGAGAAGAAACAGAAAGGAAACTGGAGATGCAACGAGAAGAAATAGAAACTAAAATGAAGGATATTAAGAATGTGCAGAAGATGGAATTAGAACAGTTAGAAAGCAAATTTGAAAATGCAATACAAAAAGACAGGCGAGAAATAGAAGAAAAATTTAAGCAAAACGAAAAACAAATTGCGGAACTCAAGAATCAACAGAATTGTGGAGAAAGAAGGGAAATTATTATCCATGGTACAAGCGACGCGAAAATACAATTTGGCGGGGATATTAGAAAAACACACCCAGTACCATTTGTTAAAAATTTGAGAACCAAATTGCAACATATTAGATATTTTGACGACTGCAAAGAAACAATTAGAAACCATCTGAAAGAAGGAGCAGCGTTATGGTATGAAAGTAAAGAAGATGAGTTTGAAAATTGGACAGATTTCGAAAATAAATTTCTCAACTATTTCTGGGGGAAAGTTAAACAGAGGGAAATCAACCAAGAGCTACAGAATGGAAGATATCACGAGAAAATGGGAATATCGGAGGAAAGATATGCTTTGCAGATATATAACAATTCCAAATATCTAGACTACAAATACTCTACCGAACAACTGGTAGAAATGATAAGCAGACATTTCGAAGAAACGCTGGAGGACCACGTGATTTTGAGAAACTATCAAGATATTGATAGTTTGTGCCAATTCCTTCAAGTAAGGGAAGCAAAACGAAGAGAAATGCGAAACAGAAGACAACATGAACAATATAATGGACCGGCAAGAAGGTATCAATCAAATTATGACCAGAGAAACCGACATGCCCAATCAACAAACGAAGATAGGCCGAGAGAATACCAAAATTACAATAGACAACAAAATTATGATAACAGGAATCACGCAAAAAATAGAACATATGAAAATCACAACAGAAACAGAGATGCACAAAATCCTCCGAATAGGAATACGAACGAACAAAGGGACGGTAGAAACAATCAGAATTTCCAACGACAAAATAGAAGGGAGATGAATCATGTAACAATAGAAAACGAGGAAGAAGATATATGCAATGAATCCAGACAGGATTTTCAATAAAGCATCCACTGAACAAACATAAACAACTCTCCGGTATATTTTGTCATCCGAGAGAGTTTATACAGTTGGCGGGAAATGAAAGACAAAGTTCTAATTCCAATTTAATATTCTTAGATGCATTTATAAAACATAAAGCGATTAAAATTTTGATTGATTCTGGATCGGAGATATCGTTAATCAATAAGAAACTAGTAAAAGAATTAAATTTGGACAGATTTGTGTACAAAATTCCTAGGGTTGTTTTAGTGGGTGCAAACAACAAAAAATTGACGACAGTAAATGAAGGTTTGGGAGTGCGGATCAGAGTGGGAGACAAATACTATATTATGCAATGTGTGGTGATCGAAGATTTAAACCATGATATGATTGATAGCGGGAATTGATGAATTGAGTGAAAAACACATCACCATAAATTTTTCGGAGAATAAACTGGAAATCAGAGCAGAACCAGACAACATAGAAGAAGAAACGGAAATAGAGAGGAAAATAATTGTTGAAAAGATAAATGAACAGGAAAAACATAAAGAAATCAATATGACTGTAGAGGAAAAACCGAAAGTACAAGAAAAAAATCAACCAGAACAAAAAAAGAAGGAAGAAAAAGAAGAAGAGTTCAAAAAGAAAGAAGGAAAACACGGTGGATACAAGAGAAAGACAGGAAATCGAAGATACGGAAGAATTGTCGGCAATCGACGATAAAACAGAAAGGAAGCAGGAAGAAAAGGAAGTTCTCATAAGAGAAATGAAAGCAGTAGAAACATGGTGCTCGGGATACCAAATGGAAATTGAAGATAAAAAAAACAGAAGAAGAAATAAAGGATGAGGACAGAGAAGAAATGGCAATAATGGACGAGAATCCAGAATTTTATGAAGAAATATTATGGACAGTGAACACATGCGAACAAAATGAGGATGAAAGAAAATTAAAATGTGGAGAAAACATGGAAAAGGAAGTAGAGAAGATTCTAGAAAATTATGGAGATTTGATTAATGAAGAAAGCCGAGTGGCTAAAAATTATGAACATTCTTTTAAAGTTAAAAACTTAGAAAATTTTAAATCCAAGACATATCCAATCCCGTATAAATACAGGCAAAGCGTCGGACAGGAAATTGAAAAAATGATCGAAGACAAGGTGATAGAAAGATGTGACTCTCCATATATCAACCCGATAGTATGCGTTAAAAAATCGAGTGGTGATTTGCGATTATGTTTAGATGCAAGAAACATTAATTCACACACAATCGCGCAATACGAAGCGCCTTTGAACATCGAAGCCATATTTGGACGAATCACAGGGTCACACATTTTTTCCAAAATCGATTTGAAACATAGTTTTTGGTTAATACCTTTGGCAGAGAAATGTCGAAATTATACCGCTTTTTCGATCGACGGAGTGGTATACCGATTTAGGGTGGTACCATTTGGCCTACAGAGTGCATGCGCTGCTTTGGTTCGCGCATTGAACACAATCTTAAATAGGCATGAAGAATTTGTTGTACATTACATAGATGATTTATTAATTTTCTCACCGGATATAACAAGCCATCTACGACATATTCACACTGTGCTAGAAGAACTGGATCAAGCGGGATTGAAATTAAATATTCAAAAGTGTCAGTTTTTCCAAAAGGAAATACTGTATTTAGGATTCAAATTAGACACAAAAGGGATTAGTCTTGCAGAAGATAGAATCGAAATTATAAATAACTACGCTAGGCCAACCAATTTAAAAACATTGCGGGGATTTTTGGGAATGGTAAACTATTTCAAAAAACTAATACCAGACATCAGCACAAAAGAAATACCGTTGATAGCATTACTTAAGAAAAATGTTAGGTGGAAATGGGGAACGGAACAAGAAATGGCTTTCAAAAATTTAAAAGGAGCTTTCTCCACAGCTGTAAGAGTACACCACCCAAGATATGATCAACCTTTCATTCTCCGGACCGATGCTTCCATAACAAAATTCGCAGGGGTGTTATCACAGATCCAAGACGATGTAGAGGTGCCAATCTGTTTTGTCTCCCGTGTAACCAAAACATATGAGAGAAAGTACAGCGTTACTGAATTAGAGTTCGCCAGTGTGTTATTTTGTGTAAATAAATTACGGTTTTACCTACTAGGGGCAAAATTCACCGTTGAAACAGACCATGCAGCTTTGGTGCATATAATGAAAAATAGGCTGGTAAATAATAGAATTCATAGGGGCATTCTTTTACTTCAAGAGTATGATTTTGAATTTAAATATATCAAAGGAACTGACAATATCTTGGCTGATGCGTTGACGAGAGATGAACAATTCCGCAAAGAGGACCACAAAACTCTCCACGTTGGCATGAACATAATGAGAGAAGAAGCAGGCTTATTTTCTTTGGCTCAGATCAGGGAAAATCAGGAACAACTGGATGAAAGAGAAAAGCAAAGGGCCGAACAAGAAGATAACTTATATTTTAAGAGGGTCGATGGTAAAGAACTATATGTAATCACGGAACAGATGGCAAAAGAAGTTTTAGCAAAATTACACTGTGACAACGGACACATTGGAAGCAGGAAGGTGTGGCTTATGTTCAGGGAGAACTACATTTGTCGACAGGACTATACAATAGCCAAAGAGATGACTCGAAATTGCGAGACATGCCAAAAGTGTAAAAGTAAGAATTTCAAAAACGAAAACATCACAAAAAACGTCATAGCTCGGAAGAAACTGGATATTGTCGCCATTGATATGTTGAGCGATTTAATAACAACAACACAGAGGAATAAACACATATTAGTTATGGTGGATGTTTTCTCAAAGTATTTAAAACTGTACCCATGTAGAACCACGAAAGGAGCTGAAATACTTCGGAAGATAGACGATTTTATCGAAACAGTGGGAAGACCAGACAATATTTTGTTGGACAATGCGACATACTTTAGGAATGACCGTTTTAAAGGGGAATTAAGAGAGAGAGGCATAAATACAAAATTTGTAAGCATCCGACATCCACAGAGCAACCCATCAGAGCGTTTTATACAAGAAGTCACAAAATTTCTAAGAATTGCTGCGGAAGAACATCATCGACATTGGGACAGAAAAGTGTTTGAAATAGAGACGTATTTGAACTGTGCACCAAATACGGTTACCAAGGAGACGCCTTTATATGTAATGAAAGGAACAATGCCTACGAGACCGTGGGAAGACACCGCCCCCAGACAATACGAAGAAGTGATCGAGGTGGTTCAACGAAGATTGAGACGAAGTGGAGAGAAATATCTCCAAAGGCAAGAGAGGACCCGAAGAAGAAGGCCGGTTACATTCCAGAAAGGGGCTAAAATTTTAGTGAGGGCACTGAGGGTGTCCAATTTACAAAATGGTATTTGTGCTAAATTGATGCCGGTATTTGAAGGTCCATATAGGGTCAATACGGAAAATGGGGTAAATAGTTATGAATTAGCGCATATAGAGACAGGCAAGATACGGGGTATTTTTAACATTCACGACATTTATAAGTATCATGAGTAGAGTTTGGTAACATAATGGAATAATTTGATCCTAAAAAAAACTTGTGTCATTTAAATAAATAACAGAATTTTTTCGGCAAATCAAATGGCGGGGAGTTGTTAAGATATGTAAAATTTGAATTAATATGGTTTCGATCTTAATATTTTAGAAAAGTTAAAACATATAATAAAAATATACCAAAATTCATTTCGAAGAAATGAAAGTCAATTATCTTTGGATGGCCGTAGGTAAACAAAATTTAAATAGGGATTAAGTATTTTCTTTGTACAGTTAGTATGATAAGAAAGTGGTTATGTGTTTGGACAATGAGACCGGGTTTCCCAAATGGACTTTTGCGGCGAGGGAATAATTGTATTTAGAAATTTAAATGAATGTAATCTTTGTTTAGATATTAAGAAAGGAAAAAAAAAACCGATTGGCATGTAATTAGTTTTAGGAAATTTCTAATGGTAGGGAAAATTGGTGTTTGTTATCTGAAAGGTAGATGGGGATAAAATTGAGGAACTCGGATTGGTGAAGAAGGAAAAAGGAGGGGCTAGGTATGAAGAATGGGAGTTTAGCGAAATGTTAGAGGGTGGAAGAAGAGTCAGTTGTTAAATGATCGTTAAGTCGACTAGTGGTGATCTCTAAGAGTCTCCTGAAGTAGTAAGGCAGATAAGTGAATAGTTGTGAGTTTGTTGAAATAAGTGTCCTGACGGAAGCTCATCACGTAAAGCATTGTAAGTTATATTGTTCTACTTATATTCCAAGAGTCACCGTTGCATGCCGGAACGAGAAATAGATTCAGTTTATCGAGAGGAGAAAAGGCTAGCATTGTTTTTTGAAAGATACGTGCATCTGTAGGGGGTCATTAATGACAATAGGCTTGCAATAATTTGTTGCGAGATTGCTGACTACATAGGGGGCTGCTAAGAGTAAATTGTAGGCGACCAGAGACAAGAATTTGGACAACTCATCATCCGAGAGACAGTTTTATTTTTTTTGTAGAATTATTCATAACGCAAATTTCAATAAGTACTTTAGATAGTGGTAGGGTTATTTCAATAATCAGAATAGGAGATATTATTTTTAGAGGATATTTTGAGGGTGAATTTATTTCAATAGATGCTTTTGTACCATATATGTGTTTTATTCCGTTAATCTTTGACCTTATTTATCATATGTAAAGCAAAGCAGATATTGAAGCACGAGAATATAAAACCCTGAGATTAGAGCATTAAATAGTGTGATTAAATCATAAGTGCATCATTAAAATTAAATTTAATTAATTAGTTAATTATCTAATCAAGTGCTTTGAGCACACCGATCTTTGAATATCACATTAATATATAAAAGTTTATGGTATATTTTCCTTTCAAAAATCTTTTTGTTTTTCTCATCCAACAATAAAAAGTATATTTTTGATCTTAAATTTGACTACAAGCAAAAAAAAAAACGTTTCCCGCTAAAACATGTTTTTGTGGGTTACAACCTTATTCGGGGCGGCCATTCATTTATTGAATCCTTCATAACCTGTACTTGGGTTTTTGACTATTCGGAGAAACTGATACCTTACTTTAGCGATACTCGCAGATAGATTGCAAATTAATGGTATTATACCCTGATAAGTGTGTCTTAGTAGTACTTGTGATTGGGAAGAGTTTGTTTGTGTATTAACAGCGAAAAAGGCGAGACGTGTTTTAGATATAAATCAAGTGCCCTATTACACGAACATACGTCTCTCTTGGATTATCTCGACAACGAATATTTTACTGTGCAAAATATGAAAGAACGAAAGTAAATTGAAAATTACATTGTTGTTTATTGGAATAATTATTAGAGCCATTTATACTTCTTATGTTGCACAGTAAAATATTCGTTGTCGAAGTAATCCCAAACGGGCGTATGTTCGTGGAATGACCCATAATATTTAATTTGCACGCTTATTTTACTGCTGAAAAAGCCACTGGAGAACTTTTGCCACCACTTCAATCAAAAACATAAACGTGTGTGATGCATTATGTATCCGTGAGACAAAAATCTGTCAAAACTCGCAAAAATCCTTAAAAGCCATAAAAAAGATGGCTTTTTGGGGGGTTAAAAGTGTTTCACCTAATTTTTGAATATCCTAAAGAACTCATATACTTCGAATTATAACCAATAAAAAATTGATAACTGATAACATTGATTTCATATATATCTTGAAGTCTATGAAGTAGAGAAAATCTCTCAAAACCCCTAAAAAACCAATTTTTCGGGATTTTTGACGGTGGCGCACCTTATGGAAAACTGGAAAAAATCAGAAATATATTTTTTGATAAAATACACAAAACAAAAAATAGCCCTGCAGACATCTCCAAAACAAAGGTATACGTTCTTTTACAAAAAAATACATTTTAGGAAATGTACACTCAACCTACGGATCTATAAAACACAGATAAAGTTTTGTAAAAGCCTCAGCTATGCGAGTCAATTTTTTGAAATTGCCAAATTATTTGCAACCCTCCAAAAAAGTAAATATGAACCTTTTTGGGCGTATAAAACCTAAAAAATGATGGGCGTTGCCTATCTTAGCGGGGGTACCATTTGTCCGATGTTTATAACTTTTTTATTGAATTAATATTGGAAATGTAATACAGCAAAAATTATAATTCAGTCTACTACAGTCTAAAATATCTTTGAAAAAATGTTCTTTAAATTAAAAAAAATAAATAAATCATAAAACAGAAATAGTAAATGTTTCCAAATATTCTTTTAATATAAATTCCTTATAGGTACTATCGTGTACTATACAGTGCTCGTCAAAAGTCCGTACCGCCCCCCCTCGTATCTTTTGAACGGTTATACCTATAATAGTAAAATTTGGAGGTAGAAAATAAACGAACGTAAGCTTCCTAACTAGTCATGGCAGGTGACGTAATAGTGACAGTTGACTTTACAGCGCCACTGTGACAGATAATTTTAAATGGAACCTTATGGCAAGTGATACCTCGTTTGAAAGGTATTGAAAATACCTATTCAGTCATACTAATTTTGTTTGAGTTTAAGCTAATTTTGATGAATAAATGAAATAAATATAAAATTGTAGTTTCGCATTTAATTAATAAAAATTCAAAATTCCGCTTATGATTACTTGTCAAAAAGGTTGACGTTGACGTAAAAACTATTAGAGAATTGAAAAACGTCAACTTTTTGACAAAAAAACCAAAGTAAATATATTTAATTTCTTCACCAAAAAAATCAACTTAAACCCAAAAGAATTAGTATGACTGAATAGGTATTCTGAATACCGTTTAAACGAGGTATCACTTGCCATAAGGTCCCATTTAAAATTATCGGTCACAGTGGCTCTGTAACGTCATCTGTCACTATTACGTCACCTGTCATGACTAGTTAAGAAGCTTACGTCCGTTTCATAGAGTTATATATTAGCATAGAGAGAGTGTCATTCAGAGCGAAGTGACGACACCATCTTTTTTCTTTGGATTAGTGCTGTTTCACTCTTACGCATAGTAAAGCTGCTACAGTTGTCCTCCTCTTCCGTGACTATATTCAGACTGAATGTCATCATAGATTTTCGATAAAATGTGTTAGAAAGAGATGCAGCAAACCAGTCCATGAGATCTTGTCGTCAGGAAGCGCGGAAGGTAGGCTCCCTCTATGTTAATATATACCTCTATGGTCCGTTTATTTCCTCCCTCCAAATTTCACTATTATAGCACTTTTGACTAGCACTTATATTGAAATAATCTGGGCAAGTTTTTATACCAGTCCTCAATTTTCGTATAATTTTACTAATCTTAAAGTATTTATATTCTAAAATGTTTCTTCTCTTCTTATATTTTATGGATGACTGACTAAAATAATAACATCCATGAGAAATTTCCACCTCAAGTGAAGTTTGGCACATAGGTTAGATAAACCGTATCATACAAAATAGATACATACATATTTATATTTTTTATTATGTTAAAATTATAGTATAATATCCTGTGATACAATGTGTGTACCTACAGTATATTTGAGATAACCCGTATAAGTATTATTAATATATTTGTTAAGCTATTCTAATACAATTTTTTAACAAAAATTATTATAAAGCGAAAAAGTATTATATTAAATAAATATTATTAAATTATAATTACGTATTTTTTATGGGAAATAAGCCACAATTTTACTAAAAAATGAATTTATTAACGTTTCGAAGCCCAAATCTTATTAAATATTATTAAATTATAGTAATTTTTATAGTTCTGTAACAATATTTTTATTATGTGGTTATATTTCCCTATTTCCACATTGTAATTTTATTGTGAAAGCACATTTATAAATTAATCATGTAGTAGTAGAAAAAAATGTGTTAATAGATGCAACTGATTCCATTCTAAACAACTGCAGTGAACTTGAGCAGTGAGCCGTATAAAAATAATGAGAGAATAAAAAATAAACAATGCAAACAATGTTTCAAAGTGTTGTTATTTTGTTCCTCATAAGTACAATAATGTTTTCCATCATTGTATATAAAAATTCTTTAGTAGAAAATAAAAAAAAATTAAAACCTACTTACTTAATATCTAAACGGTTTTTTGAGTCCGTAATTAGAGATAATGTACATAATTAGAGTCCATAATTAGAGTTATTAGGGAGGAATAAAAAATCGCTAAACTCGGTAAAAATGAGTGGCACACACACTATTCCAGCTTAAGCGAGGCAACGAAGCATTAAACATAGGAATTTTGTGCAATAAGATGAATCATCATGCAACTTTTTGCATTCGATTCGAGAGTCTCAGGCAATTTTGTGAACTAAATTGATCTCCGTCAAAAATGTTTGTGCTTGAGAAAATGCATTTTCAAAGTGTATCTCAAAGAGATGGAAAATGAAAAATTTAGAACTCAGGAAATATTGACGGAAATCAGTTCAATTTTTATACTTGGGAGTTTTGGAGGTCACTGAACACGAATTTCATGACGGCGATAGTCTCCGAGGTACCTGGTGCCCAGGGTGGAACTCGTCGCCTGGGACGATCCAATAAAACGCGAAATAAAGATTGGATCGAAAAACTGAAAAATACGTGTTTAATATTTTTCAATAATCTATCGAATGACACTAAACAAGACCCCATTACTCCCCACTCTAGAGGTGGGGTAGGGGTAACTTTAAAATCTTAAATGGAAACCCCCATTTGTTATTGCAGATTTGGATTGCTCACGTAACAATATCCAACTTTTATGCGACACATTTTTTCGAATTGTGGATACATGGCCCTATATTCGGAAAAAACCATTTATCGTGATACCATAGGTAAATTATAGACAGTCTAATATCTCGAGAAATACACTTCCAAAGTGTATTACCTAGCAACCCACTTACCACGTGTGGGAGTCATATGTTGCCCTAAAGCCATATCCATAGGAATTTGTATCCACCCTTTGGATTTTACTGTGTTTATACTTATATAAGACTTTTAGTCTATTTTTAAAAGGTTTTAACCTTTGTATTTTTGGGTGGCTCACCATGTTCTTGTAACACTGATGATACTCTTTTTATAGAGCGAAAACGTTATGTTTTTATATTTGTAGCCCTTCTAGGCTTTTTAAATTAATATACCTTTTACCAAGATGAATTTTTCATTAAATTTACTTATAATTAATGGTATACAGCCAGCTACAGGAAATTCTTCCTTGTGGATATTTTAATTTAGACTTTTTATTCATTTTAATTCTTTTATTATTTATTATGCTAAAGCAACTAGCAAGGTCAACTCTTCCTCCAATTCTGAAGAATCCATTCTAGACTATGCTGTAGTTGTCGGTTCAATGTAATCAATAAAACAGAATGCGTCGTCGTGACAGCGATTAATCGCAGTAATGTGTACAGGATATACATTCCTTTACAACGCATTGTATGCCACATCTGCCTTACGATGACACTGCCATCGAAGAATACCCTTGTCTGTCGATCCGTTGAAACATCGCTGGCGACGACGCAACGCAGCGCCGCAACGCACTGATAGGACCTAGTCCCAATGCGTTGTTGTTTGCGACGTCGCAACGTAACAACGCATTGTATGCCACACCTGCCTTGCGATGACACTGCCATCGAAGAACACCCTTGTCTGTCGATCCGTTGAAACATCGCTGGCGACGACGCAATGCAGCGCAACGCACTGATGGAACCTTGTCCCGATGCGTTGTTTGCGACGTCGCAACGTAACAACGCATTGTATGCCACACCTGCCTTGCGATGACACTGCCATCGAAGAACACCCTTGTCCGTCGATCCGTTGAAACATCGCTGGCGACGACGCAACGCAGTGCAACGCACTGATAGCACCTTGTCCCGATGCGTTGTTGTTTGCGAAGTCGCAATGTAACAACGCATTGTATGCCACACCTGCATTGCGATGACACTGCCATCGAAGAACACCCTTGTCTGTCGATCCGTTGAAACATCGCTGGCGACGACGCAACGCAGCGCAACGCACTGATAGCACCTTGTCCCGATGCGTTGTTGTTTGCGAAGTTGCAACGTAACAACGCATTGTATGCCACACCTGCCTTGCGATGACACTGCCATCGAAGAACACTCTTGTCCGTCGATCCGTTGAAACATCGCTCGCAACGACACGGCGCAACGCAGCGCACTGAGGGGACCTCGTACTGATACGTTATTGCGTTTCGACGTTACAACGTAACAACGTATTGCATGTAGTGTTGCCCAAATGCAAGACCAAGACGAGACTTAGACAGTCTTGGTCTTGGTCTTGCAACAGTACACCTGGTCTTGGTCTTGGTCTTGGTATTGCGCTCCAGGTCTTGGTCTTGGTCTTGCAGCAAGAGTCTTGCAAGTCTCGCAGTTCCCCATGAGCCTATTACATCTTAGAACAACGTAACAGAGTAGGTAAATTTTAAGCTTGAATTATTTATTCGTTAACAATATCGCTGTAATAATAAAATATTGTTGCTAGAAGGTAAATTGTCGTTGTACCTATAGGTACCGGATACCGTACCGGTACAAATGAGTGTACCAATCAAACTGTGTTTTTTTCTCAAAGTTCGCATCATCCTGTGGAATATTCTAGCCTTTATAAAATACTGAAATTAAAACCCTGCTACAGTCTGATATTTTCCTAACATTCTGTTTTTTTATTCATTCGCTTGGATAACAACAAAGTTAGGTATTTTAATAACGAGCTATGTCTTTCATCAATACAGGCTGTTTTGAAATAAGTATGGCAAATTTTAAGGGATAATGCTAAACAAACCGGTTACACGTAGGTATGCGCGCCATTAGTGAATATTAAAATCTTAATTGTATGTCAAAAATGCGTAATAACTACCTCTTAAACTACCAAATTTCATTCGCATATCACAACCGGTTTTAGAGCAATAAATAAATCGTCAGTTTGTAAGAACAATTTTAACATCCCCTATTTCGGAAACGAAGAATTTGCGAACATACGTTTAAAAGCAAAGTGTCATTGCTTTTTCGTGCAGAGTAATTACCCCTTAAAGTTTGCCATACTTATTTAAAAACACCCGGTATTGATAAAAACATGGCTAGCTAAAAAAGTACCTAACTTTTTATTCTCCAACATAAGCGAATGAATCAAAAAACAAAATGTTAAGAAAATATGAGGCTATAGTTGGGTTTTAATTTTAATATTTTATAAGCTAGAATATTCCATAGGGTGAAGCGAACTTTGAGAAAAAACACAGTTTTATTGGTACACCCGGTAAAACAATGACAGTTTACCTGCCTAGTAATAGTATTATTACAGCAATATTGTTAATGAATAAGGCTATAATATATTAAAAAATCACTTAAATCGGACAACAGGTTTAGAAAATTCAAGACATAAAAAATGACCCGTTTTTCAGGTGGTGCGTTAAATTTCTTGGAGTAGTGTATATTACCAAACACAAAGAGTAACAAAAGAACAGTCGATTGATAAAACAAATGACCGATTTAATTTAACTACAAAAAAACTGCCATAAATGTGCTTTTGTTTTGCATACTTTTTTTGCTTTTGTAAATATTTCTTTGTTCAATGCATCGGTAGACAGTATATTGTTATTAAATATTTCGTTATTTTGTTTACACGGGATGTATAGCCGGCATTAACTTCATTAATGTGTCTCGTTATTAATACTTTTAAGTATTAGCCGCATTCTTTCAGCAAATTTTGTCTAACTGAATGAGGTCATTTCATAATCAACAGAATAATACATAATAGTCTTATTATTCTATATACCGATAAGATGTAATAGGTATATTTTTTTATCAGCTACAGATTTTTAACGACATTATTGTCGGCATCGCAAGGTCGCAACGCAAGAATATTAATTTATGAATAAAGGCCGGCTATTCTCAGAAAGATTGTAGAACTATTTTATTTTTGCATTGTATCAATGATCTCTGAGTACTTGTCAAGTGTGTCCAGTGATTTTAATAGATATTTTGATTCGCTATGTATGTTTGTGGTATTGTTCGTAATGCGCATAAGTCAAAGTTTAAACATTTTTGTTAAAATTTTTTTTGCCTCTCTTAGAGTATCTAAGAATATACCCGAATTAATATACTCTCTAAAACGAACCTCAGTTCTAACTGCAAGACGCAAGAGTCTTGCAGGCTTACTCTTGTTATTGCTCAAATCTTGCACGGAAAGTCTCGGTCTTGGTCTTGCTCAAATTAGGCGGTCTTGGTCTTGGTCTTGGTCTTACAAAAACGCAAGAACAAGACCACGACTGCAAGACCAAGACCGATTTTGGGCAATACTAATTGCATGCCACACCTGCCTTGCGATGACACTGCCATCGAAGATCACCCTTGTCCGTCGATCCGTTGAAACATCGCTCTCAACGACGTGACACAGCGTAACGCACTAATGGAGTCTCGTCCCGATGCGTTGTTCCGTTGCGACGTCGCAACGCAACGCACTAATGGGGCCTCGATCTAATCTGTATATGCGAAAGGCCGCACGGGCGATAATTTACGGCGCCGTTAAAGCAGTAAACCCATTGGTTGACTAACTCCTCCACCAATTGTAGATGAAATAAGAGTTAGTCAACCAATGCCTCGTCAGGTTTACTGCTCTTACGGCGCCGTAAATTATCGCCCGTGTGACCTTAGCCTATATGTATTCTGTTAACTTAGAGTTCAAGTGTCCCGGTCTAAAGGCAAACTGTGCCTCTGATAGGAGTCCTAGTTGGTTTGTTTCCTCTTTTAGTCTTTAGTTTGTTTATAGACATAACGCACCCTCAGTAATATTGAGGCACAATTCAAAAAAGTAGATTTTTGGGAAATCGCTTTTAAAGATTCTGGTTTCCAAAATTACAGCTATTTTTTCAAATAACATGCTTATTATTTAAGTTATAAATGTGAAATTTGGCAGATTTGTTATTTGATAATTGCACTATAAATAGCGATGAGAAAAAAATTAATATAAATAAATTCCATTAATTACATGTAATTGAAAAAAATACTTTCAAGTTAGTCCCATATAGTACAAAAAACATAACTGAAATAAGGAACTGTTTAAGTTTGATCCCTTATATTATTAATGTCCTGTCACTGTTTATGCAAAATAACGATCTATTATGAATTAGATCCATTTATTTATTATATTTTGCATAATATAACGGCTCAACTAAAAACTATTCTATATAATACAAAATGTTAAAACACAAACTAAGCAGGATTTTCGTCATAGAAAGATATGTTACTGATTGCTCCCTTGTAGCAGTAAAAACCAGAGGTGGCCGGGGAGAGTGGGAGAAATATATTTACCGAACCATTACCGAACCATTCATGTTCTTTTTTCCCTCTGTCAATGCTAACCGTTAGAGAATTTCATTTTGTGTCCATATCATTCAAAATCACAATTAACACAAAGGGTACCCCCCGTTAAGATAGGCAAAATGCCCTCACTCCCAGAATTCAATATATTTATTTTTTTTACGTTCTATGCAATTAAAAAATGAGATAATGCGGATTTTTAGGTCGCCACCCCCTTACCCCTCCCTCCACAGCCAAAAAGGTAGATTTTAGATTTAATTTTTTTTAGTTGGGTTGTAATTGATTTAAAAATTTCAAAAAATTCACACATGTATCTGAGACTTTTACAAAACATGTCCATTTTTTATGAACCCCTAGGTCGAGTGTACATAACCTCAAAATTTTTTTTAACTTTTTTAAAGCTTATACCTTTTTGTTGGAGGGGGCTGCAGGTCCAATTTTTTTTGCATTTTGTGTATTTTATCAAAAGCTATCTCTCTGATTTTTTTCAGATTTTTCCGTTACCTGCGCCATCTTGAAAAATCCGGAAAACTGTTTTTTAGGGGGTTTTTGGGGATTTTCTCCATTTTATAGACTGCAACATAGATCAACTCAAGGTTTTGTTAATAGATTATGTAGAATTTGAAATAACTGAGTATTTTAGGACTATCAAAAATTGGACAAAACACCCCAAGCCCCCCAAAAACCATGTTTTTTAAGTTATATAAGGGTTTTTGTTGGCTTAATGATATTTTTTGAGGTCGATACAGCCTAAAAATTTTGAATTTTTTTCATTTTTTTACTTTACATGTTATTAAAAAATAAGACTCATCGCATTTTTAGCCCACCTCGCCCTCCCCGTGCCCCCACAAAAACGACAATTCTTCTATTTTTGTTATTTAGTTAAGTTGCAATTAATTTAAACATTTTATGAGGCTTCTAAAAAACATATCTATTTTTTATAGACCCGTAGGTCAAGTGTACACATAACCTCAAAATTCCTTTTTTATTTTTTTAAAACGTATTTTTGACTTCGATCGATACTTGTTTTATCGATATTTTTTAGAACGTCCAATGAATTGTACATCTCCCTCGCGGACGACCGCCTCAATACGTGCTTAGCGCTCATTTTTAAATATTAAAATTAATAGTTAGTAATAAAATAATGACAAAAATTTCTTCAGGCTCTTGTAGGGGGGGCTTTAAACTTTGATTTGGTCACTTTCTGACTTTCCTAATAATAATTTTTAGTCGAGTTATTAAGCCTTGAAAATGGCCGTTTTCGCGTTTTTCAAATTTTAAATCGCGTGTAACTCGACAACAGTCAATTTTAGAGCAAGATCACAAGAGACCTTTTTTGTTCAGGTTGATCCAGATAATCTAAAACAGATTTGTCCGAAGTGAAAAAATTGATTTTTTGAATTCGTTTAAAAAATTGTTTAAACAATTTTCCGACCGCGGTACAGGTGAATTTGTTTAAAGGACCTGTTTTTAACGATAGATATCTATGTCTTGTATGTATCTTGTAGATGCGAGTTGCGCAATCGGCAACACAACCATAGGCTGTTCTGTTGTTCGCATGTAGCTGCCATAGTATAATATTTATGGCATGGAAGATATTCTACAAAAATCATAATGCCAGCAGAATATCTTGCAAAACTGTTTGACAATACAGATGTTATACCTGTAATAGACGAAGACAGCGATGAAGACTTTAGAACTGTTAAGTGTAATACTAACGAATATAACTCTCCGAATACTCAATGAATATACCTATACGGAGCTATATATTCTTTGGTAATACTTTCCTCATTATTTTTATGGTGTTTTACGTGGCAGTAAACGTGAAGCAAAGTGTCATTATAGGCAGAGATACATATAGGTTATGTAGATGGTACAAGCAGATGTTTGAATAATTAGAATATGTATAATGTAAAGTAATATTAGGGTACCTACTAAATACAAACTAATGAACAAAGGACAAAATGTTTTGATTCACAAAACTACAAGAAGTATGATATATTAAAATGTACTTTTTGTAATTTATAATTTAATAATGATTAACTATTCTAAATGGGAAATAAGCCACAATTTAACTAAAAAATGATTTTATTAAGGTTTCGACGTCCACCACGTTGTAAAAATACAAAATATTAATAAATTAAACAAAAATGTAGCTTGGTAAAAAATCTTATCTTAAAAATATCTAATAATTTAATTTAATCTGACTTATTTATATAGATCGCCCCGAACCCTTTTTTCAGTGCGTCACAGATTATCGAATTCTCTCTAACGCATTACAGATGGAAAATAAAATCATTTTTTAGTTAAATTGTGGCTTATTTCCCATTTAGAATAGATAATTACAAAAATGCCACAAAGAAATAGCTTTAGAACAACATTTTCGATTTAATTGCAAGCCAACTTAAAAAAATAAAATCGAAAAGTTTACGTTTTTGGCTGTGGGGAGGGGTAATAGGGGAAGTGGACTAAAATTGCGGTGAGTCATAATTTTTTAATCACATAGAACGTAAAAAAATTAAAAAAATATTCAGGCTGTATCGACCTTAAAAAATATGATTAGACCCGCAAAACCCTTACAAAACTTTAACTAAATAAAAAAATAAAAGAAATGACGTTTTTGTGGGGGCAGGGGGAGGGGTTGGTGGGCTAAAAATGCGATGAGTCTTATTTTTTAATCACATAAAGTAAAAAAATGAAAAAAATTCAAAATTTTTAGGCTGTATCGATCTCAAAAAATATCATTAAGCCAACAAAAACCCTTATATAACTTAAAACAAACATTGTTTTTGGGGGGCTTGGGGTATTTTGCCCAATTTTTGATAGTCGTAAAATACTCAGTTATTTCAAATTCTACATAATCTATTAACAAAACCTTGAGTTGATCTATGTTGCAGTCTATAAAATGGAGAAAATCCCCAAAAACCCCCTAAAAAAACAGTTTTCCGGATTTTTCAAGATGGCGCAGGTAACGGAAAAATCTGAAAAAAATCAGAGAGATAGCTTTTGATAAAATTTACAAAATGCAAAAAAATTGGACCTGCAGCCCCCTCCAAGAAAAAGTTATAAGCTTTAAAAAAGTTAAAAAAAAATTTTGAGGTTATGTACACTCGACCTACGGGTTCATAAAAAATGGAAATGTTTTGTAAAAGTATCAGATATATGTGTGAATTTTTTGAAATTTTTAAATCAATTGCAACCCAACTAAAAAAAATTAAATCTAAAAATCTACCTTTTTGGCTGTGGGGGAGGGGTAAGGGGGGTGGCGATCTAAAAATCGGCATTATCTCATTTTTTAATTGCATAGAACGTAAAAAAAATAAATATATTGAATTCTGGGAGTGAGGGCATTTTGCCTATCTTAACCCTATCGTACCCTTTTGAGTTGAGCCCTTATATTACTGAGGGTGCGATAAGTAAAATCCAACAATTTCAAGAATAGTTAGGAATCGAAATATCATCAAGTTACGATACTTTTGTACTTGCTGTATATGTTTCAAATCGAAATTAACCATTCATTGTTATTTTAGAATCTCGATAAAATTTGTTCTCTACAAGTCAGAGAAACAAAACGCATATTTGCATGTTATCCTAGCAGCGATGTAAAGTTAATAGATTTAAATTTGAATCAAACCAGTTCGAAATCTCATTGTGGGTTACTGGTACTGGTGCTGGTACGTTACGGGCTGAATACCACCAGGAATGAAATTAGTTTGCATATTAGTCCAGTAAATGTGAAATACGACGATACCGTCTAATTTTCCGTGTTAGCACCGAATTGCATGAAAATTTGGATTTAGGTTCTGCTTACCCTCCACTTCAAAGTTTGACATCATCATCTCATTGTTTGATTTGCGTGTATAGATTAAATGCTATGTGGAAATGCTATCAATGAGAGTCCCTGTTTAGGATTTTGTCCTCTTCAGGGTTTGTAGTGAATGTATTGAGTTGAACAACGAAAAAGTGGCCGCAAAAGCAAACAGTCCGAAAAACACACTGGGGCATGTGTCGTATCCTGGTGTTCCTGGGTTATGCCGGACGGTGGTGTCCAGAAGGCCAAAGAGACAACAGAGAAGAAAGTTTGATGGAGTTGTTGTTGGTTCCATAGACATTTACGTGTACTGTCCGTGCTTTGCCCTCGACCACCCCTCTAGAAACCATTGTACGCCAACTGGTAGAACCAGCGGCCCTCGTCGGCGGTCAAGAGGTGATTTTGAGCGCAGCGTGGACAGTGAGCGTTCGAGTGGTGAAAATAGTTGCGGCTATTTTCTTGGGACGAACAGGTATAATTGTGCAATGAAGTTGGGAAACCGCAAAAAACCAACTTCTCCCTGTTCGGGGTAGGGAAGAGGATGTGTTATAGGTGGGTGCGGTAGGCTAACGGGGTAGCCTCGAGGATGTTTTCGTATTCTACTGGGAGTTCGTCAATGCATGTTTGCATTAGAGCAGACGGTGGATGAATCTTTTTGCGTTTGGGCTTTGCGCGGTAGAATACGTGGCCGGAAGATGAACAGGAACATTTGAGAGACTCTTGTGTGTCGGAGGGGGGATCGTTGATTACTTTGGTTGTGAAGTTCCTGTTCAGAGAGTTTATTCTCTCGATAATTGTGGGTATGTTTGAGAGGTTATGGATTTCGTTTGAGGGATATCTCCAGTGCTCGTATTTGCATCTACGCAAGATTCTCCGTTCCACTCGCAACAACCTCTCTTTCTTTGCTCTAGTGCATAGAGAGTAGAGGCATGATTTGTACTCAATGACGGGTCGAATATAGGTCTTGTAAGTGTGTAAGAGAGTCTTCTTGTGTGTCTTGCCAATACGTCCTGAGAGTGGGTTGAGAAGTCTGGCTCTGTTCCTTACCCTATCTAAAGTTGTCTTTAGGTCTGCGTCCCAGTTAAGAGTCCTGGTAAACAGTACTCCCAAGTAGGTCGCAGTCGGGCTGAGAACAAGCCTTTCTCCCATCAATCTCAGTGGGTATTGGTCGTCATCATTTCTAATGATTTTTTCTGACACAGAAGGGGCGCGAAACACAATTGTTGTTGTTTTGTTCGCGTTCAGCGTGACTCTCCACTTACAACACCAATCTCCGACCGTGTCCAACAGAGCCTGGGCTCTTCTGTGGATGAGTAGTGGGTTGTATCGAGAAGTTGTCGTGAGTAGAGCCGTGTCGTCTGCATAGAGAAACATACGAGTGCCTGGGATATTTTGGTTTGTCAAAGTTTGACTTGTGCCGATGGTTTTTATTTGGATTGTGAAAATCACCCCTTCTCGGGGGTGAAAAAACATACGTTTCAAATTAGTCCGGAAATGGATAAACTGACCAATTCTAAGCAACTTTCGTTTTGTACATACAGTTATTTATGTAATTTTTCTATATCTATATTTATATTTTATATCTATATTTTTCGAGTTATTTGCAAGTGAAAATGTTTTTGTGAAACATATGAGAAAAAAATTTTTTACAAAAAAAGAAAAAACACCTTTTCAGGCGGTTTTTCTCTAAAAACCCAAAATTTGTAAGTATTCATGAAGTTTACAGACCCAATAGAAGCAAAGTTGTAGCTCATCAAAAATACGTTCTTATTCCTCAAACTCGAAATCGAATATTTCAACGTGAATTAACCAAAAAATTAAGCACTTTTTGGAACAAACTCATTTTTTCCTCTTTTTCTTCTTCTTGATTTGCCTATCAGTAACGAATTAAACCTTTTTTAAAGTGTTTAAAAAAGCTTTATTGTTATTTTTCATAAAACTTTCTAGCATCAAAAATAAGTGAGTTTTGCTCAAAACAAAGTTGGCCCCTTTTTTGGCAAAAAAAATAATGAAAATCTCCTCCTATTCAGCACCCCAAATGAAATTAATCATTACCGCTTTACAATTTGCTTTACTTACCTATGTACTTTACTTATCTGTAAGTTTCACCGGTTCAAATTGCTTATTTTTTAAAGGGTTGTAGTTGAAAGAACTTGAATGAGTCACTAATCACAAGTGTGTGTAAACTTTAAACAGCCTTATTTTCAACAATTTTGTCTTGCATAAAAACAAAATAAAACCAAAATACATTACCAGAGAACGGCAGTTCTCGCCAGTGGCACACAACACCCCTAAATGCGACACTATATATACACGAAATTTTCGATTTTCTAAATCTGACTGAATTGAAAATTGGGCCAAATCCCATCTCAAAGTTTAGGAAAAGACTCGCCCATCCATATGTCAACTTTCCATTTTGGTCCAAGGGTGTGGATTTTACGGCCCTCCCCATTTAGGGTCTGTTTTTCGTTCTCATCCCCAAAACTCCCAAAAGTTTCAAAAATTTAAGTCCGACCTTTGCGGCTTTTGATAGCACTAATCATTACCTTTCCAACGCATGTCTAATTTTGAAAATCGGTTACACCATTCAAAAGTTACCGAGCTCAGAAGTATGACTCAATTTTTATTTAAAAAGGGGAAAATGTTTATTGATATGTATGTTATGTATGTATGTACGTATGTATATATGTGTGTGGAAAACTTACACCGATCTGAATTTTTCTTTCTGTGTTTCAAGAGGGGGTCAGGGCCGATTCAGAACCGGTGTAGTTTGTGACTTTTGACTACCCATAAGGCATATATAATATTCCAGCTGCAAAAGAGCTGATATGAATATTACGTGGCCCGAAAATGTATTTTATTTTGATGGAAAATAAAATTCTAGTTTTATTTTGAAAGCGTTTTCCATAATATTTGCTAAATTTGAAATAAAGCGAGCCACAAAAGAGCCTCAAAATGCAAACTGTATCAAAGTTACTCTTTTGTGGCGCGTTTTATTTCAAATTTGGCAAATATTATGGAAGAATCTTAAAAATCAAAATGAAAATACATTTTCGCGCCACGTAATATTCATATCAGCTCTTTTGCTGCTGGAATATTGTATGCGCCACTCATTTTACGGCGTTTAGCGGTTTTTTATTCTTGTATTTATAAAGGCAAAACTTACATTTTTTTTTAATTTGAGAATTTATGTATGACTAATACTTTATAAGTAACAGCAAAAATTTGTAAAAACAAAATGTTTTCCAAAATTATTATTATTTTTTTTTTATATAAAACCATTTTTTTCAAAAATAAGCACTTTAAACTGGTCAAACTTACAGGTCATTATGAACAATACATAAAGTAAATGGTAAAGCGGTAATGAATAATTTCATTTGGGGTGCTAAATAGGGGGAGATTTTCACGATTTTTGGCAAAAAAAGGGGCCAACTTTATTTTGAGCATAACTCGCTTAGTTTTAATGCTATAAACTTTGATACAAAATAAAAAATAAAGACTTTTTAAATACTTTAAAATGAGTTTTAGAGATTTGCTAGAAAAGTTTTTTATTTTTTGGTTATTTCACGTTGAGAAATTCATCTACAACTTTGCTTTTACTGAGTCTATAGATTTCATGAGTCTTCATGAGACTTATGAATACACCATATTTTTCGTTTTTTAGACACTAATAACTTGTGTATATTTACTTAAAAAATAATCATTTTCACTCGCAAATAATTCGAAAAGTTAGTTAAAAAAATATATAGAACAAAAGTTGCTTAGAAGTAGGCAATTTATCTATTTCCGGACTTATTTTAAACGTATATTTTTCACATCCAACAAGGGGTGAATTTCACTCCACAAGTAAAGGCGACCAACGGCACAAGTCCGAATTTGAAGTAGAGAGTAAGTAATCCAAATTTTCAAGCAAATCCGTTGTGACGCTGAAAATTATACTCCAAAACTCCTGTCATTTACTGGGCTATGAAATTAGTTTGCATGTGTGCAATTATGCGAAATGCTTTAAATACTACTTTTATTGCATTTGATTTGAATTTATTGACTAGTAGCACATTCCTATAAAATGTTGCAGATTTGTCCGGGTATGTCATTTAAATAGCCTACTCAAATGCATTTGGTACAAATTATGTTGAAATGGTGTCTAGAAAAACAACATTTTAAAGGATTTTATGAATTCTTTATTGAAATGGAAAGTGGTTTTCCTTACAATAACTCGTCAGATATAGTAACATTAATACATATGTACAGTTGAGTCCACGAATATTTACCCGTGCGTCATTAATACCTGGCGAGATAAAACACATATTTGATAACTAAAATTTTAACCCGTAATAGGATCAATAGCTACTTACAATACTGTCACTTGCTGTTGCGTTTAGTGAATTTCAATTTCCGACTTATCATCGACTTATTTCGTATGCTTTAAATGATGACGCACTGGTAAAGACTCGTGGACTCAACTGTATGTTTCGTCAAGTTCCAAAAGAATATTACGAGTATGCAATATAAAGAATACACACAGAACAGTGAACTCTATTTAAAATGCAGAAAATGCGGAAACGTAGTACCTACACCTTTACGCGTCATTACACACACGCACCCGCGGAAATTTGCTGCAGTTACAAAAAGTCTCAAAACACATCACATCATTATTTATCCCGTCACATAAAAGGAAAAAAAATACAACAGTATCAATTCTAATTCGTAATACTAAAAGACTTTAGTATAAAGCGGCAAATCGCTAACGGGCGTGTACTTGCGTAACAAACATGGCGCGTGACGTGTTAAACGATAGTATATTAGGGCGGTCCGGTAAGTACTTAGGCTTTAAAAGAAAAACGAATTTTTTGGAAAAGTGATGATTTATTTCTAAACATAGTCTACTTTTAGCTAAACCTTCTTTAACCCGTCTGAAAAATACGATTTCTCGAGATCTGTAAAGTAGGCTTCCGTGGCGGAAATGAACTCCTCATTCGACTAAAATTTCTGTCCAGCGAGTGACTTTTTCTAGTGTGGAAACAAAAAGAAGTCGTACAGGGTCAAATCTGCAGAATACGGTGGATCTGACAGCACTTCGGAACCCAATTCAACCAATTTGGCCATGGCAACGGCGGATGTGTCAATCGATGTGTTGTCATAGTGGAAGAATATTTTTTTCTTCCCCAACTGTATTGTTGTTTTGTCTGCAATTTGGCATAGAATCGGCCAAATAATGCGACATAGTAAAGCAGTGTGACCGTTTTGCCTTTTTCCAGGAAGTTGATATAGATCACACTTTATGAAACCAGACAATGGTGGCCATTACCTTTCCGGCTGATAGGACAGTCTTCGCCCTCTTCGAAGCACGCTCGTGGCACTGTACTGTATCGACTGTTCTTTGGTCTCTGGTGTGTACCAGTGGAACCATGTTTCATCGACGGTTATGAAACAACGTAAAAACTCCATTGGATTGTGCTTAAACAGCCTCACACACTGCTCTGAAGTGGTCTCATGGTTGCGCTTAACGCGCGTTTTGATGACGCGCTATTACAACTACATACATTTACTTTAGACCGTTCACATGCCAATGCGCGTGTTAATGACTTAAAACCAGAGACATGTTAACCGTAGGCAAGGCATACTGAGCAAAAAATCGTAACGCGCGGGCAGTCGATCGGTGGTCTATCTATCTCTTTTTACTAAGCGATACCGCTCATATGACGGACAAAGATGGCTAGGCCACTCAAAAGGAGTATTGACCAATGTCGTCCTTGATATTGGCGTTACACTCCGATGCATTGAGTGGCATATGACTAGCCTGGTCTATCCTTAACATGTCTCTGCTTAAAACGCGCGTTAGCATGTGAACGGTCTCAAGTAAAATGTATGTAGTTGTAATTATTGCGCGTTATCAAAACGCGCCTTAGACGCTTGTCATGAGAACGGGGTCTTATTGTCCGGAGTGAGCAACCGTGGCACCCATCGCCAAAAAAAATGACTTTTAATGACTTAAAACGCGCATTAGTATGTAAACGGTCTCAAGTAACATGTATGCAGTTGTAATCGCGCGTTAAGCGTCTCTCATGTGAACGGGCTCTAATAGAAAAGTGTGAGCAATTGAAACGAAAAAAATACCAAAATTTTTAAGTAGTTATTTTTTGCGTTGTATTCTAATAAATTTTAGTACTTATCTCACCGAATACTTTTAAGTACCTATATCTTTTTTTAAGTATCTCGCTATTTTAACCTGAAAAACAAATAGCAATAATAGTAAAGTGAAATTCCCATATAAGACAATTAAAGGACACGGTCCAAATCCGGAAGTTAAATTATATTATGGTTGACCTTGAAAATATATGCTCTCGTTTGCAGTTAATGATGAGTTTCTTAATTGTTAAAAACCATTTATTTTTTATTGCTTGAAGATGAATTAAACATAATATATATTTATATTTTGGTATTATATAATATATTATAAAAAGTAATATATTTTTATATAGTTTTTGTTGAGTTTCTTATTATACTCCATCGATATTACAGTCTCAAATATTGCAGTAGTTTTAATAAACAAATATTGTACACCTACATAACACAGGTTTACAAAAAAAATAAATGTTGGACTTTTTGACAAAACCATCTGACTAGGGGGTTTTTAGGGTCGCTGATCACGAATCCGGGGTCCGCTGACCTCTATCACGTCAGTTAAAGGTCATTTCAAGGTCAAATCAAGATAAATCGTCAATCGCTCTAAAAAAAGTATATTAGGGGTTTTTGGGGTCGCTGATCACGAATCCGGGGTCCGCTGACCTCTCTCACGTCTAGCTCAAGGTAATTTCAAGGTCAAATCAAAATAAATTTATACAATCGCTCTGAAAAAGTATATTAGGGGATTTTTGGGGTCGCTGATCACAAAACTGGGGTCCGTTGAGCTCTACCACGTCAGGTAAAGGTCATTTCAAGGTCAAATCAGGAGAAGTCCACAAAACTGATTTTGTAGACTTGTTAAAATATATTAAAAAATATATTAAAACTTGTTCTGTATTTGAACCAGAACCAAACCTGTTATTGTTGTCTATTAATAATAGTTATTAAGGTACCAAGGGTATTATAAGGATAATAACCCTTGAGGTCAATGGTGTATTTATCGAGAGCCTTCTGCCCGAGGGATATACGTTGACCGAAAGCGTTATTATTATAATACCCGTGGTGCCTTCAACCTTTAATGTCCAACTAAATTATTCTTTATATGCGAAAAATTTGAATGAATTTTGAATTAATTAGTTTTCAAATAAGTACATTTACCAGTAACAGTAGTAACGTAATTGTGGTAACCATAGTTTTACTTAGGTTGATATTTGTCAACTTGGCAGTATCTAGTCGTTATTTAAATTAATAACGCCCTAGGGCGTTATATAGCGTACTTAACAGACTTCGAAATAATGTCATTATTTGTCAAATAATATACCAGTCGGACATTAAATAAATTATATTGACTATTAATATACTGAATTTCAACTTAAATACATATTTATATATTGTCTTAATTACCATACAAAAGTAGCAACACCTTACATAATCAGGGACTATAAATACAGAACAAATCGCTAAAATACAGTTAATATTAAATTAATAGACAAGATAAGAAATGTTTCTTTAAGTAGCGTGTGGTGTCATTTCTTATATAATTACCAAAGAAAATGTGGTTCTTGATATGAGCTTGTCTTGTAAACAAGGTTGTAAATAATACATTAAATAATAATATATTGTCTATTTGACCTAATATACATATCGCATATTTCACATAACTCAAAAATATTTCCTACAGCAGAAATGATCCTGTTCTTTTAAATCATACTCAAATCATGATTATTTTTCATTGTGATTATTCTTCTGTTGAATCGACTTTCCCTTATAATGTATGTCTAGTTCTTCATGTTTCCAGCCGTAACAAGAGTTTTTAATCCTTTATACATATTTAGCGATTATATTTATTCTTTATACAGATATACTTCTGGAAAGCATGTTCAGAGAGAATATTACTAATATAAATGAATTAATGAATGAGTGTAGCCGTAATAAAACTTTACTATTATAGTAGTAGTAGTAGATATACGCACGAAGCACGAAGTGAAGATGATAATGCACAAAGCAAAGATGAATTTTGGGGAGAATTAACGTTAACAACAGAAACCGTAAGAAGAGAAATATACATGCTGAGGATTTCAACATATACAGGGTGTTTCATTGGGAAACGGAAATACTTTAATGGTGAATAGTGGCCACCGAGCCGGTTCTAGATATACTACGTTTTTTGCCCTATCGACTTTTATAACCGAGTTACAGGGTGTTTTATCGATTTTGCCCATTTCTTTCGTAAGCCATAACTTGAGAACTACCTTGTATATTTTTTTTATATTTGGTACACTTATGTCTCATTCAAAACCCAAACGACCGACATACTAACCATAAGAAAAATCCAGGTCCGGATTAACAAAAAATTATAAAGTATTTGTGAACTTAAATCAACACCCTGTATATTCAAATTTTGAAAATCTGTTTGCATATTTGAAAAGAGCACAAAAAAGTAAGTTTATTGGTTTGCTTCAATTTTTCGACCAGACAATTTTATGACTTTAATTTTGAAATTATATCGAATTTTTTAAGAACTAGTGACATTAAAAAGCAGATATTACTAACTTTTAACTTACAATACTTATTTACCACATCGGAACGACCCAATTACTAATGACAAGAAAAATCCAGGTCCGGATTAACAAAAAAATATAAAGTAATTGTGACCTTGAACCAACACCCTGTATATTGAAATATTGAAAATTTGTCTGCGCATTTTAAAAGAGCATAAAAAACTGTAATTAAAGATTTATTTTAATTTTTGGCGCCTTCGATTTAATTTACATCAATTTTGAAATTATATTGAAATTTTAAAGAATTCTGATATTATAAACCAGGTGTTATTAACTTTTAATAAATCAATGTTAATGAATCAATACTTATTTTAAAAATACTTAATACTTATTTACTACGCTGGCTTCATGGATTCTCTGGATTTGTAGCTGTATGCACATCATTAAAAATTAGAATTGCGAAAATTGGGATATTTTAATGATTTAGTAAATTTAAAAAAAAATCAGCTATATCTAAAAAAAAATCGTTTAAACAATTCAACAATTTAAAATAAATTAAAAATATCTGAACTAGTTGCTCAAAATGTCCGCCATTTTGTTCGATGCATTTCCTTGCTAGTTTTAAAAGATTTCGAGTCGATTTTCTAATTACATTGGGATTGTTCATAATTTTTCTGGCAGCTTCTTGTTATCTTGACAGAATTAATCAATATGATTTCAAAATTGCCGTAATTAAATTATCTGCCCAAAAATTTGACATGTACCTTTTAACGCAGTTCTTTATGCTCTTTTAAAATACGCAAACAAATTTTCAAAATTTCAATATACAGGGTGTTGTTTCAAGGGCACAATTACTTTATATATTTTTGGTTAATCCGGACCTGGATTTTTCTTGTGATTACTAATTGAGTCGTTCCAATGTGGTAAATAAGTATAGATTATTTTTAAAATGAGTATTTATTCATTATCTTTAATAATTTATAACTAAAAGTTAATAATATCTGCTTTTTAATGTCAGTTCTTAAAAAATTCAATATAATTTCCAAATTAAAGTCATAAAATTGTCTGGCCGAAAAATTGAAGCGAACCATTAAACTTACTTTTTTGTGCTCTTTTCAAATATACAAACAGATTTTCAAAATTTGAATATACAGGGTGTTGTTTTGAGGTCACAATTACTTTATAATTTTTTGTTAATCCGGACCTGTATTTTTCTTATGGTTAGTATGTCGATCGTTTGGGTTTTGAATGAGACATATGTTTACCAAATATCAAAAAAATATACAAGGTGGTTCTAAAGTTATGGCTTAGAAAAGAAATGGGCAAAATTGATATAACACATTGTAACTCGGTTATAAAAGTCGGTAGGGCAAAAAATGTAGTATATCTAGAACCGGCTTGGTGACGTCTATTCACCATTAAAGTATTTCCGTTTCCCAATGAAACACCCTGTATAGAGAAATGACCAGAAATATCAATGGAAGGAGATTGCAAGAATGTTTGCACTTGAAACAATATGAAAATAACTAATATAGCAATGATAGAAGAAAAGCAATGTATACATAAGTACACACAGGGGCCCGAAAGAGGCAACAACCATTACACGGTAGTAACTAAGATAAGAGAAGAAATATAAAAGAAGAAAACGTAAGTACAGAAAAGGAAAAATCAAATAAAAAGAGATGAAAAAAACGCATAAGCAACGAAACAAAAATGGCAAAGATATTTGAGCGAAAAATAAAGGAAAAGCTTAAAACAATAAAAAAACCCAAAAGGCAACAGTGATATAAACAACCTATGGAACATCTATTACAGAGAACATTAATAACAAAATAGAGAATTAAAGATTAGTTAAAAGTTGGAAACAGACTTTGAACAACTATTAACGGATATAAGCCAAAATGATATTAATGAAGAACAAAATAATATATTGGAAGATAACACAGAAAACTCAATAAACGAGGAAGAACTAGAAGAAGCAATGAAAACGTTGAAATATGGAAAAGCTCCTGGAGTGGAGAGAATAACAGAAATTATAATAAAAGTATAGGAAAAAACGGAAAACAAAAAATATTACTAAAAATAATGAATTAAAAATATGGGAAGATGAAGCTATTGCAAAAGATTGGAAAGTGTCACTAATAGTACCCATATACAAAACAGGAGATTGGAGAGAATGTAATAACTACCTAGGATTGATGTTGCTATGTACATGTATGAAACTCTTAGAAAAAAAACAAACAAATTTTTTTATGCACACATTCGTACTAAGGTAAGTTACGTTATACCCTGTACATTATGTACTACCATTTCATATCGTAGGACTACATTTTTGTGGTAATTATATAAAGCAGCGGGGGAAAGAGCGAGGCCTGAATATTGACGGTAGAAGATTAACAAATTTGAAATTCGCAGACGACATGTTTAAGGAGATATGTACAATGTTACATGAACTTCAGTTAGTGTGTGCCAATGTAGGTCTTAAAATAAACATATCCAAAACAAAATTCATGACAAACCTAGTACCTATCGGAAATATCAATATTGGAGACAACGAAGTAGAGCTAGTGAAAAAATACATATACCTTGGACACGAAATAAAGATCACAAGAGACAACCAAACATGCGAACTACGAAGAAGAATAAACCTAGCATGGGCAGCCTATGGAAAACTCAAAGACATCTTTAAAAGCGATATACCAATTTCCTTTAAAACGTAAAACATTTGACCAATGTATGTTGCCTGTGATGACTTATGGAGCCGAAGCTTTGACATTGACAGCTACCACTTCTATAGCTCATAGGAAAATGGAAAGGTCAATGCTGAGTATATCGCTTCGTGACCCAGTTAGAAATGAAGACTTAAGACGAAGAACAGGAGTTACCGATGTAATTTCCCGAATTGCCACCCTGAAATGGAACTGGGCCGGACATGTCGCCCGAATCAGTGATGGGAGATGGACGAAGAGATTACTTGAGTGGAGGCCCAGATTAGACAAAAGAAGTAGAGGAAGACCACCTACTCGTTGGACTGACGATCTCAAGAAAATGTCTAGAAATTGGATGCAAAGTGCTCAAAATAGAGCACAATGGACAAAAATGAGGGAGGCCTGTGTCCAGCAGTGGACGCACAAAACTGGTGGAGGAGGAGGAGGAGGAGGAGGAGGATGATGATGATGATGATGATGATGATGATGATGATATAATGCACTGCACCATACTACGTTACTTACACTTACAAAGTATAATATTGTTCTGAAGCTATTTTTTGTGGGATTTTTTTGCAATTAACTATTTTTAATGGGAAATAAGCCACAATTTTACTAAAAAAATGATTTTATTAACATTTCGACGTCTAAATCGGATGCCATTGTCAAAATACAAAAAATATTAATATTATACAAAAATATTGTTGCTTAGTAAAAAATTCTTCTAATAATGTATTTAATCTGACCCATTTATATCGACAATTCAGATATATATTATACATTTTAAGTCGAAGACTTTAAAATGATATTGCCAATATTTATAAGTTGCGTTCCTGGGACGACTTTACTGAAAGATAGTTCATTCGATTACATGAAATCAACCCCAACTCAAGAATATCCGTCTAAAAAAATCATAGCATGTGACTGTCTTTAAAAAGACAACCACATGCAACGGTGACAGTAAAATTCTCGCGTTAGAGATTCCATAGTAAATCACGAGGGAAAACCAGGAAAAAACCTCGTGATACTATCTCGACATCGTAAGTATTAGGTCTTACTTTAATTTACTCTCCAAGCTAATACCAAATTCTGACCTTAATATGTACATATGTTATTTTAAATTATAAATAATATTAATAAGTAATACATAGATATATAAATAATACTAAAATATAAAAATGTACTAACTCGATATGTTATTGACTTACTAATCGTGGTATTTTCTTTCTAATTAAGAAATATTAATATTAAGCATAATATCTTGTCTTCTATATTTTATATTTTATTTTATTGATAGGTATGTGATATTTCAATACTATATGTCTATAGGTCACTGTTATATAACGTATTTCTACTTTTATATGTTAATTACGAAAAACGTAAGATATGCATTTTATTTCTAGTTCATTACCAGTAACTTGTTTTTATTTATGAAAAAAAAAACAGTTTCATCCTTATGGTCACCTTAGGCTCTTGAATATTTATGACTTATAATAAATAAAATAAAAATCAACATTGTTTGTCAATACAAAAATAATTTATTTGTCCATGGCTTAGTTTGTTTTATTTCTTTTCGCAACTAGACATAGCAGTGATAGATGTCAACTATCTTTCCCTCGGGCTGACGGGCTGGGTGTTATCCTACGACTCTTATCACAAAACGCAAATAAACGTGTATGACTATTGTTGCTAATACCATTCTGTCTTATTTGACAAAATAATTTTTTAATACAATTTTGATTTGGATTTTAAATTAGTAAATATATCTATGAGACCTTATGACTTCAAGTTTGTCAAAGAAGTAATATTTATTAAGCGCAACAGGCCTTGTAGGCCTAGGGCTAAAATGTTTACATTTCTGATTACATAAATAATATAATAAATAACTTAATATAACTTACATAACTTATAAAACTTATACATTTTATTTAATTACACTTCAGTCTTTTTATACACTCCTTCACCACCTCTCTCCATCTCCTCCTGTCCAATGCTAGCTCTTTCCATCTCTTAAAGTTACTTTTCTTCAAGTCTTCATACACACTGTCGTTCCATCTTTTCCTTGGCCTGCCTTTCCTCCTCTTTTGTATTGGTCTTCGTGAGAGTACCATTTTTGGCATTCGTTTACTTCCCATTCTCTCGATGTGCCCCAAGTATCGTATTCTCTGTGCTTTGATCGTCGTCGTGATCGTTGGCTCTTGATATAGTTCTTCCAATTCTTTTTGGTTCTTCTTCTCCACTGACCTTCTATTTTCACACTTCCATATATTGCTCTTTTCATTTTTCTCTCCCATCTTTCTAAAAGGTCTGTTTCTGACTTTTTGAGCACCCATGTTTCGCATGCGTATGTTACTGTAGGTCTGATAACAGTCTTATGAATTCTTATTTTTGTTTTTCTTGATACGTATTTGGATTTCAATAATGTGCGTAATGCTCCATATTTTTTATTTCCTTTAGCTATTCTTGCCTTTATCTCCCCTTCTTCATGACCATTTTCATCTATTTTGGCTCCCAGGTAAATAATTTCTTCGGCTCTTTTGAACGAGTATGTTTTTTCTCCATCTATTTGTACTATGATGTTATTCTCTTTTTCTTTTTGGATCTCTCCCATTTTCATATACTTTGTCTTTTCTTCATTTATTTTAAGTCCGAATTTTTTGGCTTCTGTTATTATGTTTTTCATTAACTTTTGTAGTTAATAGCGTCAGATCATCTGCAAATGCTATGCATTGGTGGCCGTTTTTAAATATCGTTTCTTCCATGTTTATTCTGCTTTTCCTGATTATTCCTTCCAATGTTAGATTGAATGCCGTTGTTGATAGTGGGTCTCCTTGTCGTAATCCTTCCTTGGTTTCAAACTCTTTGGATGTATACCTACCCTTTCCATGCTATTTCGTTTGTTGTGTTTTCCATCATCATCTTTATCATCCTGACAATTTTACTTAGTATCCCCAATTCTTTCATCAGTTCGTACATATGCTGTCTACTTACTGTGTCGTAAGCCTGCTTAAAGTCTATGAACAAAGCATATAGTACTGTTTTATGTTCGTAACAGGTAGTCTGTATTTCTTTTAAGGTGGTATGACACAATGTTAAAATTTGTATAATTTTTAGGTACAGTTACCGTCACTATTTCAAAACCAATTTTCAACTTGTGGGTATGTACGTGAACTGTAAACTTTCTAGTTTAATAGTATCTAGTTAAAATTTCCAAAGAAAGCAGTAATTTTTTTATAACTGTACTTAAAGGAACACATGTCATAACTTACTTGGTATCCTGCCCTAAAAATTGGATTTATGTAATAATTTTTGAACTTCGCTACAAAATAACTACCATAAATGATTAACTATGCAATAAGCTTTATTTTAAGCAAACGTTCATTATTCATACTGCCATAATTTTTAAATTAACTGTACCTAAAGATGAAAATTATACTTAAAAGCTGCAATCTAGGGATTTTGTTGATACAACCGTAACAAGTTGGCATTGTTCTAGTGATAAATTAGTTCGGCTATCACTTAATAGGTGAGAAACTGAGTTCACGTGTCATTTAGTAGATGGCAGCAGTGATGTATTAAATGGCGACAGATGCGCGTTTGCCGGATGTTAAAAAAATCTGCAAAACATTGAAAACAAGTTTTGTAACCATGGAAATACGAATCACGTGGTTTTGTTTAGAAGAGTGACCCCTCCCCCTGCCAGTAAACATTTTGGACTTTGTTTGAGTTTCAATCATGATTGTAACCCAAGGTTAATAGATTAGGGCGTAGGTTGTCTCATAACTGTAGACCAATCAAAGGCTGGCTTTTTAAAGGCGGGAATACGTCATCCGTACGACAATTCTAAAATTGTCATAAGAGTCAATGCTAATAAAAGGTTCAAAAACTTAGGTTTTGCAATATATTTTGAGATTTTCTTGGGTATAGGTATATTTAAGTGGTTCTTATATTGGTAATTATATCAATTTTTCCCTTAAAAATCAATAGTCTGCTAACAAAAAACTAGAATTCATTTAACACTTATTATGTGTGTTTTAAATGGAGAAAACAATTTAATTAGCACAAAAATCCAAAAAAATAGAAGAAAAAGTTTAAAATCAAAAATACTAATATGTAGGTACTTACTTATTATGTTTTTCGTGGAATGTGCAGCACTTTTATCATTTTTGGTGGTATGCAACAACAAAAGAACGAATAATATAAATAATTTATTATTAGGTTAAAATATAAAAAAGACGTAACATAATATTAACATATTCAGACACGAGGAAATGTTTGCTACCTATTTTCTTATGTTTAGAGGCCCATTTATCTTGTAACATTTTATTATCCATTATTGTTTGATAATTTAAGGTATTTGGGAAATGTCCAAAAACATTATTTTGTTTCCATCTGGTTCAGGAATTTTGGAGTTGCTTTTACATATAGCTATGCTACAAATGTTACCACCACTCATCTAAAAAATGTTTTATTATTATAACATACAAAACTACATATTATTATGTGTAATATTATAATTGTTAAACTAACCTTACACGGTTACGAAAACACACTTCACAAGTCATTACTGCCTTTGTATAGGACCCAAATAAGTAATTATAGTAATATAGTCCTTATATGCTTAAAAACTCAACAAATATTAAACAAATAAACGATATTATAAGAAAATTCCACAAAAATATGCGGAAATATAACCACATACAACTGTCAAACTTGACTTTGTCGTACGAGTGACGTAGGCATTCCCCTCCCTCTCGCTTCCGCCCACATAGTTATGAGATAACCTAACCCCTATCTATGAACCTTGATTGTAACCCCTGTGCATAGAAGAGTGGGTGGGGCCCCTGTGTGTCTCAGTGGTAAAAACGCCTACCTTTGGACCTAAAGGTCGTGAGTTCGAATCACCTTGGTGGAGAATTTTTCATTTATTAAAAATTAATAAATGAAAATAGTTTCTCTCCTTGTGGGATCCATACTCACCGGAGGGACCGCAGACGTTCGGATACAATTAGCGTTTCTTTGCAAAAACAATTACTTCGACTTTGCTAAGTAACAAGACATTTACCCAACACACACACTACACATTACACTCATATGTATACCTTGGAACAGTCGTCAACTCGAAATGGGATCAAACAACCGAAATACGATCTAGAATAGAAAAGGCCAGAGCAAAATTTAACAACATGAGAAATATATTGATCAAATTCGACATATCTATCCCACTAAAAATACGGCTGCTAAAATGATATCTTTCCGGTCTTGCTGTATGGAGCGGAGGCCTGGACAATAACGGAAACATTAATACAAAATCTAGAGGAAATCGAAATGTGGGTGTACCGACCTATCCTCAAAATATCCTGGACGACTCACACACCAACGTAGAGGTATTGCGCCGAGGGGAAAACAAAAATAAGAAATCTCTTTCACACTTAAGAAACGGAAACCTGAATACATCGATCAAATTATGAGACATGACAAATATCGTATACTGCCACTGACAATACAGAATAAAATAGAGAGCAAACGTGGACCCAGAAGAAGAAGACACTCATGGCTTCAAAACTTACGCCAATGGTTTGGACTAACGTGCCAATGTCCGCAACGGACGAGGCACATGAAGAAGAAGAAGAATAATTTAAAATGAGATATTCTTCTTCGTCTCACTGTGCTTATTCGTTCCGGATGATGGCGATCAGCATGGCTATCCTAACTTTGCTTGCTGCTTTTCGGAATAGTCTGTTTGTCGATTTATTGAACCAGTTTCTCAGATTATGAAGCCAAGATATTCTTCTTCTCCCTGGTCCTCTCTTCCCAATACCTTGCCCTGAAGAATGAGTAGCGGCAATCTCTGTTCATTTCTTTAATGTACAAGCCTGGGTTGACATAATATCTAATTAATACAACAGTAATTTGGAATTACTACCCATTTATTAAACGTAGGTACATATTACGTAAATATAACTAATTACATGTAAACAACCATTCATGAGGACGACATGCTCGTATATAAGTAATTCGCGCATGCTTGTAAATAATTCTTCGTTGCGCGCGCCCGACGCAGTTGATAGTCCGAGAGCTGGATACATTACACTCCTTCCTCCTAGATGAATTTACTCATCATAGTCCTCCAAATACTTTGGAGGTTTTCTTATTCGAGCGGGTGGCTTCTTGACTTCAGAGACCTGCTCTCCAAGTTCTGGTTCTGGATCTACCAAATCGTTAGAATGCGGGAAAAGCTGTTGCGGAGTTTCGCGTATTCCCGTTTCCATCGAGGTTGACGGTGTAACTTCGTCTGTGGTTTCCTGGTCACATACACGAGTTCTTATTTGGTCAGAATGACGACGTAAAATTTTACCATCAGGTGTTTGAACTTTGTAGCTTAATGGCCCGGTGGTTTCAATTATTTTGGAAGGAAGCCACTTTTGACCAGGAGTAAATGACCTTGCAAATACAGTCTCGTTTTCGTGAAAAACTCTGGGCCCTGCTTCCTTAGGATATTTGATCTCTTGTTTGGATAGCATCTCTTTCCTAAAATCAGGCTGTAGACGATCAAAAAGTGAGCCTAACTTCCGCCCCATTAATATTTCGGATGGGCATCTCCCTGTCGCACAATGGGGTGTAATGTGCTGAGTAAGGAGATATCTGTGCAGTGCTACTTGTATGTTGGTTTGTTCATTGCTATCTGTCATTTTCTTAAGTGCATTTTTTACATTTTGTACCATGCGCTCCGCTTGCCCATTACTACTTGGATGGTACGGTGCAACCAATGCTTGTCTAATAAGGTTTTTCTTTAAAAAATCTTGGAACTCAGCTGACGTAAAACTAGTTCCGTTATCCGATACGACAACATCTGGGATGCCATGAGTGGCAAATAAACCGCGTACAATGTCTATAGTCACAGCACTAGAGGTATTTGGAACGATTTTTACCTCCAACCACTTTGAATATGAGTCTATGATTATCAGAAACATTTTCCCTTTAAATGGACCGGCAAAATCGAGGTGTATCCTTGTCCATGGAGCTCTGGCCCACTCCCACGGATGGATTGGAGCCTTTTTTGGCATATTTCTAGACTCCTGGCACTCGCTGCATGTATTTACTAGGTGTTCAATTTGCTTGTCGAGATTTGGCCACCAAACATATGAGCGTGCCAGTGACTTCATTTTTACGATTCCAGGGTGTGCTGAGTGTAGCAAGTTCAGTATTGTTTTCCTCCCTCCAAGTGGAACTATTACCCTCGTACCCCATAACAGGCAGTCTTGATAACAGCTAATTTCGTGTTTACGTTGTAGATAAGGAGTATATTCGTCTGAAAATTTAATTTTCTCCTCAGGCCAGCCTTTCCATGCCCACTGCAAAACTTTAGATAACACTGGGTCTTTCTTAGTTTCATTAGCGATGTCTTTGGCACAGATTAGTTTTTCTGGGATGTTCTCGAGCATCAAAACGTCATCTGAGTTTGGCGGTTCTGGCGCATTTACCTTTTGTGGCAACCTGCTAAGAGCATCTGCATTCTGAATTTTTGCACCAGGTATGTAGCATAATTCGTAATCATACGCAGATAACATAAGGGCCCATCTAAGCATTCTGGGTGACAGTATCTCTGGGACACCTTTTTTTGGATTAAAAATACCCAGCAATGGTTTATGGTCCGTTTTTATGCTTATTCTCCTGCCATATACATATTCATGGAATTTTTTAACGCCCGATATTATGGCCAGTGCTTCTTTGTCGATTTGGGCGAAGTTTCTTTCCGCAGACGATAGAGTACGACTATGGTACGCCACTGGATATTCGCGTCCCTCATCATCGCGCTGGCTAAGCACACAACCTACCCCGTAAGGGCTAGCATCACACGTCAAAAATAAATCCTTCCGTTCACTGTAATGTCCCAACACCGGTTCTTTTGCCAAAATGTCTTTTAATAATTCAAAAGCTTTTTGTTCTTTGAAACGCCACTGCCAAGGAACGTCCTTTCGGAGCAGTGCATGTAACGGATTTGCAATAGTTGCCTTGTCTTTTAGGAAAGCATGATAAAAATTTAAAAGTCCAAGAAAAGCTTGTAATTCGGTTTTATTAGTCGGAGCAGGCGCATTGGTGATGGCCGCGATTTTGTCTTTAGTGGGACGTAAACCGTCTTCACTAATTTGAAACCCGAGAAACTCTATTGTCTTTGTTCGAAAAACACACTTTTCCTTACGTAAATGCAGCCCGTCTTCCTGGAAACGCGATAATACTGCGCGCACTTTTGAGTCTAAATCTATTTCTGAGGTACCTACTATTAAAATGTCATCGTAATACGGTAGTACACCCGAAATACCCGTTAATCTAGTGTCTATGAATTTTTGAAAAATTTGTGGAGCCACGGATATACCGAACTGTAAACGATTGCATTTAAAAGCTCCCTTATGCGTAATAATTGTCTGTGCCTCCGCAGCTTCGCGGTTGACACTTAACTGCAGATAAGCTTGCGCCATGTCCAGTTTTGCAAACACTTTACCGCCCGCGAGAGTGGATAAAATGTTCTGTACCGCTGGCACTGAATAAGGTTCTGGATTTAGCGCTAAGTTCAATGTAGATCTGTAATCGCCGCAGATCCGAACCTCTCCGTTTTCTTTGCAAACGGTCACAATTGGGGTGCACCATTTTGGGTGTGTAATCGACTCTAAAACACCCTGCGCTATAAGCCTGTCCAATTCAGCTTCAATCTTGTCTTTTAGTGCAAAGGGAACCTTACGTGCTTTTAGCATAATTGGCCTTACATTTTTGTCTAACGAAAAACTTACTGGGGGACCCCGGTAAGATCCCAAATCCGTATTAAATACATCTGGGTATTCTTCTGGATAATTAATAATGGAATAAATCTGACTTACCCCTGCTATGGTTAATCCTAACCTCTCAAACCAGTTTCTACCCAGAAGACTGGCGCGGTTTCCTTCCGTGACTATAAGGGGAAGCTTGGCTGATCGTTGACCCCTTTTCACATTCACTAGACACTCACCCAGTATGGGTATCACTGTATTTTGATAATCGCGTAGAATAACACTGGATTGATTTAATTTAGGTCGATTTTCACTAAATATTTTATGGTAGGTCGATTTGCTAATCACTGAGAAACTTGCGCCCGAATCAACCTCCATATTCACATTTTGGTCATTGAGTAGCACGTCTACTAAATATTTACCGGTAATGCTATCAGACGTCACGTTAAATAACGAAAAATTATAGTCGCTACTTTGATAACAAACACTTTGAGTATTTGATGTCGATTCCTCGGTAGTCTGATGCACTTTGCGTCTTTGATTTTGGTCTTTCTTCTTACCAAAACAAGCTATTTCAATGTGTCCAATTTTCCTGCAAAATGTACAGGTAGATTTAATGTGTTCACAATGTTCAGGAGAATGTTCCTTTTCGCACCGAAAACACTTTTTCCGTTCGCGATCAGCTGATTTTTGTTTTGATTGTCCTGGCTGATTTCTACGAAAACTTACTGCGTTCACCTCTGTGTTCAACTCACTCTCCCGTAACACCTGCAAACTTTGAACAGCCACTTCGTGTGCCAGGCACATGTCTTGCGCGTCTTTAAGTTTTAACTTTTCTGTGGCGAGCAACTTTTGCTGTAAGGTCTCATCAAGAATCCCACAGACTAATCTATCTCGTAGCATTGTGTCCAGGGCAGTTCCGAAACCACATGGCTCTGCCAATTTTCGCAATTCTTTTAGATACACAGAAATTGTTTCACCAGTTTGCTGATTTCGTCTATAAAACTTGAATCTGCAGACAATTTCAGACGTTTTTGGCGCAAAATGTTTTTTCAACTCTGCAGTGATCTCTTCGTAGCTCGAATCACTAACTTTTGCTGGTGCAACCAAAGACCTTATAATTTCATAAGTATTTGCCCCACACAGACTCAGAAATGTGGCTCTTTGCTTCTCTGGATCGGTAATATTATTGGCCGTGAAGAAAAAATCCATACGTTCGACGTAGGAGTCCCAATTTTTTGGCTCATTAGTATTGAAATTTTCTATGCTTCCGTAAGCTGCCATGTTTACTAACCTTGTCTTATTATATCTCCGGGATGAACAAAGCACTTAAATTCCATTTATCCTCGCCGCCAGTTTAATGTACAAGCCTGGGTTGACATAATATCTAATTAATACAACAGTAATTTGGAATTACTACCCATTTATTAAACGTAGGTACATATTACGTAAATATAACTAATTACATGTAAACAACCATTCATGAGGACGACATGCTCGTATATAAGTAATTCGCGCATGCTTGTAAATAATTCTTCGTTGCGCGCGCCCGACGCAGTTGATAGTCCGAGAGCTGGATACATTACAATTTCTCATAACATGGCCAAGATATTCTACTTTGCGCTCTTTGATAATATTGTGTGTTAATAATCTCGCATTTCTTGCCCATTGCCCATTCTACGTAAGACCTCAACATTAGGCACACGACCCATCCACGAAATTCTTAAAATGTGACTGTAATACCACATCTCGAATGCCTTGAGTTTTCTTAAAGAAGCTTCGGAAAGAGTCCAAGCTTCTGCTCCGTATAATAATCTAGAAAATACATAGGATCTGATAATAGAAATTTTGTTACCAAGTGGTAAACGAGATTTCTGAAACGAGACATCATTATGAACGCTGATCTCGCTTTTCCTATGCGTTGTTTTATTTCACTAGAGTGGGCCCATTGACTGTTTATGTAGGTATCAAGGCAGTATCAAGGTATGTGTAGCTGCATGTCCACTCTGTCAATTAGCACGTAATTACAGATCACCGGTCATTATAAAATAGGGTCAAAATATAAAGTTAATAATAAAAAACAAAAAAAATTGCATTATGAGTTTTTCTGGAGTCTCTAGATATGGGAAAAAATGGTAAAATGAGTAATTTTAATAATATAATACAAGATTTTTGAAGAATAATCTATTAAAACAGAATTTTGGTAATATTTTTGGTCTATTGAAACAAACGGCCATAAATGCTATGAACAAAAATTTAGACTTTTTTTTAACAAATAAACGTAACATAGAATCACAAAGGAAACATAAAATAGCATTTAAATGGCAATTCCATTCTTGCAAAGTGGCCTCAAAATTTTTATCGTCAAATTTAACCTTCATTGAAGGTCCAGGATGACTTCCGCAGTCCATTTCTTTACTTTTTTCCTAAAAACATAAAAAAATAATATGAACATTTCAGATTTACAAATATAGTACTCATATAAAAATACTTACTTAAAACAGACATCCGGTAACTTTTACCGGTTAAGATTTTTGATGTGTGCTAGAAAAGAAAATATTGACAATACACACTACACGCTTTGACTAGCATTGTTATGCAAACTACCCGAGAGGTACATAGACACATGAACTTGTAAGTCGTGAGGTTACCATGAAATCCACATTTTGGGAATGCCCGCCGGTAAAAAATACCGGATCTCTGTAGTTAAGGGTTAACCAAAAGCCGTGTATGTAATATATTTCGCTCTTACTGACTACCATTACTTTCTTTTTTTCGTATTGAAATTAAGTTCATGTTCACTGCTTATATCTTATATGCGCGACATTATTATTTGCAAATCATCTAGGCTATCTGCAAAAACTACTGCGTCGTCGGCATATCTAATGTTGTTTAGATCTATCATCTAATCCAGTTTCCTCCAAGATAATTTATGAGTATGAGCTTATCATGTTGTACTCTATCAAATACCTTTTTGTAGTCGATAAAACAAATATATAGGTACGTCACAGTTGACATATCTGCACCTCTGCATAAGCACTTGGACAGTCAATAGAGCCTCTCGGGTGCCTAAGGGCAAGGCATTGCGGAATCCAATCTTTGTCCGTGATAGTTGTTCTTCGCATTTTTTATATATTCTGCTGTACATTACTTTTAAAAATATTTTAAGTAAGTGGTTTATTAGGCTAATTATTATTCTGCCTCGCATGTTGAAATGAGAAATGAAATGAAAATGTGAAATTTTCCGAGGAAAAAACTTCCCCTGTTGAAAAAACATTCAATATGAAAAAAGTTATTGTAGTGACTCTGTTTTTCAAATGACTTACGTATTTTACATTTATTAAAAATACTAATTTTATACTCGATCTTCATTCTGAGAATTAGCATAATTCTTTTTTGGTCATTTAGATAGGCACTTACTTGTATTTCAAATAATTGCAAATTTCTTTAGTTTGAAATAAGTCCTTTTGAGCAGGTAAAGAATTACGAATTGCCGTCTAATACAATATTAAATAATAAACTATTTCCAAATGAATGAACGTTTAGTATCTATTAATGAGAATTTACCCTAGGCAGGTAAAGAAAGGATTAACAACTGTCGTCTGTAAATACAAAGTACGATTAAGATCGAGATGTGCCGAGCTTAAGTTGCAATACATGGCATCAATGCGGTGTCGTTCAGAGAACTAAATTTAATAATAAAATATATGTACGTGCTGCCATCTATTCAAAGAACTGTCAAACGTTAGTTTAAAAATTTGCCACCTATTTTGACCATAGCGTACTAATACCCCCTTAAGGCAAATATTTGGTCAGTCGTTGATCTGTTGTTTCTAAAACCTGCCTGGTATTCTCCCAGTATTTTTTCCGAATATTGACTTAGCCTGTCAAAGTAAAGTAGGTATAATAGTCCTTACATCAAGTGTGTTCAATTTTTTTCGAAAATCTATCGAATGACACAAAATCCTTCCTAGTCCTCTCTTTCTCTGGATCTTTCCTTTCCCTATTCTTTTCACTATTAGTCGAGCATATTGGTAGTTATTACAAGTGGACCGTCTGTATTAAGTTGGACCAAGAAGTTTTAGCTAAAGTTTCTATTAAGCGTGGTGTCAGACAGGGATGTGTTACGTCACCGACATTGTTCAATGCTTACACCGAACCAATTTTTGAGGAAGCGTTAAATAATCGTCGCGAAGGTGTTAAAATCGGTGGTGAAATCATTAATAAAATCAGATACACAGATGACACCGCTGTAATGGGAGAGAGTTAAACGCTGTTAAACGCTGTAAACAACGAATGTATTGCAAAGGGCTTAACAATCAACGCAAAGAAAACAAAATGGATGGTGGTCAGAAAAATGAATATCGAAGACTCAGTACTAGAATTAGATAACAAAATACTTGAAAGGGTGGAACACTTCAGATATCTGGGTAGCTGGATTGACTGCAGGGTTGAAAATGAGGAGGATTTTTCGACCAGATTAAAACTAGCACGAAAGAGCTTTATTAGCTGGCGTTTTGTATTGTTGTCCCAGGCGTCCCAGAATGCGATGGAGAGATAACATCCAAGCAGATCTCTGAACATTCCATTTGACCCTAGGTTGATAGAAGACCGAACAAATTGGAAGAAAGTTGTACAGTCAGTCAGGACCCTCCCAGGGTTGTAGCGCTACGTGATGATGATGATGATGTTCTGTATTGTGCAGTAGAAGTCTGTCATTGACCTGACGTCTAAGAGTATTGAAGTGCTACGTGTGGTCCAGTTTGTTCTATGGATGTGAAACTTGGACAAAAAAATGAAGAATCTCAACAAATTAGAAGTGTTCGAGTTGTGGTGTTAACGTCGCATGCTCAGAATTCCGTGGACAGCACATATATCCAACGAACGTGTGCTGGAGACATGCACAAAGAGCGAGAATTGATCAACGTCATCAACATGAAAAAGGTTCAACACTTTGGTCACATAATGAGAGGACTTAAATATCGTCATATAATGAGAGGATCAACGTCGGTTGATCATTAAGGGCAAAATCGAAGGAAAACGCTGGGTTAAAACAAAACAACTGTCCTGGCTGCGTAACATTAGACAATGGACAACTCGAACGGTCGAGGAATTGTTTCATATCATATAATATGTAGCTGCCGACCGAGAAACATTTCATCAGCTTGTTAATACGACTATAACCAACACCAATGCTTGAAAACAAGCACGGTACACAAAAAGAAAAAGATTGGCAGTTATTATTTCTCAGCATGTAGCCTGTGTATGAATGACGTTTTTATATAGACTAGAATGGTATATACCCGATATTACTGAACTTCAGAAATTATAAGGTAGATTATACCAACAAATTGTATTTAGTCCACAGAAATAAGGTTTTGGTCGGGACACTTGAGCAGCCAGGTTGCAAATGGGTATTTGGGTACTATATACATACCCAATACATTATAAATACAAATATGCCCGTCACAGTTTGGACGAGAATTTCAGTTATTAACACTGGCGAAGCGTCCGAGTAACCACTGTTACCATTGGTAACAGTTAAAAATCTTGCAATAAATATTTTATGACTGTTATGAAATAATTCCATTTATATTTTTTACCAACAGAAATATTTGTTAATAGTACCTAATTCAGTAAATAGCCAACTAGACACACGAAAATATTGGCGAGATAAATGAGTCCATTGCACTTTATTATGCTGTTACCGATACTGGCAGTGGTAACGCAGGAGAAACCTCACTATCGCTCGGGACTAGCTCTTTTCTGAAAATTTTGAAGGAGCGACGGCTCTGTTCGAGCGACGAGAGACGGCGCGCGGGCACGCTATGTATATCAGTATTGTCACCATTTTGAGGATTGGTAACATTAGTTTAGTACCTATTACAGATTACAGTGTGCGTGCATTTAAACATGGAAGAGTGTTGCTACAAGGTTGCTACGTATTGCGTAATTGATATTATTGAAAATGGAAGAATTAAAATATGAACAATAGTTTTCAAAATCGTTTCTCTTTCCTACTTGTTCATTTTTTTATGTTAATTTTATGATAGAATAATCCAGCGTGTGTCAGCCAAATGGAATAAATTCAATAGTTCAAATACTAATTATTTATTTGAAAAATGCTCAGATCTGTCGATTAGTATTTTAAATCTTAATTTTTGCATACAATAATAATGTATACAGGGTGTCCCAATTTAGAAATATGACGTCATCGTTAATTTTCTTAAATGGCAACACTGTTATTTTAATGGCTATTTAGATAGAGCGTGTAAAGCTATACCTAACTGCAAAATATCAAATTTTTATTTTTTAACATTTCCAAGATAATAAAAAATAAAGTTATATCTGTAATGTGGAATAAACTTAATAGTTCAAATAATAATTGTTTTTTTTTGAAAAATGCTTAGACCTGTCGATTAGTATTTGAAATCGAAATTTTTTACATACAATAATAATCTATACTTCGTCCAATTTACTTACCGTTGCACGTCATCCGCGTCATAGCTTGTAACATGATACAAGCTATGACGCGGATGAGAATCAGAATCATGATTATGATGAGAATCATTATGATTCTAAAAAAGAACACACCTAACGCCTAAATATTTCGTGTTGGTATCATGTTACAAGCTATGACGCAAATGACGTGCAACGGTAAGTAAATTGGACGAAGTATATTCAGGGTGTCCCAATTTAGAGATTTAATGTTATTTTTATTATCTTGTAAATGGTAAGGAATAAAAATTTCATATTTTGTAGTTATGTATAACTTTACACACCCTATCAAAATAGCTATCAAAATGACAGTATTGCCATTTAAGAAAATCAATGATGACGCCATATCTCTAAATTGGGACACCCTGTATACATTATTATTGTATGAAAAAAATTTCCATTTGAAATACTAATCGACAGATTTAGTCATTTTTCAAACAAAAACAATTAGTATGTATTTAAACTATTGAATTTATTCCAAATTACAGACATGACTTTGTTATTTTTTATTATCTTGTAAATGGTAAGGAATAAAATTTTGATATTTTGCAGTTATGTATAAATTTACACACCCTATCCAAATAGCTATCAAAATGACAGTATTGCCATTTAAGAAAATCAATGATGACGCCATATATCTAAATTGGGACACCCTGTATACATTATTATTGTATGAAAAAAATTTCCATTTGAAATACTAATCGACAGATTTAGTCATTTTTCAAAAAAACAATTAGTATTTGAACTATTGAATTTATTCCATTTGGCTGACACACAGTGTATGTTTAGTTTGTTTATTATTTATTGTTATATCTGTTACATATACATAATTACATACATATAATTTGGGAATAGTGATTTGTTTAATTTTATCCCACAGGATTGAAAACAAAAACTTATGTTTGGGAGATTAAAAATATTTTTTTTAAATAAGATTTTTTTACATCTGGTTTGGTAACACTTTAGAAAAAGTCACGCGTCGCCACTGGTTATTAACAAATAACAGTCAAAAATGGCAGTTTTTTCGTTTAAATCGCTGCTACAGGTAAATAAAAATATGATAATCAAATATCTTATTTATAGCATTCTTCTTTTAGTAGATGAGCAAAGGTTTAAAATGGCAGTTTTTGAATTTTGGTCCGATCATTTGTTGCTTCGGAAATTGCAAAATAAAACTAAAATTTTGAAAATAAAAAATTTGCTATAACTTTTGCGAAAATGAACTTAAGAATTTGATTTTGCATGAAAGTTGACTCAACTAGTACATATTATAATGAACAAAAATTTCAAGTCGATTCGTCGATCGTCAATTAGTTTAAATTTTATTCAATTTGTTTATCCCAGAGATTTTTTTTGCGATGTTATTGTTCAGAAAATAATAATGATGCAATTCTGTTGAAACCACATGAAAGAAGAATTGTTATATTTTCAAAGTATTTAAAAAATCAATAAAATGTCATTTTTATCATTCCGAAAACATTTTACTAAAGTAGAATCATTTTTGGCTTATAAACAATTTGAATAGCTTTGTTAATATTGACTGTATAGAGTAAATCTACTTTGGGATTTCAACAGCTGCTATTTTTACACGAATTTTGAAAAAAAAAAATTTGCCTAGGTTACTCACGGTCAAAGTTAGCCACTTTTATTTTTTAATTCACAGTTACTTCTGTATACATAAAATTCTCCTGTAACAGTGTTAGTTACCATACTTCTCCGAAACGGCTTGACCGATTTTTATGAAATTTTACACGTATATTCTGTCGGACTGAAAATAGGCTGTAATCTATCTTTCATACCCATAAGTTATAAGGGGGGTTGCCCCCCTGACATTTTTTAAATTCTTTTGGACAAAATTGTCTGCCTTAATTTTTTTATGATGTAGAATTAAAAAATACATACAACCCTTAATTTTTACTCTTTTATCACCAACCTCTATTTTTTAATGGCCATCTATAAAATTCTCCTGTCACAGTGTTGCCATACTCCTCCGAGACCGCTTGACCGATTTTTATGAAATTATACATGTATATTCGGTAGGTCTTAGAATCGGTCGTAATCTATTTTTCATAACCCTGATTGATAAGGGGGATTCGCCCTAACATTTTGTAATGTTAGGTGGGGATAAGTGTACATAACGTACTCTACAATACTACGAGTACATACCAATTTAAAAAATTATGATCAAAATCCATCAACAAGCTCCGGAGATATTAATCGCAGCAAACTTTTGAAGAACCAATTTCATTTTTTGAGTGCACGAATTTTAATAATTCCCCTCCACCGACCACGAATCGATTTCGTTAGGACATCATTTTTGAAGCTTTATTAACCACTTTGTTAAAGCTCAAAGTTTACTCAAACTTTTAAACATAAACTATATACCTTCGACTTTAAAATGGCGCTAGTTAGGTTGCCTAATTTTATAAACAAAATAGCTATAAATTAAATAAAAAAAGTGGCTAACTTTGACCGTAATTAACCTAGACAAAAGGTTTTTCTTTAAAAATTTGTGTAAAAATACCAGATTTTCAAATCCCAAAGTAGTTTTAGTCTACAGTCAATATTAACAAAGTTATACAAATTGAAGTATTTTCAATGGGAAATAAGCCACAATTTTACCAAAAAAATGAATTTATTAACGTTTCCACGCCCAAGTCGGGTGTCGTTGTCAAAATACAAAATAATACTAAATAAACAAAAATGTTGTTGCTTAGTAAAAATTCTTGTAATAATTTATTTAATCTGACTCATTTATATCGGCAATTCAGGCATGTATTATACATTTTAAAGTAGAAGACTTTAAAATGTATAAAAATGTATAAAAATGCCACAAGGAAATAGCTTCAGAACAACGTTATTTAAATTGTTTATAAGCAAAGAATGACTCTAATTTAATAAAATATTTTCGGAATGATTAAAATGACTTTTAATGATTTTTTTATATACCTATACTTTGAAATATAACTATTATTATTTCGTGTGGTTTCCACATAATTGCTATATTATTATTAATTTCTGAACAATAACATTACAAAAAAAGCTATTTAGAATAAACAAACTGAATAAAATTTAAACTAATGAAATCATCTTGAAATTGTTGTGCATTATATGGACTGTTTGACTCAACTTTTCTAGCAATATGAGAATCCTAAGGTCTTTTTTGCAAAGGTTATAGCAAATTTTTTATTTTCGAAATTTTAGTCTTATTTTGCAATTTCCGAAGCAACAAATAAATGATCGGACCAAAATTTAAAAACTGCCATTTTAAACTTTTGCTCATCAAGGAGAATACTATAAATAAGATATTTAATTACCCTATTTTTACCTGTAGCGATTTAAACGAAAAAACTGCCATTTTTGACCGTTATTTGTTAATAACTAAAATTCCCGTCCGAACTGTGACGGGCATTTTTGTATTTATAATGTATTAGGTATATAGTACCCAAAAAACCCATTTTCAACCTGGCTGCTCAAGTGTCCCGAACATGGTATATGTTTGCCTTATTTCCCTGGCGTAATTATGGACAGTAATAAAATAAAGTAATAGGTACCTTCTCGCTACATTATTAGATTTTTCTTTCCAAAAGGAAATATTTTATCACTTAAGACACTAATACCAACTTTAGTCTCATGATTATATCATCGATTACACTTTTTGTGGTAATTATGTAAAAAATGTGTCATTTATGTCAATCGTACCTACAGTACTTAAAAAACATGTCTTGCCGTGTCTTTTAATTTCTTTTTAACGCAATTTAGTAATTTGTACTTCATTTGTAGATCACTATTATATAACATGTTGCCTACTTTTATTTGTTAATTAAGAAATATAACATAAATTCAAACTCCATAATGCTACATAATATCATTCCCACGCTGCTACTATTAAAACAGTAGACCATTTAGGGATTTTATTGATATTAAAGACATTACACATTTACAATGAGGAAAGGTACTTTACGGTTCGCTATGAGGAAATTCACTTTTGGACAAGATTTGAAAGCGAAAAGTTTTTTCCCATAATTGTAGCCGAAGAGTGTTGTTTTTATCACATTTGCGATCACTTACACAGATAATTTGTTATTTAAATCTTGCTGGGAAATGCAGATGATTTATCTGATGGTTTAGCTATACAAACAATAAAGAGTGAAGATTCCATCTAGAACGATTATTCAAACTTGAATTCCACCATTGTAAATCACTAAATCGTTTTTCTCTATTTGTATGAATCATCTAATTTAGTTTCAACAGTGAATTATATATCACCATCGGAAATCATCTTCCAGAATTTTTAGAAATCAGCGTAAGTGTTGTAACCAATGTAATCTATTTTTATATTTTTTCGGCTATTTTGTTATTTTATTTAATAACATAGACATAACATACTACTACTATCGGTTTACAGCGTTCTTCGACGCCTTCCGACTCCTAACCGCCATTCTTCTCTGTTTTCTCTTTCCTCTAGTTCTTTTTCAATTATCTCCCTCCAGCTTCTTCTCGGCCTTCCTCTTTTACTTCTCCCTTGTGGTGTCCACGCCAAAATCTGTTTAGGGATCCTGTCATCTGGCATTCTCTGTACATGGCCGTACCATACATAGAGATAACATGATTTTCATAAATAACATAGAGATTAAGAAAAGAATGGGAATGAACTCGGATATAATAGACTTTTCAATGTCACCACAGAAGTAGTCCAGCCAATACTTTTCGAGTTACTTCATATGAATGAAAATGAACATTTTTCAACAAAAAAAAAAAGTTTTCAGGAGCTTCTTCGCAAATAACTCAAAAAGTAGGTAAGTATTCTTATACTAAATTTACAAGCAAGATGCAGTAGAAATAAACAAACCAAGACACGTTAAGTGCTACTAGGAGCACTCCCGAATCATAATTTCTAAAAGTTTATATATTTTACAATGCATAAACTTTGAAAATCATGATTTGGAATTTAAAATGTATATACATTGTAAATTATGATTCGGGACTGCTGCTAGTAGCATTTAAAGTGTCTTGGTTTGTTTATTTCTACTGCATCTTGATAATTTTGAACAGTTTTGAAAGATAATTCCTGGTAAGATTTTGTTACCATGGAAACGGCGATCATAGTGTGGAAAACCGTAGGAGAACCCGTGAGAAAAAATATTTCTCACTGCAAAGGCCGACTTTTCTCACTGCATGAGGAATTGTTCATTTTGAATGTATATAAGTAGTGAGAGAAGTTGCATATTGTATAGTATCCATAGAAAAATACATTTTCTCGGCTTCCCAAGGAGCAATTTTCTTCATTCTTTTTTTGTTCCCAATTAACTCGAGTAGAGCCATCTAATTAAAGAATTATTAAATGTCAAACTTCCTTTTGTTTTGTTATAATAGATTAATTTATTTATAAGGAAAAAAACTACATATCTTTTCCAGTTGTAGACTTTTTAGATAAATTTACTAGAAGTGTACCTTTTAACGTTAAAACACAAATATTCTCATTTGAAAGCTGTATAATTATTTAAACAATCTTTATTTAAATAAATTATAAAATTTTGTTATAATAAATCAATTAATTTATTATAACAAAACAAAAGCAAGTTTGACATTTAATAATGCGTTAGTTAGATAGCTCTACTCGAGTTACTTGGGAACAAAAAAAGAATGAAGAAAATTGCTCTATGGGAAGCAGAGAAAATGCATTTTTTTAAAGTATACCGATTTTGAACTTTGAGATTACATTTTCTCAAACCTAATTTTTGATTGGAATTTTGCTATTTTTGGCAATTTTCTCTCGTAATATCAATAGTTTTTATTATAATAATATATGTTATTAGTATTTTAAAGATATGAAAATTGGTGTGGAGAAAGAGAACAAAAATAAAAAGGTGACGGTTTGAAAATTATGATCCTATTGTTTATATGTTTGCCGTAAATGCCGGTCAACTTTGACCGATTGTATCTCAGGATCCACTCATCAGAATTAAACGTTTTTTCTTTTAAAGAAGCGTCCTGCCGCTTTTTTACCAATACCGTTTTATGATTTAATTTAATTTAATATTTTCCGAGATATTCTATTTGTTTATAAGCCAAAAAATTGTTTATAATTTTAAAATATTCCTGAGGCCGCTTAAATAGTCCAATTTCAATTCTGTAAAGTAAATTAAATAGGTACAGTGTCTTTTTATACAAAAATCATAGTTATTCTTATGTATCATAATTATTGTGGTTATTATAGCGACCGTAAATTTTTAATAAACAATTCAATTGTTGCTAAACTGTTTAATCAATTTCCATCGGCTTCTGAAATTATAATGTATACAGAAAGAACTTTTATATTACCAAGTTATTTAATTATTGATAAACAATTACTAATCCAAAATTTTAGTTGAAAATTAAAGATTTTGTTGGAAAAACCCGCATTTTCCGGGGAAAGTTTTCATCGACGTAAATTGGGAAAAACACGTCTATATGCAGAATTTAATTATGGTGAATTTTTATTTGGGTATTTTTGGTGTAAAGTTAAAATATTTGGAGTTATAGAGCAAAAATTGAAAAAAAAAACACTATTTTCTGGCGTCATTTTCTTTATAAAAAAAGTAGCACACTATCTGCGGACTTTGCATACCTATATTATTAATATATACCCTAAATATTCAGCGCCCAGGGCCCGATTTAGGTTAAACCGGCACTGACTCCATCTATGTATTGAGTTTCATTGCAGCTATAATATATATGGAAGGGTACACGACAATTAGACCGAAATCATTAGACCGAAAGCAGTAGACCGAACTCATTAGACCGAAAAGCACTTTACCGAAACCTCACTAAACCGAACAGCATTAGACCGAAATGGTAAATAAATTTAAAAGGTTTGCAGTAAATTATGCTAAGATTTTGTATATCTGTCTTTTTGTTTATTGTATTTTTTTGTATTATTTTATATATAGACTGTGTAAATTGTTACTCTGTACAGTCTGATATGAAATAATTTTTATGCGTTAAACAAATTAGTGAAGGTAAAAATAATTTAAGGGTAGAGTGACGTTAACACCATTTTAACTGTTTATAATAACCATCCAAAAAACATTCAGTTGTAATTACATTAGTCTTATCTCTTTTACTGCGACAAGTAAAAAGAACTGCTTTTCAGTCTTCTGCTGTTCGGTCTAGTGAGGTTTCGGTAAAGTGCTTTTCGGTCTAATGAGTTCGGTCTACTGCTTTCGGTCTAATGATTTCGGTCTCTTTACAGTAAACCATATTATATATGGAAGGGGTTCTCTTATCAAGAATGCCGGTTTCCGTCTATCCGCATTGCCTGCAGTACCAAGTCATCTACTTTGGACGTGTATGCTATGTCTCTTAAATATTTGAGTGATTCAGTTTTGTAAAGGGTTCGGGTATTCCATGTCCCTAATCTCAATTCCATTTTTCGTTAGAGTCGTAGTCGTATGTTCCATCCAACTAATATTTCCTGAGATTTCGTAACATATGACTTTTTACAGGAAGAGCTTTTTGGCCTTTAGCCCAACCTCCAACCTGGAGAGCCAGCGACTCTTCTGTTAGGGCTGCCATACATTGGTCTGTTTTGGTTGGAGGTGGTATTCTTTTCCCACATACCCGCCGATTCTAGGACCCGTTAGTGCATTCCCTCTCCACCACTTGAGGATTAAAAACTTTTAAAACTTTAGCGAAACGTATGTATTAGGTAACTAATTGATGATTTTTTTATTTCAGTCATGTCAGACGATGATGTACTATATATCCACAACACTTTGCACAATGTCCATGGCACTAGGATTAGGAAATTTGTACAGATTGCCACAAACGACGATGATACGTGGTGGACTACCATTTTTAATAGCACATTTAATATTAACTATTTTTATTGGACTGCCACTTCTTTTCCTTGAGTTAGGAATTGGACAGCTTGCACAGGAGGGGTTTATTAAATCTTGGAGGGTCGTACCGTTCTTTAGAGGTGATACAATTTTAATTATTTTTATATTAATAACATTTTTAACCATTTATTATTAGTTTTTTGTGTTTAAGAAAAGACGGCTTGGGAGCAGGTCCTATTTTTACACTGTCATTTAAACAACAATGTTTATTTCTTTTAAATGGTCAATAATTATTATTGAGTTAATTATTCTTATCTCATGGAAACTTAGTACCTAACTACTTTATACTAATTGGAAAACATACTTTTGTTGTCGAATTTAATATTAATTGGTCTACATAATATATGTCTCTTATTAATTTTGGAAATACAACATCAAAGTTAAGAAGTTAACTTAGAATACTAAACTGAAAATTTTCAGAGCAGCTATTAGACCACTAATCACATATGGTGCTGAAATAATGTACCTGACACAGAAAGATGATGTAAGATTAAGGATTCTAGAGAGAAAAATCATTCTGAGAATAGCAGACCCAATAAACTAAGGTGATAATGAATTTAGAAAACTGATGAACTACAAAGTAAGAGAACTTTTGAAAGGAGAAGATATCGTTAGGTTTATCAAGGCGTAGAGACTCAGGTAAATGAGACATATAGAGAGCAGAAATCCAGAAGCAGCTATCAAGAAATTCACCAAATTGTGACAACGAGACAGAATCAGGCAGACAACGAGGCAGAAAGCAGTTGTTGATACAAAGAAAAATATAAAATTTTTAACATGCTTGAAATACTGTTCCAATAGTAATACTGTTAGAATGCTTCGGAAACATCATGAAAAATGGATCCAGATATGCCCTTTTACAAGCCATCCTACAAGGAAAATGGTTGTAAAGCAGGGTCCACGAAGAAAAAGAACATCCTGGTTAAAGAACCTCAGAACCTTGTTCAACACAACATCTGTGCAGCTTTTCCGCGTTGCTGCAGATAAAGTGAAGATAGCCATGATGATCACCAACATTCGTTACGGAGAGGCTCATCAAGAAGAAAAAAAAATACTATTCCATCGATTTTCCCATAGTTTATATATTCTAGTTTTAACGTCATTTATTTTACCCCTCGATAAAATCTGAGTTAGGATCTCACCCTTCTTTATTCCATCTTTGGCCAACTAGTCCACTTCCTCATAATTACCAGAGAACGGCAGTTCTCGCCAGTGGCGCACACCTACACCCCCTACACGCGACACTATATATACACGAAATTTTCGATTTTCTAAATCTGACTGAATTGAAAATTGGGCCAACTCCCATCTTAAAGTTCAGGAAAAGACTCACCCATCCATATGTCAACCATCCATTTTGGTCCAAGAGTGTGGATTTTACGGTCCTTCCTATTTAGGGTCTGTTTTTCGTTCTCGTCCCCAGAACTCCCAAAAACTTCGAAAATTTAACTCCGACCTTTGTGGCTTCTAATAGTACTGATCATTACCTTTCCAACGCATTTTGAAAATCGGTTATACCGATTATGTATTATTGTATTTTCATTTTGATGCAAAACAAAATTTCAGTTTTATTTTAAAAGATTTTTCCATAATGTTTGTTAAATTTGAAGTAAAAGCGCCACAAAAGAGATTCAAAATTCAAACTGTATCAAAGTTACTCTTTTGTGGCGCGTTTTACTTCAAATTGGGCAAATATTATGAAAAAATCCTTTAAAATAAAACTAGAATTTTGTTTTGCATCAAAATGAAAATACATTTTCGCGCCTCGTAATATTCATATCAGCTTTTTTGTAGCTGGAATATTCTATGCGCCACTCATTTTTACGGCGTTTAGCGGCTTTTTATTCTTGTACCTATTATACCGGCATGCCTTTTACCCATACACTTTCAAGATATAAACAGTAAAAATACCTGTGATAGCAATACAAAAATGTAGAACAGACAAAAAAAATTGAAAAAAATACTAATAAAAATACAAAATCTCCGAAGATATCTCTACTCAAAGAGAAAAGAAAACAAGAAGGGCAAGAACTAGGTAGCACACACCGTGTAATCCAATAAATAAAAATATTTAGAATATGCTTGCGAAAATTAAAAAAAAATAAAAATTTACTGTTTTCATTTTTATTCTCCATGTTATGTAGATACATAATATACTAGTCCAGGGTAATAAGGTTTTGTCCATGACACTTGAACAGCCAGGGTACTGAAGCGTTTTTGAAGTTATACTTCTTTACGCGCGATATGAGGGTGAATTTTTATATGTTAGAACCTACGTTCCCGGCGCATGCTCATTATAACTTTGTTCTGATTGGATGTTCAAATGACATGTCAAAAATTATCCAATATGGTAGCTGTAGCGCAGCTGTGGTTTGGACGGTTGACGGTTTGGTTATGTATGGTTGTTGCGTTTTAAAATTTGTGGGAAGAGAAACAACAAACGTTAGTTAATAGTTATACTGCCTTTTTAAATAGTTTTCATATTATATTTTTGAAGTTATACTTCAAAATGTTTTAATTTATGTATGTATCAGTCCAGAAAAGGTGTGGAAAGAATATATTAGTGTTTTTAAATATATTTTTCTACAAACGTGAGTTACAGTACAATGACCGCTACCATCCAGTAAATTCTACCACGTGGAGTCAACACGAGTCTACCGCTTGAACATTCTGGACCTAATTGCGACGTATTGGACAGCAAGATCAGCAATTATAAAATTATAAAACACCATGTAAAAATCAATATTTTTCAGTCTGATTTTAAATTATTGAGTTGTCACTAAAATCTTTGTGTGTCGAAATAAAAGTTTTAATTGTGAAGTTTAGTTTTTTAAAAAAGTGTTTTTCCAAAGAACATTCATAATTGGCGCAGAGTCAGTACGGAAGTGGAAGAGTCTTTACAGATCCTCGTCACTTTTAAGTGTTTGTCCACTGTTCCAAGAACCAGCCCCAGGGAAACCGTTGCAGAGTTCACCCAAGGGAATTAGCAGTTAGAAATAGAAGTTAGGAGCCTTCAGGAGCAAAGGAATGCACATCGGCATCGTCTTTATCCTGTAAGCGATTTTTATTATTACTTAGAATTAAGAAGATTAATTTTTGAAAGAGATATTATTAAATCAGACTCCTCTGAGTCCTTAGATTGAATCAGAGCTAGATTAAGAAGATAAAAACAAAGATTTGAATAAATTAATAGAAAGATTAAAATAATTTAGAAATATCTCCTCTAAGTCCTTAGATTGACTTTAGAGCCAGATTTAGAAATTTATTTAAAAAAAAAATTTGAATAGCTTAATAAATACTATATATTAATAAACACTAGAGATTAATAGATAAATAATAAGCAGTTAAGATTGATATATTTGAAATTACTATACGTATTTTACTATTGACTATATATATTGAAATTTTTTTAAATATGGCAGTTCCACAATTTGACGTGAAAAATTTATGCATTCTTCCAAATTTCGACGGAAACCCAAATGAACTACATGAATTTATTAAAGTTTCTACAATACTTCTAAACCATTATTATGATAGACTAAATGCAGCTAATATCCAAAATAAATTTTTGCTTCATGGTATTATAAGTAAATTAACAGGTAGAGCCAAAGAAGTTATATCTGTATATGGATGCGAAACTTTTGACGAAATAAAAAATGCATTAATTCAAAATTTTGGAGACCAAAGAGACGAAAATTCGCTTACAAGAGACTTAGTAAATTTAAGACAAGGAGCAACAGAATCTATCATGCATTTTTACGAAAAAATAATGGGACTTTTAAGCTGTATCAACAATTACTTAGAATTACATACTGTAAATGCCGACATTAAAAGAAGCAAACAGGAATTTTTCCGTCAACAAGCTCTTACAACATTTTTAGCAGGCCTACGAGAACCAATGGGCTCTGTTATCAGAGCAATGAGACCAGGAAGTTTAGCTACGGCGATACAATACGTACAGGAAGAAAATAATGTTAGATATCTTCAAAAAAATCAAATAAGTCAACCTTCAACATCAGGAAGAAGCGAAAATTATCAAGAACGCCGACCTCAGAGACAGCAAATGCCTTTACCTGTCCAAAAACCATTTTATCAACAGCAAAATTTTGCACCTCCGCAATGGCAGCAACCAATCAGGCAATTCTACCCACAGAATCAGTTTCAACAACCCCATCGACAACAAAACTTCAACCAATTTAGACAAAATTCAAACCCTCCAGCATTCAGGACCCAGAACCAGTCAAATGTATGGGCACCCAAACCCGGACAGCCAAAGCAGCCTAGACCAACACCTATGAGTGGAATATCAGAAACCACAACCGGAGGCCGTCAAAAATTTACACCAAATTACCGAGCACAACCAAAATTCACCGTAGAAGAACTTTACAATATACAATGCCACGGAGATGAGCAAGAAGAGAATGCCGACTACAATGATTACTATGAACCCGAATACGACAATTTTCTACAAGATACATACGAAAATCAACCAACCGAATACGAAGAAAACGTAAATTTTCGAGAGGACCCACCAGAAGCAGCCGAAACGTAATTGAACTTCATTCATTTCCCGACAAGAAGGAGCTACCTTACATCGAAATTTCTGAGCCTTCTTTACGACTTTTAATCGATACAGGATCCACAAAGTCATTTCTTAATCCAGAAATAGCTTCTTCATATTTTCCAAATTATATAAAACACGAACCCTTCATCGTCACATCAATTTTTCAAAATTATTCCCAAAAATATTGTGCTGAAATTCCTTCATTTTCAGAATTTAATTCTGACAGCAAAATGAAATTTTATCTCTTCAAGTTTCACAAAACTTTCGATGGTCTTATTGGCCTCGATAATCTAAAACTTTTCGAAGCCCAATTAAACTTTCCTAAATCACTTCTAGTTACAAAAGATTCTACAATCCCTATCAAATATTATGAAACAAACAAAACACAATTTTATTCCATCCATTTGGAACCAAATTCAATTAGCCAAGTCAAAATTCCAGTCAAAGAAGAAAAAGGAACCATCATTATTCCAACTCAAAAAGTACAAGGCGTCGTAGTACGAGAAGCCCTTACTAACGCCGAGAACCACCTCGCCTGGACCGAAATTGCCAACTTCACGTCAGATCCCATTCACCTTTCTCTTATGGAACCACTCGAAAGCCAGGAAATAGACATTCAAGATTTCCATATATATTCCATGGAAACAACCTCCGGACCAGACTACAGACAAGATATCGACGACTTAATTAAAACTGAACATCTTAACGAAGAAGAAGAGGATCAAGTTCGTCAACTATGCCGAAAATTCTCCGATATATTTCATCAACCAGACACTCCTCTCAGCTTTACTAACGAAGTTAAACACCACATCAAAACCAAGGATGAAGAGCCTGTATATACGAAATCATACCGGTATCCGTATGTGCACAAAGAAGAAGTAAAGAAACAAATCTCTTCAATGTTAGAGCAAGGGATCATTCGACCAAGCCAATCGCCATGGTCCTCGCCCATCTGGGTCGTGGCAAAGAAACCAGATTCATCCGGTAAAATAAAGTGGAGGATAGTGGTAGATTATAGAAAGGTCAACGAGAAGACAATTGACGACCGATACAGAATTCCTCACATTAGCGATATTTTGGACAAATTGGGAAGATGTCAATATTTTACGACCCTCGACTTAGCGAGCGGATTTCATCAAATCGAGATGGCTGAAGAAGACATTCCCAAAACAGCATTTAATGTGGAAAATGGACACTATGAATATTTAAGAATGCCATTTGGACTTAAGAACGCTCCGTCCACGTTCCAACGTATGATGGACAACGTATTGAAGGGACTTCAAGGAGAAATATGTCTCGTCTATATGGATGACGTAATAGTATACTCAACATCATTACAGGAACACATAGTAAATCTCACAAAAGTATTCCAACGATTAAGAGAAGCCCGACTAAAAATCCAAGTTGACAAATGCGAATTTTTAAAAAAGCAAGTTAATTTTCTGGGACACGTAGTCACACAACAAGGAATAAAACCGAATCCAGCGAAAATTGAAGCAATAGAAAAATATCCAATACCGAAAACAGCAAAAGAAATTAGAGGATTCCTTGGACTCTTGGGATATTACAGAAAGTTTATTCGAGACTTCGCAAAAATCACAAAACCTCTAACAAGATGCTTGAAAAAGGACGCAAAGATCGAACATACACCCGAATTCGTAGAATGCTTTGAAACATGCAGGAAATTATTAATGAATGAGCCTTTATTGCAATATCCAGATTTTTCCAAACCGTTTAACCTCACAACAGATGCCAGCAATTTTGCTATCGGAGCAGTACTTTCCCAAGGACCAGTTGGCAGTGATAAACCAATTGCCTTCGCTTCCAGGACACTAAATGAAACTGAGACCAAATACTCAACAATAGAAAAGGAAATGCTAGCAATGGTGTGGGCAACTAAGTATTTCCGACCCTACCTATTTGGAAGGAAATTTAAAATACTTTCAGACCACCGTCCCTTGCAATATCTATTTTCCCTAAAGGAACCCAACTCCAAACTAGTACGCTGGAGATTAAAATTAGAAGAATTTGACTACGAGGTAATTTACAAAAAAGGAAAAGCTAATACCAATGCCGACGCACTGTCTCGAATCGAAATTCACACAAAGGAAACTAAGGACATCGATTCACAAATTAAGGAAGTCCTTGACGACTTAGTAGACATGGAAGACGATGGATGGTCAACGACTAATAATCCAGATGCAGATCGAATAATCGACGAGATTGTAGAAGAAAAAGCAACAGAATTAATCCAAAAAAACATCCCAGAAGACACTGTTGAAAACGAAGATCAAAACATCCAAGAAGACACTGTTGAAAACGAAGATCAAAACATGGATGAAGACGGAAATGAAACAATACATACAGCAGTAGAAAACCCAATTCTTGGTATACCTATTTCGGAAAAACCACTTAACTTCTACAATAACCAAATTATAGTCAAAATCGTCAACTACAATCCACGACCTCCAGCAATTATACAAACCTTTCCGAATAAAAGACGTTACCATATCCAGCTATCGAAAGATCAGCTAAAAGCTGATACCATAAAAATTTTTAAGGAACACCTCAACCCGAAAAAGAAGTATGCAATTTTATTTGAAGCAGAAGAAGAAATTTTTGCAGAAATTTGCGAAATTATCAGAAAAACTTTTAAAAACAACGCATATGACTTAGTAAAATGTAATCTTTTATTGGAAGATGTTAACCTAGAAGAACAACAAAAGGAAATTATAAAAAACTATCATGAAGGTAAAACGAACCATAGAGGAATAGCTGAAACAGAAAGCCAAATAAGAAGAAAATATTACTGGCCTAATATGAAGAAAGACATAGAAGATATCATAAACTTCTGCGATATATGTCAAGAAAATAAATATGACAGACTTCCTCCCAAACCAAAATTTATGGTTACACCAACTCCCACTAAACCACTGGAAATAGTTCACATCGATTTATTCCAGGCTGATGGACAGAAGTTTCTAACCATAATAGACGCATTTTCGAAGTATGGACAAGCCTATCCAATAAATGGAGGAAACGCAATCAATGTACTCAACGCCCTACTAATTTTTATAACCCATCATGGACTCCCAACAATGATAGTAGCCGATAATGGTACGGAATTCAAAAATGGAGTGATACAAGAATTTGTAGACTCCCATAAAATCTCAATCCACTACACGACACCAGAGAATCCGCAATCCAACGGGATGATTGAGAGATTTCATTCTACATTAATCGAACATCTTCGAATCCTAAGGAACACCAAGGCAAAGCTCCCGATAAAAGAACAAATGCTATACGCTATAATTGGGTACAATAATTCCATACATTCCGCAACGAAGTTACGACCCATTGACATATTAAACGGCCATATCGACGCAAAAGATCCCTTTGACGTTGACATACAGAAAGTAATACTGAATAATTATATTCAGAATCATAGAGAGATAACAAAGGAATTATACAAGGAAGTAAACCAGCATATACAAGAGAATAAAAATAAAGTCATCGAAAATAGAAACAAATCGAGACAGGACCCTATTACGTATAAACCAAGCACAAAAATCTATACACGAAAAACAGTTACCAGAAATAAATTACTTCCGCGATATTCCGCAAAATATATAAAAAGAAATAACGAAGTGACTGTAAACACATCAAAAGCTACAGTTCACAAGAAAAATATAAAACATCAACCTAAGTCAAAAACTAATTCTGAACCTTCCCCACAGGATCACCCTGACGATGGGAGAAGAAGTGAAGATCAAGGACCTGAAAGACAACCCAGGAATAATTCCCCTCAACCTGGGACAAGCAAAGATTCATACTAGCACACACGATTTTATACACTTTTTCAAACTACTACCAATAAAAGAAGAATTGGACAGAATTGAAACCCAGTACGATGCAGTGACCACAGCAATTCAAAATGGACTTAGCCATCCGTATTTTAGCAGTTTACAAAATTTTGACCAAGCTCTTAGATACCAATTGAAATCAGCTCAAGAAAAATTCTCAACAATTTACCCCTATAGCAGAACAAGAAGAGGGCTAATTAATGGACTAGGAAGCATTATCAAAGCAATTTCTGGAAATTTAGATCAAGATGACGCAGAAAAATACAACAATGCTATAGAAACCTTACAGACGAATCAGGAAAATCTTATAAATCATCTTAATCGTCACATTAGCCTGAACAAGAAGATTATAAAAGAGTTTAACGAAACTATCACATTACTAACACACAACCAAGAAATAATAGCAGAAGAAGTAAATAATATCAGCACGAACCTCAATACATTTATTTTTGACTTCAATCATTATTTGCAAGCAAGGAATGTTCTGGACCAATTAAATTTGACCCTTCAAATTATACTTCAGTTACTTAATGACCTAGAAGAAGCCATTACATTTTCTCGTGTAAACACTCTCCATAACAGTGTGATCAAGAAAGACGAAATAAAATGGATAATCAATAAAATGCTAGAGCACCATAAGGCAGACCAGCTTGTGTACATCGAAGACGAAGACATCCTAAAGTACTACGACATCATCAAAGTAGACGCCTATTATTCAAACAATACTATTATATTTATCCTTCATTTTCCTGTCCTACATCCTAATTCCTTTACTTATTATCATTTATTTCCTATACCTACCGCAAATTCTACTACAATCATTCCTCCCGAGCCATATCTCCTCATAAGCGAAAAATCCTTTCAATATTTGGAAGAACCATGTGCCCGAATCGACACAAGATATCTTTGCCAAGAAGGAACAATGCTGGAAGCAACAAAAACTGACGACTGTATCAAACAAATCCTGCAGTTGAGCACCCAAGAAGCTTCTTGCCAATACACCCCCGTCCAAACTCGAGATGTCATCATACAAAGACTATCAGATGCCCACTATATAGGAATATTCCCCGAATCAACCAAAATTACAACTCGATGTTCTACGACAAAAATTTTAGGCCTAAAAGGAACTTATCTCATCAATCTTCCACCCAGATGTGAATTCAAGACCCCAATCCAGAGTTACATAAATTCAAGAACAACCATCCCAGAGGAACCACTAATGCTTCCCAAAATTAGGACCATAGATATTCAACCAGCGATTAAATTCAAACCATTAAGAATAGATCACATCCCCTTAGACAAACTGCATGAACTCTCTAAGGAAGAGGAACATCTAGAGACCATTAACCCGAAATTATGGAACCATAGCCATAACCATTTTTGGATGACTCCTTTATATATCTTAATTACAATAATCTGCCTCTATATATGTTACAGGTATAAAACAAATAACAAAAAGCCCAACTCTAGCGACGAAACTCCAGAAGAGGCCAACTCAACAGTTCTGTTCGTCCCTCACAAAACTTCTTCAGGGGATGGAGTAGTTACAGTACAATGACCGCTACCATCCAGTAAATTCTACCACGTGGAGTCAACACGAGTCTACCGCTTGAACATTCTGGACCTAATTGCGACGTATTGGACAGCAAGATCAGCAATTATAAAATTATAAAACACCATGTAAAAATCAATATTTTTCAGTCTGATTTTAAATTATTGAGTTGTCACTAAAATCTTTGTGTGTCGAATTAAAAGTTTTAATTGTGAAGTTTAGTTTTTTAAAAAAGTGTTTTTCCAAAGAACATTCATAATTCGTGTTAAAAATGCAATTTTTAGGACTCCATAGGAGTGTTAAAAATGCTACTTTAAGGCACTAGTGCTTTAAAAATTTTAAGGCACTGCAGTTAAAAGTGAATTGTCAAATTGTGAAACGTCAAAATATTTATATTTCATTTATTAACATTAATATTAATAATACAACTTACGCAATTTGAAAAAGGTGGTTTAAAAATGTTTTTTATTATAATTTTGTGTCTTTGTATTTGTCTTCCTTGGGCGTAAAATAATAAAACATCTATTTTTATATTTCACTTGTCACTGTGATGTATAATTATGTATATCTGAAAGGTAACTGGCATGCGGCTTGATGGCCTTGTTGGTAGAGCATTGGACCAGAGATAAAAAAATCGCGAGATTGCGGGTTCAAATCCCGGACGATTAATATTTTTTCTTTTTTTTTTTAATATTTGGCATTGCGTTTTGGTTCATTTTTGGTAATTATTGTTAATGTTTTGTATTGTAACTGTTAAGTAGGTATATTTATTTCGTTGAAATTATATTATAATAGAAGTATAACTTCTTACGTGCGTATAAAGTACACATACATTCTTTTTTCGTCAGGTAATACCTATAAGAGCAAATTGTAACTACTCCCTGCGTAGGATCTGGCGGCCATTTTTATTTATAAACTATTAAGTGTCAAAAAATGACATTTTTCACTTTTTTTTTCAAATCAATGTAAAACAGGGAAACTTATGGTTTTTTTGGTACAAATATCTTCGAGATTATGGAAAAAGCTTTAAAACGATGCATTACAAAGTTTGATATACACTCATTTATTGTTAACATAATTGCGAAAAAAGGTCGGAATTGCAAAAAAAAAATATTTTCGCAATAACTGTTATAAAAATTAGTGTACAGCTTTGAAATTTTTGTCAAATAAGGTTTCTTTGGTGCTTAATATGTGATAAAAATTTCAAAGAGATTCATTCAATTGTTTAAATTTTATTTAAATTGTTTATCCCAGAGAGCATTTTTTGCAATAACATAAGTCAGCAAAAAATGACGTTAGAACCATTCCACAGGTGTCAAATGAAAGAGCATGAGCTATATTTTCAACTTGGTTTAAAAAAGTGAATAAAAAATGCATTTATTAGTAATAAATAATTATGCAAAAGTATCGAAAATCTTTTCTTATAAACTTTTTATTTTATTATATAAGAAATTATATATATTTATTAAAATTTTTTATTAATTATCATATAAATAACATTACTTGGTAGTTGTACACTTAAAACAGAGTAAAAAGTTAATTTTTTTGGAACAAGTTATTCAAAAAGTTTATAAAGAAAAATTGACGATACTTTTGCATAATTATTTATTACTAATAAATGCATTTTTTATTTACTTTTTTAAACCATGTTGAAAATGTAGCTCATGCTCTTTCATTTGACACCTGTGAAATGGTTCTAACGTCATTTTTTTCTGACTTATGTTATTGCAAAAAAAAATGCTCTCTGGGATAAACAATTTGAATAAAATTTAAACAATTGAATGAATCGCTTTGAAATTTTTCTCATATATTAAGCACCAAAGAATCCTCATTCGACAAAAATTTCAAAGCTGAACACTAATTTTTACAACAGTTATTTTAAAGCTTTTTCCATAATCTCGAAGATATTTGTACTAAAAAATCATAAGTTTCACTGTTTTCCGTTGATTTGAAAAAAGGGGAAAATGCCATTTTTTGACAGTTAATTGTTTATAAATAAAAATGGCCGGCCGGATATAGTTACAATTTGTTCCTATAGGTATTACCTGTCGAAAAAACTCTTCAGTGCCCTGGCTGCTGAAGTGTCACGAACAGGGTATATTTTTGTCTTACCCTAGTCTATACGAAATATTTCTATATTTTCCTAATTTCTATTAGTTATTTAATAATGTTAATATATGTATATTATGTTAATGAACTACGGTAACTCACATTCCACACATTAAATAAAATTCTCAAGGATGTAGTACCTACTCTAATGTACTCAAATTAGTCATTACACGAAGCATCACCTACCTAACGTCCCAATTTTTTTCAATTAATTCCATCTCGAATATAATTGAAAACGTGCATTATGATGACTAATATTCATGACTATTAACAGGAATTTCAATTTTAAATCATCTTTAAGGTCATCATTCGCCATACGTATTTCCTTATATCGTAAGAATGTATCATCATCTAACAAAAAAATAGATATACATCTACCCTCACTCTCAGAGGCCTACCCTAATAATTCTCATTGTTTTCTGACCTGTAATATGTTGATAATAGATAATCGTTGATGACTTCATCCAATAAACAATATAAATTTAATTCGGATTTAAAAAATACTGGAAAATCCTATGTTTAAAGGTTTTTTTGGAAATATATTATTGCAAGAACAGTGTTCCCGATGAAAGTTCATTGAGAAAAAATTACGTACCTCAAATTTATAACGATACCATAAAAAAATCAAGAAGATAGTGGAAAATCGATATATTCATGTTATTGTAGATAAATATTTGGTTACTCAAAATTTGCATTTTTTGAAATTATTGTGAATATCTTGGGCACATTTCGTAATTTTTTACTGCATAATATGTATGCACATATTTCATCAAAATTGCTCTCATATAAATCGGCTCCCTAGTAATGACAATTACATTTTAAAATTTATTTTGACTTCATTTTCTGCTTCTTCCAACAGTTTATGTTTTGTGTTCTACATCATCATTTTGAGAGCTTTCGGTCGGCACTTTTTCAAAATGTGTTTTCCAAGTTTCTTTAATTTCTTTATTGTTGCTCGTTATTTTTCCTTTTTATTCCTGCACATATTAGTTTTTGGTTTTAATTTATATGCATTTCGTGTTCTAAAGTTTATTTCCATGTTAATTAATTGTTTGTTTATATGTTTTGTCTTTTCAATCTACGCAGTTGATCAGCTAATCTTCTTTTGTTTTCAAATCCCGTTTTTCTTTATCTCTCTGGCTCGAGTTTACTCGAGTTTAAATATCGATGTATTAAAATGTTTTAAAAAGTGCATTCAGTTTGGAACTTCAGTCATTAAATTGGTAAAAACAAAAAAAATAATTTGATTAGTAGTTTTGACCGACTTGACAGTTGTTGACCAACTCCTAAAATTACCCCTTGTTGAAATATTCAACTATAAATTATTGCCTATTTTTATTAGTGTTACAATGGACACATGAAGTCTTTCTTCGTGGGCGGGCATTTCTCCGAATGCATTAGGGCGATACACTCTTACCTAAAATTGCATAAAGTATCATGTTACGAGGGATGTGAATGCCAGAACTGTATGTTAGTTCTGCGTTCGATATTTAGTATGTAAGAATATCTCGTAGTAGAAACACATGTCTTAATTTCTTTGTATATTGTAATATTACGGTTTTTCGGTTAAAATAAAATAGTTAGTTGTTTACCTTTTATTTGTACCTTTTATTATCTGCTATTTCTAATAGGTTCTGGGCTCAGTTACGTTTTTAGCTCACCTGTATTAAGATAATAATTAAAAGTGTACAGTCGCGAAGTTTTCGTGTTAACCGAATACATAATGGCGGAAAGTGCGAAATATATCGTCGAAAAGTTGAACGGCCAGAACTATCAGTCGTGGAGTTATTTAGTGAAAATGTTGCTCATCAATGCTGATTTATGGGAAATAGTTTCGAGTGAGTTACCATTAGAAGCAGACCGAAGCAGTTCTTGGAAAAAACAAAATGATAAGGCTTTGTCAACAATAGCCTTACTTGTTGACATTAATCAATTAGTGCATATCAGGAACAGGGAATTCGCGCGCGATGCGTGGGTAGCGCTAAGGGAGTATCATCAGAAATCAAGTTTGTCTAGTATGGTCTTTTTGTTAAAGAAAATCTGTAGGCTATCGCTAGAGGAGAATGGTGATATGGAAGCACACATTAGTTTATTCCTAGAATCGTTGAATAAACTGGCCGCCTTAGGGGAGGAAATTAAGGACAGGTTCTTTGCAGGAATTTTGCTTGGGAAGTCTTCCAGACTCATACAGTTTTTTGATTACAGCGCTGGAAAGTAGGCCATCGAGTGAATTTACTCTAGAATTTGTTACGAGTAAATTAATAGATGAGTACAGGAGACGTCAGGGAGCTTTGGGAAGAAATCAGGAGGAGTCGGTGATGAAATCAGTATATGAGGGTAACAAAAATAATGGTACTGCAAGGGCAGAAGCAAGGCAGTGTTATTTTTGTAACCGTAAGGGCCATTTTAAACGATATTGCTTTAAGTACAAAGCATTTAAAAAGGAAAAGGCCAATAAAGTCACTGAAGGTACTGATGATGCATGTTTTATGGTCAATTATAGCTCAAGGGACGGAAAAAGGAATTCTGCTTCGTGGTATGTGGACTCAGGAGCTTCGAGCCACATGGTTAATTACAAAGGATTCTATACCCAATTTGACGGTAGCAGAAAGGGTGTTGTAAGTTTGGCGGAGAAAGGGCAATACTCCGAGGTTCAGGGTATAGGAACAGGACTTATTGAGTGCATGACTGGATCGGGAGTGGAAAATTTAAAAATCGACAATGTGTTGTATGTGCCGGGATTAGACTCAAATCTGCTTTCGGTGAAAAAGCTAACAAGTGCGTGGCATAATGTGCAGTTCGATAAAAACGAGTGTAAAATCGTTTTACGCGGAAAAGTCGTCGCGAGTGCGGTGCCTTCACCGGACTTATACAAACTTTCAACTGTGGACCATGGATTGAGTGTTTTGGAGCACTCCAGCAACTGTCAACATACATGGCATAGACGGTTTGGACACAGGGACATGGATGCAGTCAAACACTTAATGGAAAAGAAAATGGCAGTCGGGATTGATATGACAGACTGTAGGATTAGGGAAACTTGTGAATGCTGTATGAAAGGTAACATTTTACGTAAGAGTTTTCCAAAATTTTCTCATAGCAATACATTTAATATTCTTGACTTATTACATTCGGATATTTGCGAGCCCATGAAGACTGCTACTCCAGGGGGTAAACGTTATATTTTGACTTTAATTGATGATTTTTCTAGATACAATGTATAAAAGAGTTTATAGAATTTACGAGTAATCAGTTAGGTAGGGTTCCAAAAGTAATTAGGTCAGATAGGGGTGGCGAGTACGTAAATAATAATTTAAGGGAATTTTTAAAGGGTAAAGGTATAATAATTCAATATACAGCAGGGTACTCTCCAGAACAGAACGGGGTTGCAGAGAGAAAGAATCGATCTCTAGTTGAAATGACTAGGTGCATGCTAATCGATGCGGGTTTAGCAAAGAAATTTTGGGGGGAAGCGATAGTGACAGCCAATTATTTGCAAAATCGATTACCTACTAAGTCGAAAGAAAAAACGCCCTATGAATTGTGGCATAAAGTAACACCGAATGTGTCGAATTTGCAAATATTTGGGTCTACGGTTTATAGTCACATTCCCAAAGAAAAAATGAAGGATAAATTTGATCCAAGAGGTGAGTCACTGGTATTTGTAGGTTATTCTGATGAATCAAAAGCATAAAGATTGTTAAATGTAGATACAGAACGTATTACAATTAGCCGTAGTGTGGTGTTTTCCAAGAGAAATATATGCGTCGAGAAAAAGGAGGCAAAAAGTGAGGAAATATCCATTAGGTCCATGATGGAACGGAAGAAAATAGAGCCAAATGACGTAGAAGACAGAGAGGTTGCAAATTTTGAAAACACGGAGGAAATAGAGAATTCTACGGATACATCTAACACGTATGATTAGTAGTTTTGACCGACTTGACAGTTGTGGTACCAACTCCTAAAATTACCCCTAAGATAAAGTTTATTTTTTTAGTAAACTTTTACATTTTAGTTGCTATTTAGTTCTGCTATTTGAGTTGTGACGAATCAGAAAAAACAAATATTAAAATCGGTATATCCGTTTTTATATTCTTACTATAGGTATACCTATACATTACATTAACGGAAAAACTCGTCAAAAATCTGGCTATTGGAAGTCCAAAATACTGTTAAATTTTTCTTATTTCCCCGAAGTATTACAACAATCTTGTCATTCGTCAATATGACCTCTAATATGATTATCATCATCGATCAGCCCCGTTTGTCAATTGTTGAACATAGGCCTCCTCCAAATATTTCCATCTTCTTCTGTTTTATGCCTCTGCTATCCAATTGGTCACAATTCTTTTGAGGTTATCAGTCCATCACGTTGGGGTCTTCCTCGGCTTCACTTGTCTACTCGTGGTCTCCACTCAAGCAATTTTTTTGTCCATCTATTGTTTTTCATTCTTGCAACATGCCTCGTCCACCTCCATTGTTTCCTTGTACTACGTTCGATAATGTTTTCCACACCAGTTAGTCTAGCAACTTCCTCGTTTCTTAGTATATCTCTTAACCTTATTCCAAGCATTGATCTCTCTATTGTACGTTGTGTCCTCAATATTTCCACTGATGTTTTTGTGAGAGTTAAGGTATCTGATCCGTATGGAGGACTGGTAATTGCTATTATCTCCTTGATCATGTCAGATTCGAGGACTGGATGTCTGATATGTTAAGATAATTCCAGTCCAATCAAAACCATTAAGAAGATTACCTGTGTTAAAACTATAGAGCTTGATTTTATATAATAATTTTTTTGCACGATTGATCATTTTTGACTGTTTACCGTGACATATTTTACGTCAGTAGGTGACATTTACTAGCAACTCGACGGTAAGTAATCCAACTCGACGGTAAGTACTCCAACTCGACGGTAAGTAATTCACTTACCGTCGAGTTAAAAAATCTCTTAATTTTAATTTATTTTTTGAAAGAATAAAGAAAACTAACGAATTATTTATTAATATTGAAACTTATGGTACAATTTTTTAAATTATTTAATAAAATCCCACTTGTTTGGGCTGTGGTTTCACTTCTAACAGAAACTCCTGCAGAATCGCATACATTAGTAGTATCCAACATTTTTTCTCTTCAAATACGCGATCAAAGTTGAAAACTTGAAAATATCAATGCCATCATAAAGAAAAACGGTGGATTTAATCATTGAATATTCTGCCCAGAGGCTTCCAGGAGCTTTCAACTGCATATGTCTTTGAACGAAATATGCCAATAGAGTCTTTTCTTCGATTCTTAAATTCTTGCCTTCGCACCATTTTTTAAAACTTTGGTAGGCATTTTGATAACGGATTTTGGATTTTTCAGGAATAATTGCGGAACACCCTTCTTCCCAAGCCCGTTCAATTTCTTCAAATTCACTTTCGCTCATATTTTAATTTATAATAATCAAAATTGTACTTAAAATTATTGACAACTAAATAAAAACTCAATTCTCCATTGTTGTTATGCACCCTAGTTACTACCTAACAACCAAAGTATCTATCTTGATAAAATGAATGAAACTAGTCAATATGACGAAAATGTTTAATTTTATAATTTATAATGGTATCAATCGTGCAAAAAACGTTATAAGCATGTCGAACGTTAAGGGTAACCGATCTCAGACAATAATTGGAGTCGTCGCCCTGCTCCTCCTCCAAACAATTGTCTTCGATCGGTATAAAACCCTTACCGTTCTCCATACTTAATATATTATTATATCAAATATTCTATATTTAGGCTATTGATTATATTCAAAATAAGAGAACGAAAAGGAACTACAACGTTAACGGAATTGTATTGTCTCATATGGTCAATGTATCTATTTGAAAAAACCGCGGAGTGTTACCATTTAAATGGGTGCGTTTTTGAGAAAGGGGTGAATTAGTCCCTAGGTACAGGGTGAATTAGGTTGAGTTTTATGCACTTTTGGTACAAACACGTCTACAGGAAAATTGTTCCAGGTTAAATTTGATATCGAAATATCACATTTTAAAGTCAAAAATATTTTTTTACTAATATATATTGAAAAGAAAAGCAAGAAATATTCACGAAAGAAAGCAATTTTGTTTTTTGTCCCATAACTTTTTTCCACGGAGATATAGGTATAGGTATAGCTACAGCGAAAAATATCTCCCATCTTTCATCTTTAAAATGAAGTTTAGTAAAAGTCTCTAGGATTTATAGTTTCTGAAATAGGATTTTTCAAAATTTGTCGCTCACAGCATTTTTGGGCCATTTTCCCCATTATTTCGCAAACATTGTTCTGTAACTTTTTTCTGCTCATATCTAGGTATATTCAATGGTACATTTAGTAGAAAGAGAAGTCAATTTTCTTAAAAACGGTCTACTGTATAAGTTTGTACGGCTTTTTTAAGCGAGTTAATGCTTTTTCAAGGTTTTATACTTTTAATGATTTTTGATATTTTTAATGATTATTTTTTAAATTTCTCATTCATTCTGATTGTTTTTCATATACATTTAGGTATATGTATACATTGTGGAATAAAAAAAGCTAATTTAAATCTTTTTTTAATTAGAAGAATATAATTGCATATTATAACATAATTTTTAATTCCAAATAATTTTTCTTAATAAAACTTTTTAAGGTACTTTACTTTTTAGCGAAATTCATATTTTTTAACATACCTCGTATACTATAGATAGAATTTTATATCTGATGGAATCATAGGTTTTAGACTATGCAGAGCATTTTATAAAGAATAACTTTTTTTATAAAGTTAATAATAAAAAATAATCGTAAAATCATTAGAAATATAAAACTTTGAACAACCATTTTATCTTGCTTAAAAATAGTCGTGCAGCCTTCTACAATAGACCATTTTGGAGGCAATTTACTGTTCTTCCTATTAAAGATAACATTGTACCTATATACCTAAATCTACGTAGAAAAAAGTTACAGAACAATGTTTGAGAAGTAACAGGGAAAATGGGACAAAATCGCTGTGAGTGGCAAACTTTGAAAAATCATATTTTGGAAACTCTAAATCATAGAGACTTCTACCAAACACCCATTTAAAGAGGAAGGATGAAAGTTTTTTTTTCTATGAAGAAATGTCTATACCTATATCCCCGTGGAAAATAGTTATGGGGCAAAAAACAAAATTGCTATCTATCGTGTTTTTTTCTTGCTTTTCTTTTGAATATATTTTTGTAAAAAAAAAATATTTTTTACTTTAAAGTGTGATGTTTCGATAGCAAATTTAATCTGAAACAATTTTCCTGTAGACGTGTTTGTACCAAAAATGCATAGAACTCGCCCTAATTTGCCGTGTGCCTAGGGACTAAGTCACCCCTTTGGATGGTAGCCCTCCGCGGTTTTTTCATATCTAGAGGTCCATTGACTATATAAAACAATAAAACCCCGTTAACGTTGTAGTTCCTTTCTAAAATACATAATCAATCGCCTAATTACAATGACTAATAATAAAATAATAATTAATATTTTAATGATAATTTTTTAGGAATTGGATATGTAAAATTTTTGGCTGGTTATATGCTAAGTATTTACTATCCTTTATATATGGGAATATCACTCTATTTTGTAATTTGGATTGCGAAAGGATCGATACCTTTATCGGAATGTTCCAGTGGAGTGAAAATTACAGAGGTAAGTTGTAAGTTTAAATAAAAATAAACTTGAGAGAAATGCAGCTTGTCAACACGTACATATGCACAGAACACGTGAAAAGGAAGCTATGGCAAATAATCTCCGGACAAATAATCCCAGACAAAAAATACCCACAAATTATCACTGGACAAAAAATCCCCAGATAAAAAATTTCCACAAGAAATCCGTACAAATAATCCCCACAAATAATCCCCGGACAAATAATCCACGGACAAAAAATCCCCACAAAAAATTCCTGACAAATAATCCCCACAAATTTTTTGGACAAAATATCCCCATAAAAAAATCCGGAAAAAAAATCCCCATAAAAAATTCCGGACAAAAAATCCCCAAGAAATATTTGCTGCTGAATAGTCCTCTAAAGGTTTTCCTGTGAATGCAATCGACTCAAATGTTTTTCAGCCTCAGTGCATGCGAGTTACAGCAATCGTCATAAAACAGCTTTTCGGCACGAAAATAATGATTAGCAATAAGATGTTTTTCATGTAAAATTTGAAGTTTTCGGCATGGAATTGGAATTCGAAATTAGGTAATCGAAATTTTAATTATCATTATTTTCATGCCGAAAAGAAAAGCTGTTTCATGTCGATTGCTATAACTCTTATGCACTGAGGCTGGAAAACATGAGTCGATCCTATTGTAAAAAACTGAGTCGATTGCATTCACGGGAAAACTTTTAGAGAACTATTCGGCAGCAAATATTTCTTGGGGATTTTTTGTCCAGAATATTTATGGTGATATTTTGTCCAAAAAAATTTGTGGGGATTATTTGTCTGAGATTTTTGTGGGGAATTTTTGTCCGAGGATTATTTGTCCGGTGATTATTTGTGGAGATTATTAATTTGTGGGGGTTTTTTGTCCCAGGGATTTTGGTATTGAGGTGGTAATTGTCGTTACTTGCTCCCTACTTGTTACTTTTGTTAGGCTTTTGTAGATAATCAGTTACAGTATTCGTGATTTTGTAACAAGTAGGTAGATACCTTTTCAGCACCTCTAGAGAGTGTGCATGAATTGATCACGCATTCCTTGTGTTAAAAAGCTACATTTCTTTCAAGTGAATATAGTTATATTAATTATGAACAGCTAATCATAAACCACAAAAACTTTCCTGAACCTGTTGGAAAAATTTCTTCTGGGAAACTATAAATTGTGTGTGTTATCCGGTTTCCTAACGACTTTACGTTAAGTCCATATGAGAGCGGTTTGCCAACGTCGATGTCGCGGTATATCTGAAAAACCCAGCCGACGCGGTTTGAGTTACATAGAAACAAATGCAACCGCTTATCATCGTACATATGCAACCGCGAGTTTACCAGCGTTTACAATGGTAAATCGCGGCGTAACCGCCTGCATTTGTACGAAGCCTATAGGTTTCAATAGTATGAGGGACACTGTTTCAATAGAGGTTCCACAGTAAAATCACTCCTCTGTCGGCGCTTTGATCTCAAGAAGTAATACCGGCAGTACGCAATTCGTGTATGCCTGTATGCAATTGGTAATTCACCAGTGGTGGATGCGGGTTTTCCCTGTTAAAATCCGTACGTTCCTATGCAATTAGCAATGCGAGAGTGGGGCAAAAGCGACTAAGAACATTACGCGGTCGCCATGCGCTACTACAGACTTTACTTCCAATTTTTCGGAGAGTGGTTCTACTGCTGTGGTTAAACTACTCATATCGAAATGAGTACGCTGGTCTGCCGGGCCATATGGTCTAAATAGTCTAAATTGTAATTTATATATAGTTTTAGTAGTAATAATTCTTCTATTTTACAATAAAAAAATTGAATATCCAAACTAATCGGGATATCTAACAAAAAAGACAACATTTTGAAAACATTTGAGTCGACAAAATCATATTCCAAAAAATTTTCATAATTCCATTACTCGTTCTGCTCTATATTGCTAAAAGACTAAAGAATCTATCACTAAATGACGTGTATAGGTACTGATAAAGCAATTACAAAACGTTCAATTTATGATGGTTCCTGTTTATCTGAACCATCTCAGATAATTGAGGGGTGGTTACCCCCTACCATAAGGGTTGATAAAGTAACAATACTCGCTGTAGATTCATTTATTGGTACGTTGAAGTAACTACGGTAAAGAGCTGGTGGTATATTATTTAGTAACTGTGATGTTTACTCGTTGGGATCTCAAATACCAATGACTAATCTTTTCGCCATGAAAGTAGAACTCCAAGTGGATTCCCCTGTTTACTATTTGGTATAAATAAAAGTGAGAGTGTTTAGTAAAAGTGCTGAATCGACTAGATTATAAATAACGAATACTAATTGTTATTTCAAACTGACCTTGTATCGAAAATCGACACATTGATGTGGTAATATAGGTCAATCGTATTTATTATAAACAAACATATTTGTTTTACCAAAGACATTTAATTATTAAAAGAATTTGTCTTAATAAGATTATTACTGAGATGCAGTGTATCCCAATACAAGTTACTTTAAAAATAGTTATTTTTCTGTATAAAAAATGGTATTTTCAATATTATTTTATGTGCTATTAGATTAAAAACTTAAACTTTTTTCTAACCGATGTCGCTAAGGCATCCCTATTATTTTGTTCATTGCAATTCGTAACTGCACGCCGGGGGTTATTCTGGTTCAATCAGTGAGAGCTGTATATGTTCTTCCTGATGAAAGACTAATAAGTCTTGAAGCCGGTAGGGGCGCTTGCAATGCTCTCTGATTGAATTAAAATATAATACGGCTGTAGTTTCGTGTTGCAACAAAATTGAAAATGTTTATTCATTTTTAATTTTCATTTTTACTCTAATAGGAGTAAGGGGGATCTATTCTCATTGGAACATTACCACGCTGAGCAGATGGGACGTGAATTATAAATTGTAAAATTCCCTCATTTTCCCTTTTCAGCATCCGTTATGGCTTGCATTTTTAGAAGCTTCGGAGGTGTTACCAGAGAATGGTTCCAATGTTTTTGATCTGGTAGGATATAAAATGATATTTTTAATATTGTTTTATGTGCTATTAGATTAAAAACTTAAACTTTTTTCTAGCAGATGTCGCTATGGCATCCCTACCATTTCGTTCGTTGCAATTCGTGACTGCACGCCGGGGGTTATTCTGGTTCAGTCAAATTGAAAATTTGTTTGAAATTGAAAGTTTATTCATTTTTAAGTTATTTTTCTATTTGAACGTTTCAATAGAACCTCGTTTGGATTAAACATTAAATACTAAAGGACACGATATACATTTTTCCTTGCTTCTCTTTGTATATTTAATGATATTGACAGCTATTCAATTTTGACCTATTTGACGCTATTGACCGTTTTCAAATTTTCAGGATGGATACTCACATTATGGCAAAGACGGACAAAAATGTTTAAGGTAATTGAAGAACTAATTCGTTTTTTTTTTAATTATTTATTATGGTTTGTTTCTAGGTCCACATTTTTAAAGTCAGCCTTTGAAGACCCTTATTGGTTTGGGATATTCGCTTCGATATTATTTGCCATATGGGCAATAACTGCCCTACTGTAAGTATATATTCAACATTATCATTAACGAATCATATCATAAGTACATTACACCCATCGTTGGGGGTGTATTACACCAATACAAGATAAGGACCAAATGACAGTAAATGATGAAATCTACAAGTATCATCGAAAGGAAGTGAAGCTCTCTATTTCAGTGGCCATTTTTCTTCTTACATGAGGTGATGCTATGTCAGCAAGTGTATAGATACTAAACAGGAATAGGTTTCAAACAACCAGTAACAATTCTTGGCTAACAGCCTGTGATCTGTGATCATACGATTATTCATCTCATGCAAACTTTTGTGTTATCTGCATAAATATATCTTCTTGTGGGTGGCACAGTGGGCTGGTCATTGTTGCAAACATTAACAGTGCTAGTCATGATACTATAAATAATATGTCACTGTTATTTATAGTATCATGGTGCTAGTCAAAAGTCCGTATCCCCTCGTATATTTTGAACGGTTATACCTATAATAGTAAAATTTGGAGGGAGGAAATAAACGGACGTAAGCTTCTTAACTAGTCATGATAGGTGACGTAATTATGACAGATGACTTTACAGCGCCACTGTTACAGATAATTTTAAATAGGACCTTATGGCAAGTGGTACCTCGTTTGAAAGGTATTGGAAATACCTATTCAGTCATACTAATCTTGTTTGAGTTTAAGCTAATTTTGATTAATAATAAATAAATATGTAAAAAAAATTTTTTAGGAAACGCTTTTCTTTAGTTCCGTGTGACAATTAAGAATATTAAAAAATTAACTAAAAAGCAAAAAATAAAAAAAAATTGAAAAAATCCAGCACATTCGTCAAAGAAAAGCGTGGGGCGAAAACCGTTTATTCGATGAATACGCGCCACGCTTTTCTTTGACGAATGTGTTGGATTTTTTCAATTTTTTTTATTTTTTGCTTTTTAGTTGATTTTTTAATATTCTTAATTGTCACACGGAACTAAAGAAAAGCGTTTCCTAAAAAATTTTTTTTCATATTTATTTATTTTTTACTTTTTAGTCTTTACACTTTTCAAACATTAAAATATATCGTCATGTTTATTAAAATATGTATATAAAACATATAATGTATAAACATAGAAAGTAGTCGGAATCGGCAAAAAATTTGAAACTTCATTGTTTATTTGTGAAGCATAACGTAAACAATTAACGTAAAAACTGAAATTATGTATAGTTCATATCATTAGCTACAATCCGTAAAAATTTCAAATTTCTACATTATAAAAAACAAGAGAATTTAAGCATTTTCCATTAAAATGGTTTTTTTTATTTAAACAATTATTAAACATAAACAAATTTTTTTTATTGACTATTCGTGTATTGTTCCCGCGAATGCATATGTCTGCAAATTTTCATTCATTTGCATTGAAGAAAAGGCAGGCAAATTAACCCCTGAAGATTTGACGCAAACTATTGAACGCAAACTATTGAAAAGCGTTTAAAAAAAGAAGAATGTGTGTAACTTATTAAATTTAAATTAAAATACATTTTACTGCTGTCAGAAATCAGACAAAAATGTTTGTATCACAAATAATCATTGCTTTTCGCTTAAATTGAATGTTAAAACTTCCAAGAGGCAGGTGGCTGGCGGGAGCTGGCTTGAATATTTAATTTAATCGAAAAGCAATGTTTATTTCTGAAATACACATTTTTTTCTGTTTACGGGCAACTGTAAAATGTATTCTGAGTTAAATAAATTACATACATTCTTCTTTTTTGTCAAATAATTTAATTAAAAAATTATTTTTGGACACCCTGTACAAATAATTATATAAATTTTTATATTACTGAATAAAGAATTGAATGAACTTTCAAATGAGCTATCGCATGTCCCCTATTCTCATTTAAAAAATCATCGATTACGTCATCGCGCCCAGATGGATGACGTCACTAGTATGACATATATGCCAAAATATCGTAATTTAAAAATAAAAATCGACTTCTTTCGGGACTTTTCCTTAAAGTCGCCTTTTTACGAAATAACGAATTTATTCCTTTCATTTGCAGCGTACTGTATAAATAAATATATGAGTGTACAAAATTTAAAACTTTATTGTTTATTTATGACGCATAACGTAAATAATTAACGTAAAAAGTGAAATTATGTATAGGTTATATCATTAGCTACAATCCATAAAAGTTTCAAGTTTCTACATTGTAAAAAACAAGAGAATTTAGGCCTTTTTCCATTAAAATCGTTTTTTTTTATTTAAACAATTAATAAACATAAACAAAAATTTTCTGTTGTGTATTCGTGTATTGTTCCCGCGAATGCATATGTCTGCAAATGTTCATTCATTTGCATGGAAGAAAAGGTAGTCAAATTAACATCCAAAGATTTGACGCAATCTATTGAACTAAATAAAAGCGTTTAAAAATGAAGTAAATATAAAATTGTAGTTTCACATTTAATTAATAAAAATTCAAAATTCCGCATATGATTACTTGTCAAAAAGGTTGACGTTGGCGTAAAAACTACTAGAGAATTTAAAAACGTCTTTTTTGACAAAAAACCATAGGCAGATATTTTTAATAATTAAATGCGAAACTACAATATTATATTTATTTAATTTATTCACCAAAATCAAAATCAACTGAAACCCAAAAAAATTAGTATGACTCAATTGGTATTTTGAATACCTTTCAAATGAGGTATCACTTGCCATAAGTTCCCATTTAAAATTATCGGTCACATTGGCTCTGTAACGTCATCTGCCACTATTACGTCACCTGTTATGACTAGTTAAGAAGCTTACGTCCGTTTATTTCAGAGACATGTTAAGGATAGACCGGGCTAGTCATATGCCACTCAATGCATCGAGGTGTATTGCCGACACAGGATTGAGTGGTCTAGCCATCTTTGTGTCACGTGCGCGGGATCGCTTAGTTAAAAGAGATAGATAGACTACCGATCGACTGTTTCCATGCTGTTTCCGCATTACGCTTTTTTGGTGAGTATGCCGTGTCTACGCTTAATATGTCAATGTCAATGGTTTATTTCCTCCCTCCAAATTTCACTATTATAGGTATTACCGTTCAAAAGATACGAGGAGGGGGTACGAACTTTTAACTAGCACTGTATAGTAAAGGAGATAGGAGACTACCTTGAGACAAACCGATCTTCTGCTGTCTCCCTTTGGTTTAGTTCTGTAACATATTCTTGATCATGCTTATAAGATAACGAGTCTTTAATGAAGTCTGTGTCCTGGTTAGTAATTTTTGTTGGTTGACGATATCATAGGCTGCAGAGAAGACTATGAAGACAGCTTGGGTAACCACTCGTTCACTGCAGAATAAAATGAGAAAGAAGTGAATAATTAAATAATCATCCCCACATGTGTCTTAAATGGAGATTTATATTTGACAGAAAATAAATAAGTAATTGTTAAAATCCATTAAGAACTTATTCTTTTGTGTTAATCACTTTGCAACGATATGTTCTTACTTCTTATAATAATTAATGTTGTTTTATTTTAGGACAATAAGCAAGACAAAAAGCTTTATCAGATCACTAGTTTTATTAATTTTCCCAACTTTAGCATGTCTCATAGCGCTCTTTGTGAAATCAGTGATGTATGAGTCTGAATTGATATACTTTTATACCAAAGCCGACTGGAGTTTACTGGAAAGTGCAAACGTAAGTATTTTTTTCTACGTCCTATGTCCTATAGCTATCTGTAAAGTTCTTTAGTCATTTGCTGCACTTAAAAGGGCTATTTATGGTTAGAGTGAAAAAAAGTAAAAAAGGGTAAAAAAGTGCCTTAACCTTTTGAGTGCCACCCACAATAAGGGGTTAATCTCCATATGCCAGCAAAATAGACCCATAAGATGAATGATATGAAGAAAGCGGGAACCGCGTTGTAGGCATATAAACAAGTTTTTCAAAACGCGAGAACCCCGCCGTTGTTGGCTGTCAATAGGTTAACCATTTAATGCACCTGTTTTTAACCTTTAACACTTAATACATACTTTCGAGGTTACTGTAAAAATGATCCATTTTTTTTATTTTATAATAATTCGATTTTTCATGTAAAATAATTAAAAAAAAATATTTTAAGAGGTGTAATAAGTTAATTTTTTATCCACAAGGAAAGAAAAGTTTTCCTGTAGTTGGCTGTATACCATCAATCACAAAAATTGGAATAAATCCTTTGTAAAAGGTATAAAATTTATTAAAATATCTAAAGGGCTACATCAGAACAAAACGTTTTCGATTTTATTACAAAATCATCATCAGTGTAAGACAGTCTAGATGCTAGCTGAGCCACCAAAGAAATATAGGGGTCATAACCCTTCAAATATAAGATGTATGCTTTACAGATGTATATTTACTTAAAATGCCTTGTGATGGGCAAAAGGCAACAGGAATAATGCCCTAAGGTAAGGTATTTAAATTCCCAACATGTGGGATGCAAAAAATTGAGTTTACATTTCGATGACTTTATGGCAACTGTTTGCCTCAAAACTACATGAAAACTATCCTGATGATATTGAATCTGAACTTGAAAATGAACTAGAACAGTTCAAATATTTTATAGCCCAGCTTCAAACTTGCAGGGAAAACAATTTATTCCTGCTTCACAGTCATTTTGGGTTATTTCGCAACAGGCAAACGGACATTTTCAAAAATAAAAATTATTAAAAACGGAGAAACCTAGGTTTCTTAAGGGGCCTCTCATAGCTTGGGTTGCCTAGGGGCCTCAGGATTCTTAATCCGGCACTGTTTGGAAGTATCATAGCATGTGAAAAATGCAGATCATAATACAAGAATGAAACATACATGGAACATTAAAATGCTTTCAAATCATTGATTCATTCATTCGTAACAACTCATTTTAATTTGGGAATAATTATTTAATTAATGTTTGCATACAATTTTACAAACATTTTTAGAAACTATATTTTTATTAAAAATTGTATCGCTTCCTTGGAATTATTTTTTCTTACGACGGTGTATCCACAACTTTGACACTTACGTTTAACTTTTTTTTACTCTTGAAAATGTGTTTATAGTACAGCTTTAAGAAAAAAATATTTACATATAACAAAAGTTGCCTCGGGAAAAGCCTGGAAATTATTTTCATAATTGTAAGTCCACCATTAGAGGGCGTAATTGAATATCAAAAATTAAAAAATCAAAATTTTACAAAATTTGACTAATGAAACATTTGATTGTGTTGTTTGTCTTAGTGTTGTTTTAATTAGTTATATACGTTTACATCTGGAAAATGTTTATTTGTTTTTTCCATAGCACACTACTTTTCCTTAACTTCGTTTACCGGTGGCATTAACAGTTGTTTAAATTTTACACGTTTCGTAAGATATCTCGAGATAGAAAAAAGGTATCGACATGCGGTTTTCGGTATTATGTTTCTAATTTGGCCTAATTTTGTAATACAGTGTTTACTTGTTTTGTAAAACAAGATCAAGTATGCAAAATTCGATTTAGCAGAACCGGACTTACAGCCATTTTTTCATAAGAAGGTTCCCACTCACCCCCACCTCTTATTTGCAAAGATAGACTTAAACTTGTGAAATCAAATATGCGCAGAATTTTATAAATAATACGATGATTGGATTTCCAGTGCCCTTTCATTAGGTAAATTTTGTAGAATTTTGATTTTTAAATTTTTAATATTTAATTACGCCCTATAGCGGTGGACCTACAATTATGAAAATAATTTCCAGGCTTTTCCCGAGGCAACTTTTGTTATAAATATATTTTTCTCAAAGCTGTACTATAAACGGTTGCTGAGATATGGCCGAGAGCCATTCTTATTGGGACACCCGGTACAGTTGCCATTAAGTTATTGCAGTTTTAATCTTAATCCTTTACAAGGTCATTTGTATTTAAGTGGTGTCGTTAAGTTTCAAGAGGTAAGCATACTGAAGAACAGGTATAATGATTAAATGTACAATAGATTAACATTTTATTACTTTCTACCTGTGCTGGAAACTTAACCACACCACTTATTAAATAAGTATGCATATTAATGTATATACATTTCTTTTAAGGTATGGTATTATGCAGCTATTCAAGTATTTTTCTCATCCACTGTTGGCTTCGGATCATTTGTTACAAATGCAGGAATAATTTACAATAAAGTCAATCCATTTTGGTAAGTAATGCAGTTCTTATTAAAAAAATCGTATAGGGGAGAGTCGGCTATTGGGGCGCACCTAAGGAAAATTCAAAATATTCCAAAAACTTGAAACATTTCAGTTTCTAACTTTTTTGAAAATATACTTCAAGGGTCTAGGCATATTGGTAGAGACCGCATTCAATGAATGGTTGAACAGTAGAACAGCGAGAGGCGAAATTTCCAATTACTGTAACGCTCACAATTACCCGACCTATTCGGCTAATGGTGCGCATATGTCGGATAACTGTGCGCAATAATAGAACTTAAAAATGGCATTCGAAAATGTAGTGTATTGAACATAATTATTAAAGCGACTAGCAAATATACGGAAAAAGATAAGAAACCAAGTTACAGATATGTATATTTAAAAAATATATCGCATAAATCACGAATATACCCTTCTGGACTATCCTCTCCTGCACACATGTTATGAGCCCATTTTGATAACATATCGTACACGTTCCAAACGTCGTCTTTTTTCTACAATCACCACATAATACACAAAGTCATTTTCTTCTCACACAAGATCGTCCAACTCATCATTATCGCACTTTCTAAAAATCCTCTTTCGTCTTCAAAAATATTCCTTTTTGTAGTTTTTTTCAATTTCGTGGTTTTCTCTTTTTGTCTTTACCCCTTTGTCCATTTTGACGCTTTTTTAAACATGCCTTTTATTTCTTCTTTAAATTTCCCTCTCAAATTTTTATCTGTTACGCGTTTCTGTTGCGCGAAACGTTAGGCGGAATTTTTGTTTTCTTTTTTCGGCAATTCTTTTTTGTTTCGGTGGCTTCGGAAGCGGACTTAGATTTTCCAAATTGCTGCTGCTGGATGTACTTGAAACTGAGGCATAATTATTTCTTGTATTATTATACTTTTTCTGCTAATGGTAAGCAATGCGCACCATTAGACAACCTTCCACTTCACCACATAATACAAAATTGGACAAAAACAAAAAAGAATCGGGCGAAACCAACTATACCAGTGTATGGTAAATGGTAAATAAATAACGTGTATTTTTTAAACAATATTTCTATCAAGAAAAAAACTTACCGCTTATTTTTCAGACACACAAACAATAATATACCACGCGAAAACGATAACTGCCAACCGGTAAAGTATCTCCTGACGTTCGTTTATGTGGGATAGATCTGGCAATTGCTAATAGATGACGCGACAATATAGTTTTTACAATTTTATTAAGTAAGCGATTAGAAACAATGATGCGCACAATTACCCGACATGCACCATTAGCCGGATCTCCCCTACTCATCACTCATTTCACTCCTCGGACAAAATCCGTGAAATAAACTATATCTTTTTTTGTTTTAGGACTGCTATTGGATATTGTACGATAAATATCATTTTTGGTATTGGTTCGACTATTATCTCCCAATCTTTAGCACGTCACACAAATGTAAATATAACAGCAAATAAGGATGACATAGCAGAACTGATGCTAGTCTCTGTCATTTACGATATTGGAAGTGCGAGCACTGCCACTGATAAAAAAGTATGGATAATTGTTATATTTAGTTTATTTATATTATCTGGATTTATAACTATGGTAAGTTTTATCTATTAAAAAAAAACGAATCAAATCCTTTCTTCTTCTTCTTCATGTGCCATCTCCTCTAAGAAGGTTGGAAACCATCACGGCAATTCGCACTTTCGATACCGCTGCTCTAAAGAGATCAGCAGAAGTGCAATTAAACCAAGCTCTCAAATTGTTTAACCAGGAGATGCGTCTTCTTCCGCGACTCCTTCTACCCTGTATTCTTCCTTGTATTATTAATTGTAACAAGTTATAACGCTCGCCCCTCATAACATGTCCCAGATATTGCAGTTTTCTGACTTTAATTGTATTTAAAACCTCTTTATCTTTTCCCATTCTTCTCAACACCTCGATATTCGTGACTCTATCCACCCAACTTATTCTTAATATTCTTCTGTAGGCCCATAACTCGAAGGCTTCTAATCTGCCCGAAATATCCTTCTTTAATGTCCAAGCCTCCAACCCATAGAATAATATGGAGAACACGTAGCATCTCAGAAGTCTTATCTGTAAAGAAATTGTAATGCCCCTGCTACAGAGTACTTTTTTCAGTTTGTTGAAAGCATTTCTTGCCTGTCCTATTCTTGTTTTAATCTCTTCTGTGTACTCATTAGTTTCATTAATTATTGTACCCAAATATTTATATTTTTCAACCTTTTTAATTTGTTCTCCATGTATTGTTATGCTTTCTTGGCGCTGTTGAGCTTTTGTGATTACCATAAATTGTGTCTTTTTTGTGTTTAGGGACAGTCCGTTTTCTTGGCTGACTTCTACCACTCTGTCAACCATTTGTTGTAAATCCTCAAGACATTCGGCTAATAAAATAGTGTCGTCGGCAAACCGTATATTATTGATTGGTCGGCCATTTACTTTTATTCCCGTGGTTAGGTCTTCTAGTGCTTCCTGGATTATTTCCTCTGAATACAAATTGAACAAAGTAGGAGACAGGACACAGCCCTGTCTGAAGCCCCTCTCAATCTGTATTTCATTTGAAAAGGCGTTGTTCTTTTTTACCACAGCTATTACCTTTTTTACACCATTATCAAATCGTTTATAAAAGGTATATATTTAAAATCCCTAAAAAGGGCTACATCACAGAACTAGTTTTCGATTGGTTGACCAATCATCATCAGTGCTTACGTGATCTAACATACTAACCACCAAAATATAATATTACAAAAATATGTGGGTAAAAACTCTGTAAAAGTAATCCGTCAAAAAAACATTGAAGAAATATGCGAACTTACGCATGGATGTTTAAAATATTCCATGTACTACACTCTAGGTACCATCTGAGCTCTGATTCGACACAAAGAAATGTTCCAGTCAACTTAAAGAACACCTTTCAACTGAAAATTTTTCAAAAGGAGATCTGTAACCATTATAGCAAGCTCAACTTTATTAATTGTAAGCTCAAGGTAACATATGACTATTTACTTATATCTTTAGGCTTTGATAGTAAACATGTGAACAAGTTGAATCAGAGCTCAGATGGTACCTAGAGCGTAGTACATGGAATATTTTAAACATACATGCTTAAGTTCGCATATTTCTTCAATGTTTCCTTGACGGATTACTTTTAAAGGGTTTTTACCCACATATTTTTGTAATATTATACTTTGGTGGTTAGCATGTTAGATCACGTAAGCACTGATTATGATTGGTCAACCAATCGAAAACTAGTTCTGTGATGTAGCCCTTTTTAGGGATTTTAAATATATACCTTTTATAAAGGATTTTATTCGTTTTTTGTATTATATGGTATACAGCCAACTACAAGAAAACTTTTTCCTTGTGGATTTTTATCTATTAATTTAATTTAAATGTTATCTTTAGTAAAGTATCTTCTTCTTTTTTAAGTGCGGTCTTCGAATCGGAGTTTGGATATCATCATCACTATCTTTACTCTATCTACCGCTGCTCTGAAGAGTTATTTGGAATTGCATTTAAACCAATCCCTTAAATTTTTTCTACCATGACACCCTTCCTCCTTTTATCTTTCCCTGTATATGCCTTATGTGTTCTTGCTTCAAGGTCCTGCTTTCAAGTCCATATTTTAGTATCGAAAACACATAACTCTCAGTTCCAAACTAAGGTCTTTATTGCAGAAAATTGTTTTTATTTTTACAAACGCATTTCTTTTCGTTTCTATCCTGACCCTTATCTCTATTGTTTGATTATTATTTTCGGAAATCCAGGTTCCCAGATATTTGTATGCATCAACCCTTTCTATCGGTACATTTCCCAAATCTATGGTCGTTTGTTTATTATTTGTTTTCTTAGTTATTATAATATAATATTTTTAGTCTTTTTCGTATTCATTTTTAGTCCATATTTTTCACCCAAACTGTTAGTTTTGTTTAGTAGTAAGTAGTTGGATTTGTTCAGTAGAGCTTGCCATAATCACGGTGTCATCTGCATATCTTCTGTTGCTAATAATTATTCCGTTAATTGTTATTCGTTCACGTTCAGAAAGTAATGCTTCTTCAAAAATAGATTCATTATACCTACAGTCGGAAAAATGAAAGAATACCATGAACGAACTTATAAAACACGCTGTATTTTCCTGTCACCGTGTCACACAAAAAATTGGCCAGCGCAAGTACATGTAATAATTATTGTTACATGTACTTGCACTGAACAATTTTCTTTGTGACACGGTGAAAGGAAAATACAGCGTGTTTTATATGTTCGTTCATGGGTATTCTTTCATTTTTCCGACTGTATACACTGAATAGTAATGGAGACATAATACATCCCTGCCTAGCTCCTCTCCTGAGTTTAATTTCTGGACTGGGTTCGTTATCTAAACTTACGTGCATAGAAATTGGCCCACTTAAAAATTTTATAGCCTGATTCTTTAACAATACCACTGTAATAATATTGTTGCTAAACAGTTAAATTTTCATTGTATACCGGGTGTACCAATCAAACTGTATTTTTTCTCAAAGTTCGCATCACCCTGTGGAATATTCTAGCATTTATGAAATACTGAAACTAGAACCCAACTATAGCCTCAGGTTTTCTCAACATTCTGTTTTTTTGATCAAAAAAACAGAATGTTGATGAAACTAGAACCCAACTATAGCCTCAGGTTTTCTCAACATTCTGAGGCTATAGTTGGGTTCTAGTTTCAGTATTTTATAAATGCTAGAATATTCCACGGGGTGGTGCGAACTTTCAGAAAAAAACACAGTTTGAGAACATGTTATGTTCTTCATCAATACACGGTGTTTCTAAATAAGTGCGACAAACTTTAAGGGATAATTCTGCATGAAAAAATAATGACAGTTGGCTTTATAAACGTATGTCCGCAAATGTTTCGTTTCCGAGATACGGGATGTTGATTTTTTTCTTACAAACTGACGATTTATTTTATTGCTTTAAAATTGGTAGAGATATGCCAATGAAATTTGGTGGGTTTTAAGACGTAGTTATTGCACATTTTTTGACATACAATTAAGAATTTAATATTCACCATTAGCGCTCATACGTGTAATATGACCGATCATATTACCCGTATGCACGCTAATGGTGAATATAAAATTCTTAATTTTATGTCAAAAAATCCGCAATAACTAGCTCTTAAAACCTACCAAATTTAATTTGCATATCTCAACTGGTTTTAAAGCAATAAATAAATCGTCAGTTTGTAAAAAAAAATTCGACATCCCGTATCTCAGAAACGAAACATTTGCGGACATACGATTATAAAGCCAACTGTTATTAGTTTTTCATGCAGAATTACCCCTTAAAGTTTGTCGCACTTATTTAAAAACACCGTGTTTTGATGAAGAACATGTCTAGTTGTTAAAGTATCTAACTTTTTTATTATCCAACACAAACGAATGAATCAAAAAGCAGAATGTTAAGAAAACCTGATGCTATAGTTGGGTTTTAATTTCAGTATTTTATAAATGCTAGAATATTCCACAGGGTGATTCAAAATTTGAGAAAAAACACAGTTTGATTTGTACACCCGGTATACAATGAAAATTTACCTGTTTAGCAACAATATTATTACATTGGTATTGTTAAAGAATCAGGCTATAACATGTTCAAAAAATCGCTTAAATCGGCTAACAGGTTTAGGAAATATGAGACATCAAAAATGACCAAATTTTTAAGTGGGCCGATTTCTATGCACGTAAGTTTATTACAATTTGTGCTCTTTGGTTCCAGTAAAGGTGTGTCCCTTAAGTCCCTTTTATCTATGTTATAAGTCCCTTTTATTATGTTTTTTTAGACTGTCTACTTTGTCAAATGCTTTTTCAAAATTAACGTAACAAATATACACATCCACATTCATATCCATGCATCTATGAGCTATTTAATTTTTAGTCCGTTTCTGAACCCAAACAGGCTATCATCTATTCCTTCTTCAATGTTTTTATTTATACGACCATTAATTATGTTCAAGAAATTTGAGAACATGACTTATTAATGATATAGTTTTGTATTCACTGCAGTTTTTAGCGTTTGTATTTTTAGGGATAGCACAAAAGATCGAGAGTATTCGTTGTGTCGGTATTTTTCCTATTTTGTACACTGTGTTAAACAAGGCTCATATAATGTTCAAGGTTTCATATTTTGCCTGGACCTACTGCTTTAGCATTTTTGCTTTTTTATGCCATTTTAGTTTCCTCTTTAAATATCTTTAAATAACATCATCTTTCTACTTTTACTTCCATCCGCTCTGTTCTATTGCCTTTGAACATGTCATTGATGTATTCTGTCCATCTCTTTAATTTTTCGTTTCGAGACACAAGTTTCTTATTTGTATATTTCAGTATTCCCGGTTTTCTTTTTCTGTTGTGAGTTAATTCTTTAATTTTTTATGTCTGACAAAACTATCATGGCTTTTCTGGTATTCTTCTATTTCTGCGCACTGTTCTTTTAACCATTCTTGTTTCGTCTGCTTAGTTTTAAATTTTATTTGTTTATCTACATTTTGTATATCTGATTATCTCTATTTTTACATGTTGACGTCTTTCGTTCATTGTTTTAGGCAGATGTTGCTACGGCATCCATATCGAATTATTTTGTGGTGATTCAATACTAGGAGGCTCGGTTTATTTCAGTTTGTTCAGATATATCCATATGTACACTCTCTGATATTATTTCTAATAAGAATTAAACTAGTAAGGGTGTTTATGGCACTCTCTGAATAAACTGAAATATAATACGTCTCTTGATATTGTTTCACGGCGAATTCTTTTGAATAATTATTATTTTAGGCAACAATGACGTACACATTACTGAAAGCCATAACTGTCGGAAGTAGAGCAAGACTGAGTTGGTGGCAAGCCAGTATTCTTTTAAGTGCTTCTGGATTTATCTTCGGATGCGCCATATTACTTAAAGAAGACTTTGACATCGTTCATCTACTAGATCACTACATCGTTGGAAATCTCATCCTGATAACAGCCATTCTAGAAGTATTAACATTACTGGCATTTTATGGTAAGGAAAATATGTTTTTGATAAATATATTTTCACTAAAATTCTTTAAATGTGATAATAGTCCAGAAAGCCACTGCGCATCCGCTAGGAAAAATATTCCGATTCGGATTTTTTGCACAATCTTACTCAAAAAGGACCCCTTTTAACAAATTTGCATGTTGCCAGGACCAAAAGTGAGTCAAAAATTTTTTAAACGTTTTTTTTTTGTTTTTTTCCTAAAATTATTTTTTTTGCATGGAACAAAGTTTTTTTAGGGTTTTTGGATCATTGCAAATAGAAAAGCTCTTTAGTGACTTTTCTCTAAAGTTGATAGTTTTTGACATATAAGCGATTAAACCTTTTTTAATCCTCATTTAATTTTTAACCCTCAAAAACTATGTGTAAAACTGAAAATTTGAATGTTGCCAAGGTAGGTAGATATTCTTTAAACATCAATTGATGAATTTCAGAAGAGTTTTTCGCAATATAATATTCAGAACTCCTTTGTTTTTTAATGCTAATCAAGCGTGCGCGACACTATTTTCCACTGTTGCATGTTGCATGTGTATACAGTATGGTAAATACAAAAGAAAGGAATAAATTTGTTATTTCGTAAACCGGCGACTTTAAGGAAAAATACCGAAACAGGTCGATAAGTTATGATATTGTGGCATATCTGGTATACTAGTGACGTCATCCATCTGGGCGTGATGACGTAATCGATGATTTTTTTAAATGAGAATAGGGGTCGTGTGCTAGTTTATTTAAAAGGTTCTTTAATTCTCTATTCAGTAATATAAACATTTACGTAATTATTTATACAGGGTGTCCAAAAAATTTTCAGGACAATATACAGGACACCCTGTATAAATAATTATGTAAATGTTTATATTACTGAATAGAGAATTGAAGAACCTTTCAAATGAGCTAGCACACGACCTTATTCTCATTTAAAAAATCATCGATTACGTCATCACGCCCAGATGGATGACGTCACGAGTATACCATATATGCCACAATATCATAACTTAAAAATAAAAATCGACCTGTTTGGGATTTTTCCTTAAAGTCACCGGTTTACGAAATAACGAATTTATTCCTTTCCTTTGCACCATACTGTATACACATGCAACATGCAACGGTGGAAAATAGTGTCGCGCACGCTTGATTAGCAATTAAAAAACAAAGGAGTTTTGAATATTGTATTGCAAAAAACTCTTCGGGATTTGATCAATAGATGTTTAAAGAATATCTATCTACCTTGGCAACATTCAAATTTTCAGTTTTTCACACAGTTTTTGAGGGTTAAAAATGGCCGATTTCGCAATTTTTCAATTTTTAATCGCTTATATGTCAAAAACTATCAACCTTAGAGAAAAGTCACTAAAGACCTTTTCTGTGGAATGATCCAAAAAACCTAAAAAAACTTTTTTCCATGCAAAAAAAATAATTTTAGGAAAAAAACAAAAAAAAACGTTTAAAAATTTTTGACCCACTTTTGGTCCTGGCAACATGCAAATTTGTTAAAAGGGGACCTTTTTGAGTAAGAATGTGCAAACAATCCGAATCGGAATATTTTCCTAGCGGATGCGCAGTGGCTTTCTGGACTATAAATATTTGCTTTGGTTTGTATAATATGGTATAACCAGACCCAAACCCAGACATCCAAAGTGAAAGTTATCCTCCAACACCAAATTGTTCTATCATCATCATTCTCTTTGCCTTATCCCTATGCGGGGTCGGCTTCCCTAATTGCATTTTTCCACACAATTCTATCTTGGGTCATATCAATGTTAATCCCCTTTACCAACATGTCCTGCCTTATCGCCTCCCCCCAGGTCTTCTTTGGTCTTCTTCTCCTACTCCTTCCAGGAATCTGCACTTCAGCTATTCTTCGTATTGGGTGATTAACGTCTCGACGTTGAACATGACCAAACCATCTTAACCTATGCTCTCTCATTTTGGCATCAATTGGTGCCACACCTAGACTTCCCCTAATATACTCATTTCTAATTTTATCCTTCTTTGTCACTCCACTCATCCATCTAAGCATTCACATTTCCGCCACATGCATTCGTTGTTCCTCTTTCTTTTTCACTGCCCAACATTCAGTTCCGTACATCATAGCCGGTCTTATGGCTGTTTTATAGAAATTCAGCTTCATTGGAATTTTTCTGTCACACAACACACCACTCGCTTCTTTCCACTTCATCCATTCAGCCCTAATTCTACTGCATGCATCTCCATCTATTTCTCCATTACTCTGTAATACCGATTCTAGGTACTTAAAACTATTGCTTTTCACAATCATTTCACCATCCAAAGATACCATTTTATTTGTAGTAGCCTGTGACAGACAGCCTGTGGAGTTAACAGAGTCAACAATGGTCACCAAAATAACAAACGAGGAAGTGGCTCAAGCGCTTCAAAAAATAAAGAAAGGAAAAGCGGTAGGACCAGATGATATTCCTGGGGAAGTATGGAGAGCATTGGGAGAGACAGGAACAAGGTGACTAGCAGGTTTATTTAATAGAATTATGGAAGTTGGACAAATGCCAGACGAATGGAGAAGCAGTATACTACTACCTGTCTACAAAAACAAGGGAGATATACAACAATGTACAAACTACAGGGCTATAAAACTGCATAGCCACACCATGAAAATGTGGGAAAGAGTAATTGATAGACGGATACGTGAAGAGACCGAAATATCCGAGAATCAGTTTGGCTTTATGCAGGGCAGATCAACAAGAGATGCAATTTTCATTATAAGGCAGTTGATGGAAAAATACAGGAGTAAAGAAACAAACACTCATATGGTATTCATTGATCTTGAGAAAGCATATGATAGAGTTCCTCGAGAGATTCTGTGGTGGGCACTCAATAAGAAAGGAGTCCCTGGTGAATATGTAAAGATTGTGAGAGATATGTATGAGGGAATAACGACTAGTGTTAGGACAGGTGTGGGAGAGACTGATAAATTTCATGTGAAAGTAGGATTGTATTAAGGCTCGGTGCTTAGTCCGAATTTATTCTCATTAGTTTTGGATCAGATAACAGCGAAACTACAGGGTAACATTCCATGGTGCTTAGTGTATGCTGATGATGTCGTGTTAGTAGGAAATAGTGAAAGAGACTTAGAACAAAAACTGGAACAGTGGAGACAAGCTCTCGAGGAAAAAGGTTTAAAACATAGTAGGACAAAGACAGAGTATTTGGAATGCTCATTTAAAGATAGAGTTACTACAAATAAAATGGTACCTTTGGATGGTGAACTGATTGTAAAAAGTAATAGTTTTAAGTACCTGGGATCGGTATTACAGAGTAATGAAGAAATAGATGGAGATGCATGCTGTAGAATTAGGGCTGGATTGATGAAGTGGAAGGAAGCGAGTGGTGTGCTGTGTGACAGGAAAATTCCAATGAAGTTGAAGAGAAAATTATATAAAACAGCCATAAGGTCGTCTATAATGTACGGAACTGAATGTTGGGCAGTGAAAAAGAAAGAGGAACAACGAATGCATGTGGCGGAAATGAGAATGCTTAGATGGATGAGTGGAGTAACAAAGAAGGATAAAATTAGAAATGAGTATATTAGGGGAAGTCTAGGTGTGGCACCAATTGATGCCAAAATGAGAGAGTATAGGTTAAGATGGTTTGGTCATGTTCAACGTCGAGACGTTAATCACCCAATACGAAGAATAGCTGAAGTGCAGATTCCTAGGAGTAGGAGAGGAAGACCAAAGAAGACGTGGGGAGAGACGATTCGGCAGGACATGCTGGTAAAGGGGATTAATATTGATATGACCCAAGATGTAATAATTGTGTGTAGAAATGCAATTAGGGAAGCGGACCCCGCATAGGGATAAGGCAAAGAGAATGATGATGATGAGAGTTTTACTCATATACACGACGTTCTGACATCTTTATACCTAAAAAAATTATTAATGTTAAAATAATTCGAATTAACTATATTTTTTCATAATTTGCGCTCTGAATTAAAATAAAATAATTACTGTTATTGTTACCCACTGTTGAATTTTACAACGAATTTCCATAAAACTCCAGGAGACGACGTATATACCGGGCACCAGGTACCTCGTAAAGCATCTGTCATGCAATATTCGTGTTCAGCGGCCTCAAAAACCCCGAGGTATTAAAAAATGTCAACTATTTTCATAATGAATTTCCATAAAACTTCAGGACACAACGTAGATACCGGACACCAGGTGCCTCGTACAGCATCTGTCATGCAATATTCGTGTTCAGCGGCCTCAAAAACCCCGAGGCATTAAATTTCAACTATTTTCATAACGAATTTTCATAGAACTCCAAGAGATGACGCATATACCGGGCACCAGGTACCTCGTACAGCATCTGTCATGCAATATTCGTGTTCAGCTGCCTCAAAAACCCCGAAATATTAAATTTCAACTATTTTCATAACGAATTTTCATAGAACTCCAGGAGAGGACGTAGATACCGGAAACCAGGTACCTCGTACAGCATCGCCGAAGCAATATTCGTGTTCAGCGATTTCAAAAACCGGAAGGGCGAAAGTTATTTTGACGATTCTCTGTTAGCAGTAACTCCACTTTAGTTTTAATGCAATTATACACCGTTCCTTCTGTTAATTAGAAAGAAATGTTACCCTGTACTACAAGACTGTTAAGTAACGGATTAGATAATAGCCCACTGAAGGATGCGGTAAAATCGGCAACATTGCTTATTGCACTATAGTTATGTAATCCCCTCTCTTTAACTTTGACACAGAAATAATCGTCGCCGCTCCACCACTGTAGAATGACGAATGACTGAATGAATCGGCGCGAATAATGTGTGCATTAGGTGGAAAGCGGGGAAGCAGTGTTGCCATGTATAGGGTGTATATCTAATTTAAAACTAAATAGTCTGTATATGTACATGCTACAATTTTTTAATACTTTTAGGTGTCGACCGAATTAGATCAGACTTCGAGTTTATGCTTGGACACATTTTATCTCACTTCTGGCTTATATTATGGTGGATCGCCCCACTTGTCCTGACTGGCTTGTTCGCATGGGGAATGGTAACATTGCCACTGGAGGGCATTTACAAAGATGATCCAATCTGGCTGTACGGTGTTGGGTGGGGAGTTGTTCTAACAGCCAGTTTGCTTATATTTGTTACTGGATTCTACGTGGTAAAGAAACAGGATGGATATACATTCATAGAGGTAAGATTTAAGTACATAATAAAACTCTCCCTCATTTTTGTCTCTATTAAAATTTTCCATTTCGTTATTCAATCAAGGTATATTGTATATTATCAAAAAATATTGCTTTATATGGTTAACTTCATGCAAGTCGCACTATATATCCTCCTCCTCCTATCTTTTCTCCTTCGTAAGGATATAGTGGCGTCATGTAATTTGTTTGACTATTTCTGTTCAATTATCTCTCTCCTGTGCGTTTTATTTTGCTTCTCCTGTAAAGTTTAAATTTAAGTATGTGTTTGAGTAAGTAATTTAGAAATGTGTACAATGACAAGTGATTCTGAAAAGCATAAGACCTTGCTAGGCTAGGGGAAAGATTAGGGTGTTTTCCTAAAATTATTTTTTTGCATCCAACAAAGTTTTTTTAGGGTTTTTGAATCATTCCAAACAGAAAAGGTCTGTAGTGACTTTTCTCTTAGGCTAATAGTTTTTGACATATTTATAAGCGAATAAAAATTTAAAAATTGCGAAATCGGCCATTTTTAACCTAGAATCGGACATTTAACTGAAAATTTCAATGTTGCCAAGGTAGGTAGATATTCTTTAAACATCGATTGATGAAATCAAGAAGAGTTTTTTGCAAAATTGTTGTATGAGGTCACTAGTATTATATATTTGCCAAAAAGTCCTAATTTAAAAATAAAAATCGACCTGTCTGAGGATTTCTCTTCAAATTTGTCCATTCTCGAGATAGGTAATGAATTTATGCGAACTCAAACGTCCTCACTCTTGATTAGCAATTAAAAAACAAAGGGGTTTTCGATATTGTATTGCAAAAAACTCTTCGGGATTTCATCAATCGATGTTTAAAGAATATCTACCTACGTTGGCAATATTTGGTTAAAAATGGCCGATTTCACAATTTTTTAAATTCTTAATCGCTTATATGTCAAAAACTATTTTAGTCCGTTCTTTAATGGTAAAATATCGCAAAACCTCTAGATTTTAAAGAACCGCTTAGATTGACATGAAATTTGGCACACACATATAGCTAACATGTCAAAGAAAAAAAGTGATATTGTGCCGATATGTGCTTTTGCCCTGGGGTGGTTTTCACCCCCTCTGGGGGGTGAAAAAATATTCGTCCAAAGTAAGTCAGGAAATGGATAAACTGGCTAATTTTAAGTAACTTTTGTTCTATAGAGTTTTTTCACAAAGTCAATACTTTTCGAGTTATTTGGCAGTGAATATGTTCATTTTTTCAACAAAATAACCACGATTTTAGACGGTTTTTCGCAAATAACTCAAATACCTTAGTATTTTCTCGAAAAAACATTCTTAGCAAAAATATAGCCTGTAAAAAATTTAAAAAAAATGGTGTATATATCACGTCTCTATACCTAGAAGAAGCAGAGTTATAGCTAATGAAAAATAGGTTCATTTTCTTCAAATTCCAAATGGAATACTTTAACGTGAAATAACCTAAAATGAAGCACATTTCAGGGAAAACTCATTACAACTTATTTAAAGTGTTTAAAAAAAGCTTCATTTTTCCTTTATAAAAAAAAATTCTAGCATCAAAAGTAAACAAGTTACGCTCAAAGTTAGTCCCTTTTTATTTTGGTAAAAAAATCGAGAAAATCATCCCCTAATTAGTATCTTAAATGAACTTAATCGTTACGACTTCACAAGTTTCTTGACCGTGTATGTATTGTTTATATGATCTGTAAGTTTCATCGGTTCAAAGACCTTATTAATGAAAAGGCTATAGTTAAAAGGGGTTGAACGAGTCACTGATCACGAATGTGTGCAAATTTAGAAACACCAAATCCTAATCAATTTTTGTCTAAAAGAAAAACAAAAAAATACATTATATTCAGAAAAGCAATGCTGACTTTTTTTGTTTTTCGAGATTTTTGGTATCTCTAACAATTTTTAAGTTATTTTGAGAAGAAGCATATTTTTCAAAATTAAAATTTTTAAAAATTTTACTTTGAAACCCAATTTTTTCAAAAATAAGCACTTTGAATCAATGAAACTTACAGATCATATAAACACAACATAAGTAAAATAATTTGTGGAGCGGTAACGATTGATTTCATTTAAGTTGCTAATTAGGGGGTGGTCTTCCCGACTTTTTTTTTGCCAAAACAAAACCGACTTTTTTTTTTATTTTGAGCGTAACTTGCTTAAATTTAATGCTAAAAACTTTTTGTAAAAACAGAAAAAGAGCTTTTTTTAAACACTTTAAAACAGTTATAAGGAGTTTTCCCCAAAAAGTGGTTAATTCTTTGGATATTTCACGTCGAAATATTCTATTTGAAATTTGGTGAATATGAATCTATTTTTCATTAGCTATAACTCTGGTTCTACGAGATCCAGAGACCTAACGCGTACACCATTTTTTTTACTTTTTTATAGGCTATATTTTTGCTAAGAACGTTTTTTTCGACAAAATACTTACTTTTTGAGTTATTTGAGAAAAACCGTCTAAAAATGTGGTTATTTTGTTGAAAAATGAACATATTCACTCGCAAATAACTCGAAAAGTGTTGACTTGGCGAAAAAGCTCTATAGAACAAAAGTTACTTAAAATTAGTCAGTTTACCCATTTCCGGACTTATTTTGGACATATATTTTTTCACCCCCAAGAGGGGGTGAAAGTCACCCCCAGGGCAAAAGCACACATCGGCACAATATCACTTTTTTTCTTTGATATGTAAGCTATACGTATGCCAAATTTCATGTCAATCCAAGCGGTCCTTTAAAGTTTAGAGCAAAAATCGTGAAAGAATACACTATTTACCTAAGAGAAAAGTCACTGAAGACCTTTTCTGCTTGGAATAATTCAAAAAACCTAAAAAAACTTTGTTCGATGCAAAAATTTGAGGAAAAAACCCTAATCTTTCCCCTCGTCTGGCAAGGTCTTATGCTGTTCAGAATCGCCTGTCATTGTACACATTTCTTCTAAATGACTTACTCAAACACATACTTAAGAAACTTTACAGGAGAAAGTTTATTTTACCCCCTAACTATGCACTTTTCGATTCACCTGGTAGATACACGTGCAGGGCTGATGCCTGTCAGGTCATGGTTTTTAGTCTTGGTGTGCTATGAATTATCCCTATACAAATTTCTAGCCTTACAGGAAGACCGTTAGTCGCAGGGTTCACTAGTTCTTAGGCTAATAATTATTAGTTTTCCATGAATTATCATTATTTATTTGTTCGTTTTCTCCAAATATTCTCTACCGTCTGTATTCCTCCGAAAAATTTTTTGAGCACTTTTCTTTCCTAGATGATATATTATATATTCTTCATGCTGGTTCATAATCCACGTGTCTCTAGCATAAATTACCATACGTCAGTTTACTACTTCATAACCTCGCAATTGATCTGTTCTTGACACATTTTTTGCTTTCAGTATTGAATTTGATAACCCTATCGTTCTGTTCCCCTTAATTAATCTTTTATCTATCTCTTCTTTTTACGTATTTGTTATGGATATTCCTGGGTATTCAAATTCTAACACTTTTTCAAAACTATAGACTGCCTATTCTCTTTTCATGTTGATATTTGCTATGATTTGTTATATTTCCTCTCATTCCCATATATTGCGTTTTTGTTTGGTTTTTTTCCTCGCACGCCCCTCTTCATCTTCTTGCCAATTCTCATTTTTCTCTCGTTCCTGTTGTTGGTCTGGGATCCAAAAACGCTGGGACCGATTAACTTTTATATTCAAATATGCGCTTTTTAAAAATAAATTTAAATTTATAGGGGATTCACGCAAATCTAGCATATTCCATAATCTTTATTTTCAATGAAACACCCTGTATATTTTAATTTTTTAAGAGCTCCTTAACAACCCGACCTCAATTAACTAAATTATTTATAATTTTCTTCAAGACACTCAAATAAATGCTTAAAATGTTCTCCACCTTGTTATTGGCAATATCAAGTCTCCTATGAAACTTGTCCCGAACGTTGTTTTTAAAGTTTGAGGTGAAATATTCAGTATTTCTGTAGTTATCCGTTCTTTGAGATCTGCAGTGATAGTTGACTGTGTTGCATTATACTTTGTTCTTTAAATAACCCCACAGAAAAAATCCAAGGGCATAAGATCTGGCGATCTAGCTGGCCACTCAATAGTACCTCTTCGTCCAATTCATTCATTGAGGATATTTCATACTGATTACTCCTTGGAGAGACCTAAATGTTAACATATAAAAAAAATTAATAATCATTTTCAATTTCGTTGCAAAACTAAAATACAGCCGAACCATATTCTAGTCCAATCAGAGAGTGCAGCAAGCACCTCTACCGGTTTCGAAACTTATTAGTCTCTCATCAGGAGGTACATATGCTGCTCTCTCTGATCCAACCAAAACAAACCCCCAGCGTGCAGTCCCGGATTGCAACGAACCAAATGGCATAGATGCCCTAGCGGCAACTGCTAGCAAAAAGACTAAGTTTTCACTCTAATGGCATATAAAACAACATAATGCTATTCTACATCCCACCAGAATGAAAACAATGGGAACCTTCTCTGTTTATACCTCCGAGGCTTCTACCAGAGAAGGTTGCCATGGTTTTCATTCTGGTGGGATGTAGAATAGCATTATGTTGTTTTATATGCCATTAGAGTGAAAACTTAGTCTTTTTGCTAGCAGTTGCCGCTAGGGCATCTATACCATTTCGTTCGTTGCAGTCCAGGACTGCACGCTGGGGGTTTGTTTTGGTTGGATCAGAGAGAGCAGCATATGTGCCTCCTGATGAGAGACTAATAAGTTTCGAAACCGGTAGAGGTGCTTGCTGCACTCTCTGATTGGACTAGAATATGATTTGACTGTATTTTCGTTTTGCAACGAAATTGAAAATGGTTATTCATTTTTGATTTACATTTACTCTGATTGGAGTATGAAGGGAACCATTCTCGTTGGAACTTGACCGCGCTGAGCAGATGAGACGTGAATTGTAAATTCTAGAATTCCCTCATCTTCCTTAGTCTCAGCATCCGTATGGCTTGCAAATTGTAGAAGCCTCGGAGGTGTAACCAGAGAAGGTTCCCATTGTTTTCATTCTGGTGGGATGTAGAATAGCATTATGTTGTTTTATATGCCATTAGAGTGAAAACTTAGTCTTTTGGTTAACATACAAATATTTTTTACCGATTCTCATGTTTATACTCATTCTTAACACATTGCGTGCCATGTCGCTCATATATGAGAGACACAGATATTTTGCCAGGGGCCACGTCGCTCATTTTTGATATACACGAATGACTAACTTTCATGGCCGTGGATATCAAGGGCCCCTGCGAGTAGTATCCTGATTAAAGCGTGGCACGCAATGTGTTAACGTGGCTTATATTACTTATAACGTTTGATTTGTTTGCAGAGATTTAAAACATCATTCAGGCCGTCAAAGAACTGGGGACCAAAGGACCCAATAAGCCGACACAATTGGGTCCAATGGAATAGCAAAGCTCAATCTGGCGAAAGAGATTTTACATTAAAAAGAAAAGGTACGAAAGACTATACCAAATCCATAAAACGAACTAAAAAGTTAGCTGTAGCTGAAGCATTTAAAGAAAAGGAGGAGAAACTTGAAAAGCAAAGCACAAATACAAGCAATGGAACTAACATTTATTCTGAACTAAACGAATCCAACAACATACATAAAAAACCTCATAGGAATGAAAGACCTCCATATAGAGTTGTTTCTCTTTCAGATGCCAATTTTGTTCAGTTCAACGGCAGAAAAAATCCGTTGGCAAGAAGGGAAGTGGTTTCGATGCCTGTGGATGAATATGGAACATTTCGAAAAGGTCCTTATGTTATAGAAGATGAACAGGTTGACCATGTTTGTTTTAGAAAAATAAGTGATCATGAAGATGCCACAGAATTATAGTTGTATTTATATTTTGTATAATAAAATTTTATATTTTTACCATGATTTTTCCTTATGGTACCTCATTTTAAAAAGATAACACATCATCCAATGAAATGTGTTCATTGATGCTATACATAATTTATATGACGTAATGATGCATAACGTATCCAATACCTACCATAGACTACTCAACCTTAAACAAACACTGCTTAAATAACACATATTTCACCTATAAAGAACAATATATAAACAAGCTTAAGGAGTACCGTTTATACTGAGATTTTCTTCTTCTTAGCCTACTGTAGGATTCGTTAAAAGACAATCGTAATAAAAGTCCGTATGATGTTTAACAGTTTTAATTAATAAAATAGATAACTAAATTATAGATACTATTAAATTGACGAAATGTAGAAGTGTTTGTGTAATTGCGACTAAAATTTTACAAGATCTCACAAAAGAAAATGTCTTTGAAATAATCGCTTTTATCTACTTATATGACCGGCTTCTCAATATATTAGGTATTCCTTTTGGTAAAAAAATCTGGAAAATCACCCCCTAATTAGTATCTCAAATGAACTTAATCGTTACGACTTCACAAATTTCTTGACTCGTGTATGTATTGTTTATATGATCTGTAAGTTTCATCAGTTCAACAATCCTTATTTTTGAAAGGGCTGTAGTTAAAAGGGGTTGAACGAGTCACTGATCACGAATGTATGCAAATTTAGAAACACCAAATCTTGATAAATTTTTGTCTAAAAGGAAAACAAAAAAATACATGATATTCAGAAAAGCAATGCTGAATTTTTTTGTTTTTCGAGATTTTTGGTATCTCTAACAATTTTTAAGTTATTTTGAAAAAAATCATATTTTTCAAAATTAAAATTTTTAAAAAATTTACTTTAAAACCAAATTTTTTCAAAAACAAACACTTTGAATCGATGAAACTGACAGATCATATAAACACAACATATGTAAAATTATTTGTGGAGTGGTAACGATTAATTTCATTTAAGTTGCTAATTAGGGGATGCTATTCCCGTTTTTTTTTTGCCAAAACAAAAGGGACCAACTTTATTTTGAGCGTAACTTGCTTAAATTTAATGCTAGAAACTTTTTATAAAAACAGAAATAAAGCTTTTTGTAAACACTTTAAAAAAGTTATAATGGATTTTCCCCAAAAAGTGCTTAATTTTTGAAGGTATACTTCTTTACGCGCGATATGAGGGTGAATTTTAATAGGATTAAAACCTTTGATCCCGGCGCAGTCGCATTACAACTTTGTTCTGATTGAATGTTCAAATGACATGACAAAAATTATCCAATATGGCAGCTGTGGCACAGCTGTGGGACTGTGGTTTGGTTATGTATGGTTGTTGCGTTTTAAAATTTGTAGGAAGAGAAACAACAAACAAAAAGTTAGTTAATGGTTATACTGCCTTTTTAAATAGCTTTCATATTATATTTTTGGACTTATTAACAGAGAAGAGATGATTGTTGCATGCCAATGTGAAAGCCCATCAAACTGTGACTAGTATGAGTGCCGCAAAATTACTGATAAAAAACCTATTAGCTCGAAGGCGTAGAGAACTGTGGATAACAACAATCAACAGGGACGATCTACGATCTCGCTTATTCAAAGCTAAAGAATCTTACACTGGTAAGTGTTTTAAAAATAGTTGATCAAATTTTGTTATATTTGAACATAGCCACTTTGCACGATGCAAGTGATTGCGAAATTTATTAGTCGTTATACGGGCTCTGATTGGGTGTTGAAATGATCTGTCAATAATAAATAATTGTTCAATATGAAGGTAAACAAATGTATAATATATTAGTTTTATTGTTGTGAGGACAGAAACAAAAAAGTTTATAATTGTAGTGATTTTTAAATAGTTTTTAAAGCAACAGGTACGTAATAATTGTAAATGTATCATAGGTACCTACCTATTTGAACCTACCAAAATACATAGTATGTAATACTTTTATTTACATAATTTGATTACCATCAAAATTTCTATCAATATTCACCTAATATATTGTTTTCTTACTCTATGTTTTGTTGTATTTTTTCAATTCTAAATCATTTCAATTCAAAATCAAAATAATTTGATTTACATAATTCAAAAATGTCAAAAGTTTAATCCGTTTAGTTAGTCGATCTTCGCACATAATGACACACTGTCTCCGTGGCGAAGCGTTTAATGCGAGTGAACCCCAATACAACGCCAATACCAGCCGCGCTGGTAAGTTGGTTCGAATCCCAATAGAAACTTTTATTTTTTTATTTTTTTTTATTATAAATTTTATGATTGTAAGTATATTTATTATATAATTTTATTTTCAGAAAATACGTATTTAGTTAAAAAATTTTCCGACAATTAATGTTCAGAAATCATTTGTGGCATTTTTAATGTGTTTGTGTGTGTTTTATTCTTTTATTATTCTAATTTTTGGTACTGTTTTAATAAAAATGTTTGAGAAGTAGTAAGTATAAATTAGTTTAATATTTAAATAAAATATAAATAAAAAGTAAATTAATTTCGTTTATAATCATATAATCATATAATAGAAGTATAACTTCTCACGTGCGTACAAAGTACACACACATTCTTTTTTTGGATATTTCACTTCGAAATATTTTATTTGAAATTTGGTGAATATGAATATATTTTTCATTGGCTATAACTCTGGTTTTACGAGGTCCAGAGACCTAACGCGTACACCATTTTTTTTTACTTTTTTACAGGCTACATTTTTGCTAAGAACGTTTTTTTTTTCGACAAAATACTTATTTTTTGAGTTATTTGCGAAAAACCTTCTAAAAATGTAGTTATTTTGTTGAAAAATGAACATATTCACTCGCAAATAACTCGAAAAGTGTTGACTTGGCGAAAAAGCTCTATGAAATAAAAGTTACTTAAAATTAGTCAGTTTATCCATTTCCGGACTTATTTTGGACATATATTTTTTCACCCCCAAGAAGGGTGAAAGTCACCCCCAGGGCAAAAGCACACATCGGCACAATATCACTTTTTTTTCTTTGACATGTAAACTATGCGTATGCCAAATTTCATGTCAATCCAAGAGGTTCTTTAAAATTTAGAGCAAAAACCGTGATATAATGTACTATTATCTACCCATCTCATGTATGGTCTTCCTTTTGATCGTTTACCTTTGTAAGGTCTCCAATGTTGTATTACCCCGCCCTAACGATAGTCTTTTTGTCTAGCAATGTGGCCTGCGAAGGTCCATTTGAATTTGACAATTTTTGTTGCGACATCCTCAATGTGTTTGTTACAACATGGGAAATTAAAAAAATTTCGTTTTATTCGCGAAATTATACAGAGCCAAATTAGATGCGCTCCAATTGAAAAAGAGCACTGATTTTTCAGAAAGAGCAAAAAAGAACTGATTTTTCTCACATACCCGATATAGCATGATCTAGCATACTACCCAATCAGCTTCTGCATACATAGTGTGACCAACTCCAATTCAGTCGAATTCAGGACAAGGCTTAAAAAATATCTAAAATCCGGGACTTTTCAATGAAAATCGGGCCATTTTTTTTTAATATAATATGTAAAACTTATATCATCATTTTATTGTAATGATAATTTCATTTTTGTTAGTTTTTAACGTTTCGACTTCCAATCCGGAAATCGTTCTCAAAAAAAAAGAAAAATTAGAAAATCAACTGATGCATTTCCATGTAAGTAAAACCTTAGGTTATAATAAAAATACACTAAGCATCAAAATTAACGCACCACCTTAAAAATGGGACATTTTTGATGTCTCGTATTTCCTAAACCTGTTGTCCGATTTTAGTGATTTTTTTAGTATATTATAGCTTTATTCTTTAAGAATATCGATGTAATAATATTGTTAAAGAGGTAAGTGTCATTGTTTACCAGATGTAACAATGATAATGTGTTTTTTCCTCAAAGTTTGGAACACCCTGTGGAATATTCTAGCGTATATAAAGTATTGAAATTAAAACTCAACTGTAGTCTTAGGCTTTCTTAACATTTTGCTTTTTGATTCATTCGCTTATGTTGGATAATAAAAAAGTTAGATACTTTAACAACTAGCAATGTTATTCATCAATACAGGGTGTTTCTAAATAAGTGCGACCAACTTTAAGGGGTAATTCTGCATGAAAAAATAATGACCGTTTGCGAGATACGGGATGTTGAATTTTTTCTTACAAACTGACGATTTATTTATTGCTCTAAAACTGGTTGAGATATGCAAATGAAATTTGGTAAGTTTTAAGAGGTAGTTATTGCGCATTTTTTGACATACAATTATGAATTTTATATTCACCATTGGCGTGCATACGGGTATAAACATTTTAGATACATCCCGTATGCACGCCAATGGTGAATATAAAATTCTTAATTGTATGTCAAAAAATGCGCAATATCTACCTCTTAAAACCTACCAAATTTCATTTGAATATCTCAATCGGTTTTAGAGCAATAAATAAATCGTCAGTTTGTAAGAAAAAAAAAGATCTCGTATCTCGGAAACGAAGCAAACGGTCATTATTTTTTCATGCAGAATTACCCCTTAAAGTTTGTCGCACTTATTTAGAAACACTCTGTATTGATGAATAACATGGCTAGTTGTTAAAGTACCTAACTGTTTTATTATCCCACATAAGGGAATAAATCAAAAAGCAAAATGTTAAGAAAGCCTAAGGCTACAATTAAGTTTTAATTTCAATATTTTATATACGCTAGAATATTCCACAGGGTGTTCCAAACTTTGGGGAAAAAACACACTATCATTGTTACACCTGGTATACAATTACACTTACCTGTTTAGTAATAATATTACTACATCGTTATTCTTGAAGAATAAAGCTATAATATACTAAAAAAATCACTAAAATCGGACAACAGGTTTAGGAAATACGAGACATAAAAATGTCCCATTTTTAAGGTGGTGCGTTAATTTTGATACTTAGTGTATAATTATCATTATTTGATATTCATATTTTTAAGTCGTCTTTTCAGAAGACGATAATTAAAATACAGAAACGGGAAAAAGTCCATGGTTTGAGTTCTCGTAGAACTATAATACCACGATATAAAATGCATGCGTTTTGGATGTGGTATTCGTATTACACACTAGAAATTGTCGACTTCTTTCATCCCATCAATTCAATTTGATGTAACTCCATAGAAGAATAACGTATTCAAAATTTCAAAATAGAATTTTACCAAAATGTTGAAAATTCGGATGGCCCGGAAGCCTTGTGCGGGACACGACTTCGCAATTCGGGCCATGTCCTGGATTTTTCGGGCTAGTTGGTCACACTATGTATACATCATGATTACTTCGTTGTTACTTCTTTATGTTATCCATTCTGTCGATGAAAAGCTCTATAGATATTTCTTAAAATTTTAAACTTCTTGTAAGCTTGTAAGCGTCTAAAACTTCTGCCCCATAGAGCACCACATGTCTTACTTTGCATACTAGCATACTTTGCTTCCCTACCACTACTATTAAGTATCTAAACTTAAATTTTTGATATTCTACTCAGTATTTGCTCAGTATTCACTAAAATTTAAAATGCTAGATACTAGTGCTTTTTCTTGGGTATTACAATGAGTCCATGCAGAGTATCTCATGGCACTCTTGTTCATTTAGAGCTCAATATAAATCGATGTGTGTAAAAAACCAAAAATAACAAAAAAAAAATCCGCATTTATTCAAAATTAAGTAAGATCAAGTTGAAAATGTTATAAAATCTTATTTATAATATACTACAATCTCACTCATTCCATATACTCAAATATTTCTCTCCAATTGCTCTAATCCAAGTAACATTCTTGAATATTTCTCACAAGGACAAGTATTCCACTTAATCCCAATTTTCATTTTTCTCAGGCACACACATTGTAACAATTCTCCCATGCCTTGGCATTTACTTGCTTAAGAATAGTTTTCAGTGACGTCCCAGGTCCTACCTCGAAAGTTCTTGGAAAATATTCCCCAGGATCCCTTTCATAGACTGTATGTAGCAGCTGTTCCCATTTGACCGATTTTACTATCTAAAATGCAACAAAAACTAGTCAATCTAACTTTTTTACAATAGAAATTAAAACATCTTAAGGAGCTATCCTATACTAAATTGACAATCAAAATGCAGTAGAAATAAACAAATCAAGACACGTTAAATGCTACTAGGAGCACTCCCGAATCATAAATTACAATGTACAGTATTTCTCATGATCATCTTTCAGTGCGTCACAGTTTTTCGATTTCTTTCTAACGCATTAAATTGTATGTGACAGAAAAAAAGGCACGTCGGTGATTACATTTCGTCGGTGACATTTTTATAACATTTATTCTAGTTATTCTAGTTGTCGATAGATGGTGCCATAATAAAAAAATATTTTTTTTAGTTAGATAATAATATTACAAATATAACACAGGTTTACAAAAAAAAATAAACTGTGGACTATTTGACGAAACCATATGACAAGGGGGTTTTTGGGGTCGCTGATCACGAATCCGGGATCCGCTGATCTCTATCACATCAGGTAAAGGTCATTTCAAGGTCAAATCAAGATAAATCGATAATCGCTCTGAAAAAGTATATTAGGGGGTTTTTAGGGTCGCTGATCACGAATCCGGGGTCCGCTACCTTCTCTCACGTCTAGCTCAAGGTCATTTTAAGGTCAAATCAAGATAAATCGACATAATCGCTTTGAAAAAGTATATTAGGGGCTTTTTGGGGTCGCTGATCATAAAACTGGGGTCCGTTGAGCTCTACCGCGTCAGTAAAGGTCATTTCAAGGTCAAATCAGTTTTGTGATCAGCGACTCCAAAAAACCCCTAATATACATTTTCAGAGCGATTGTGTCCATTCATCTTGATTCGACCTTGAAATGACCTTGAGCTAGACGTGAGAGAGGTCAGCGAACGGCGGATTCGTGATCAGCGACCCCAAAAACCCCCTAATATACTTTTTCAGAGCGACTGTCAATTTGTCTTGATTTGACCTTGAAATCACCTTAACCTGATGTGATAGAGATCAACGGACCCCGGATTCGTGATCAGCGACCCCAAAAACCCCCTTGTCATATGGTTTCGTCAAATAGTCCACAATTTATTTTTTTTGTAAACCTGTGTAATCTGTATAATTTATAAGACTATACAAATCAAAGAAAATACCATTTTATAAATGCAAGAAACACTTTTGATTTGTTTTTATTCCAAATTGAAAATAAAATGTGACAACTGTCAGATTTAACTAAAATGTCATGTTAGAATAAATGTCATAAATGTGTATTATCACGGACTTACCCTTTTTCCTATCATTTGTTACGCACTGAAAAATGATCATGAGAAATACTGTATAAACTTTGAAAATGATGATTTGAGATTTACAATGTATATACATTATAAATTATGATTTGGAAGTGCTCCTAGTAGCATTTAACGTGTTTTGGTTTGTTTATTTCTACTGCATCAAAATTCATAAAAAATTTTTGGGAATTTCTAAAATAAAAATACTGTACCAATTTTTTTGAAAATTTGTATGAGCATTTATTATAAAAAAAGTACATGTATAACAATTTTCATAAAAAAATGTGAAAATATACTCAGTGACATTAGAAGTGTTACACCCAGAAGGAATTATTTCTTGAACTTAATTTTTTGGTAGCACAATGACTATATTTAAAGCATGCTACGATAACAATATCAACGTTTTATCTTTTATAGTTTTTGTAAAAATAAAGTTTTATCTTTAAATTTTTTTCTGAAAAGACCCATTTATGAAGACCGGCTGGTACAGAAATTTTTAGTTATTATTCCTCAGTCTGATTGTATTCAGTGCAAGAATATGCCTCGAGTTCGAAGACACCAAAATTACCACCATTTTAGCGATTTTGACAGGGTAGAATTATTGCCTATAGAGATATGAGTTTGTCATATCACGAAATTGGCCGTCGTGTTAATTGTACGGCAATGAGAGTTATGCGAGTGTGTCGTGTGTGGACAAACTAAGGTAGAGGAACACGAAGAAGAACAACTGGTCAACCGAGGTGTACCACAGGGCGTTAAGATGGGCGCTTTAGACTCCTGGCTCTGCGAGACCGTTTTGCTACTACGCGTTAAGTCGCTGACCAATGGTTTGGAGTAGAAGGTAGACTTATTACTATATGTACCCTATACCGTAGCATTCGAGCCTTTGGACTGTTTTCGTTCCTCCCACGACGAGTGCTTCCTTTGACTGCGAACCACTGTCATCAACGGTGGAATTGGTGCAGAGAAGGGTAGCATTGGGTGGCAGAATGGCATAATGCAGCATTCAGCGACGAATCGCGATTTTGTTTAGGTATGTATTGTTCGTCCGCTATAACTTTTCCCATTCGTCACGATTCATTTTCAAACAAATTAAGTCAAAACATAAAGTGAAACGTACGCCGATGTGTGTAGCATATACGAGGGTCGTTTCTTTTTCAACCTCCGTTTGTCCATAAAAAATTCCCGTGAAGCGTTTCGCCATTGCGGTGCGCAGTGGGTTACAGCGCATCTCCCCCGCTACACTCTACATTAATCCCGACTTCCAGGCATCAGTCTGTACTGTGCTACACACGAAACAACATGGCCGCGACAATTAGTTCTCCCGCCAAGTGTGAATTACGCGCTGTCATTCGCTTTTTGCAGGCAGAAGGCAATAGTGCAGCTGCAATTCATCGAAGGATGTGTCAAGTGTACGGAGAAGGGTTTATGAGTGATGCGAGTTGTGCGTGAATGGTGCCAAAAATTCAAAGAAGGACGAAATGATGTGCATGACGAAGGGGGTCAAGGTCGCAATTCTGTCGTTACAGATGATCTTGTTCAACGTGTTGATGAAGCGGTGAGAAACAACCGTCGCTTCACTTTAACATCGTTGGCAATGGAATTTCCACAAGTTTCATTTGACACACACACTTGACACATCAAGGATGTGTCAAGTGTGTGTGTCAAATGAAAGCGAATGACAGCGCGTAATTCACACTTGGCGGGAGAACTAATTTTCGCGGCCATGTTGTTTCGTGTGTAGCACAGTACAGACTGATGCCTGGAAGTCGGGATTAATGTAGAGTGTAGCGGGGGAGATGCGATGTCGCCCACTGCGCACCGCAATGGCGAAACGCTTCACGGGAATTTTTTATGGACAAACGGAGGTTGAAAAAAACGACCCTCGTAGTATACAGTATACAAAATGTATATACACACCGACGTTCGTTTCACTTTATGTTTTGACTTAATTTGTTTGAAAATGAATCGTGAAGCATGGGAAAAGTTATAGCGGACTAACAATATGATGGTCGTAAGATGATAAGACGCCGCCGTGGAGAGCGACGAGATATCGGGTTTACTGTTGAGAGGCATCTACACAGGACAGTTGGAGTAATGGTTTGGGGGGTTATTGCCTATGGTAGCGGATCACCACTTTTGTTTATTCCAGGCAGTATGACAGATCCGCGTTATGTTGATGACATCTTACAAACCACTTTACGGCCTTATCTAGACGGCCGTCGAAACGCACTTTTTCAGGAAGACAACGCGCGTTCACATATTGCTCGTCGAACTATGGACTTCTCCAAGAAGCTGGCGTTTATTTTTTGCCGAGGTTACCCCGTTCACTGGGTTTAAATCCTATCGAACATGTGTGGGAAATGATGGGGAGGAGACTGTCCACTTTGCACCATCCTCCACAGACTCTGGCACAGTTAATCCATGAAATTCAAGTTGCTTGGAACGAGGTGCCTCAAGCAGACATCGATCATCTCATTTTGTCAATGCCTAGACGTATAAAGGGGTGTTTTCAGTTAGGGGATTGCCAAACACATTATTAATTTTTTTTGATTACATGTCAATAAAAAGTCTTGTTAATGTTATCGTTTCATTCTTGATGAAAATGTACCATGTTGCCAAATAATTAAGTTCCAGAAATGATTCCTTCTGGGTGTAACACTTCTAATGTCACTGAGTATAAAAACATAGTCACATTGCTGCAGTGATTGGGACTAATAGAGATCCTGAAACATAAAATTTCAAAGTTATTATTGAAATATAAATTATTTCCTATATGTATTATCAACTAGGGGTTTTTTGATAGGATAAAAATGTAAATTTGGCGGTTTTTGAAACTGAAAATGTTGTAACTAATTTAAAAAAAATTCAACATTCCGTCATTTTTCCAAATTTTAATATTTTTCAAAAATCCTAGTTGATGGTATAAGTATAGGAAATAACATATTTTTCAATAATCACTTTAAAATTTTATGTTTCAGGATCTCTATTAGTCTAAATCACTGCAGCAGTGGACCTATGTTTTTATTTTCACGGTGTCAGTAGATGGCGCATAGATCGTTTAATTTTCAATATTTTTTATGAAAATTGTTTTACATATACTTCTTTTTATTATAAATGCTCATGCAAATTTTCAAAACAATTGGTACAGTACTTTTTATTTTAGAAATTCCCAAAAAAAGAATACGAATTTCGTACTTTTACACTAGGATAGCCCCTTAAGTCAATAGAGGCAGGAACTAAAATTCGAATTGTCATTATCTGTGCTTTTTAACCTTCTGGTAGCCACGTCTCGTAAAGTTACATGAGTGGACACACAGTGGTACTTAATACCGCACATATAAAAACGGCATTAGATGTTAAAAATATCAAAAATCTGTTAGAATAACAAAAGAAACGCGTTATTTTTAACATAATGTAATGACTCAGGCGCAAAATAAAACAACGAGTACAGTAAAACCTCGATATAACGGACCTCTATTTAACGGACTTCGAATATAACGGACCAAAAATAGGGTCTTTAAAAAAATTAAAAACGTTCTGTTAATATTATACATACATACTTAACCCTGCCTTTACTAACATACATTGCATAACAACGGGGTCCCCGTGGATCCCAAACGTTATATTTTACAAATAATGTCAATAAACTTTTTATTATTTCTAAATAATATGACTTATTTTAAACCTATTTTTATATAACGGACTTTCGGCTTTAACGGACACCCCGTTCCCCCAATTAGTCCGTTGTATCGAGGTTTTCCTGTAGTAGTCTTACAATGTAATATAAACCTAAACAAAGAAAACATTTACTACAAAAAAATTCACAAACATCCCAAAAGTAAAATATTTAAATGCAAAATAATTGAATTAGTCTTATAAACATACATTGCACTGAATTTTTTCTCACTTTGATTTTTGCAAAATAAATTATTGAACAACTCTCACTTCAACGCTCAATATCAAACTGATAAAACACTTCAGAAAATGCAATAGCCGCAGGTAGCATTTTAAGGATAGTCACTCGCACATATCTAAATAGATAGTGGTGTGTACAAAAGAATATTGGTAAAACTTATTAAAACTTTAAAATGCGACACGGAGTACCACAGTGTGGCCACCACAGAGTTAAGATAGAAAATATAAAGCAGCACATAGTGGTGAATTAGTCGACAAGGGAATCTATAATAATTACATTCACGACTTGCCGTTCACCGTTATAACAATCTTTAGCGAACTAGTTCCTTTTATACCCACAAAAACGAATTTGTACAAATAAACTGAAAGTAAAGACGATTCAGATTTGATTACACAATAGGAATAATAAAAAGCTACTTACCTGTTTTGGTAATTGATGTTTGATGTGAGCTGCATCCTTATAAGCTTTACCATCTACACAAGAATATACTTTAATGACGGGATCAGAAACTTCAGACTTCTTTAAAGCTGCTCTAAACGTATCCACAGCAGGTTCCATCAACGCTGAATGGAAAGCTCCACTCACAGGTAGCCTTTTAATCTTACGTAGTTTAAATTCCTTTAAATTCTTCTCTAGAAATTCTAAAGCCTTAAAAAAACTGGTTGTTAATTTAAAAATTGTCTTTGGCTATTAAATCATTTTACTATTTTAATAATATTATCCAGGTTAGCGAAAAAGTATGGCAACACGGTAATTACTCGGAAACCGCTAAAACGATTTTTATAGATTTTGGTGGGTGTCTTCTAATGCGGCCAAAATAATAGTGGTAATAACATTGTTGTCAAATCTTCCGGTTTTCAGGAAATCTAATGAACTTTCTTATTTTAAATAGAACACCCTGTATATTTTTTGCATTTAAAGTCCTTAAGGCCATCGATACATAATTCGCAAATATTTTACGACTATCCCTACTTTTTCTGTCTTTACACGGCAAATTCCGTGTAGTAAAATTCACACTGGTATGGATATGTATACATTACTAGAATGTCATTCTACTTGACAATGTCATTATTAACTTTAAAGAGATGGCTTTTGAATGTTCTTGGATAACTGTTATTTGTATAATTACAAATTATTAATTTAGTTAATAAATGTGATAATTTTTTCACTAACTATGTATTCAGTGATTGTAATAATTTATGTGTACAACAAAACCTAATACTCAATCGAGAAAAGAGGAAAAGTGTTAAAGTGATTTTTTAATAATATATTGTTACTATGAAACGCGTACAATTTTGAACATCTTTAACAAAAAAATACTTAGATCACAGAATATATATTCTGATGTATTCTCTGCTTGGATCTTCCATAAAAATAAACAATAAATAACTTTTTATTGAGTTCACGTCTTAAATCAATTATTTATCAAATACACTCTCAATATTATTTAATCAACAACTCAAAATATTCCCGATGTCATGTCAAATATTTAAAACTGTCACTGTGTCTTGTCATCATATTCTATTTGACTAAGTGCGTTGTATGACAAAGATAGCGAATGTTCGATTTGAAAAATATCACCATGTGTCCATTTTTTTCGAATCCTGAAAAAACTAATAAATATTTAAAAAAAAATTAAACGCAGAATGAAAGACTAAATTATCATCGAGGGCCGAAAGTCCCTTAGAATAAATAAAAAGTTTCTTTTGAATGAGATATTTGAAATTAAAAATCACACATTTTTTCTTAGCTTTTCACCCCTGTAATTTATTAAAATAAACATTATGGAAGTTTTCAGGGACTTTCGGCCCTCGATAAGAACGTAATCTTTCATTCTGCGTTTAAATTTTTCAAAAATACTTATCAGTTTTCTCAGGATTCGAAAAAAATAATTCCCCATTTGAATAGCATTGCAGCCGAAAATACGTACCCATGCCCTTAAGAAATACTGATTATCTTTCATGTTACATTCCCTGTACCTCCAACATAAAGACAATGGAATCAACAATTATTTAAAGAACCTCTCACCTTCAGATGATACAAATTATTCTCTGTGGAAATTAACAAAAAAACTTAAAGACAACGAACAAATGAATATGCCAATCAGGAAACCAAATGGCACATGGGCTAAAACTGACAAAGATAAAGCTTATACTTTCGCAAATCATTTATGCGAGGTATTTCAACCGCATCAGAGGGAAGTCTCAGCTGAAGAAGAAGAAGACATTCATGAAGTCATAAACGCACCATATCAAATGGCTCCGCCTATTAAAATTTTCAAGAAATCTGAAGTAGAAGAAGTAATTGATAATCTGGAGAATAAGAAGTCACCTGGGTATGATATATCTAGTTTGGTACTAAAAAATCTACCCAACGAAGGTGTAAGCTTAATTACTTATATATTTAATTCAATATTAAAAACAGGTTACTTTCCACTCCAATGGAAAGTAGCTCAAATTGTTCTAATCCCAAAACCTAATAAGAATCACGCGGAAGTATCTTCATATCGTCCAATAAGCTTGTTGCCTATTATATCCAAAGTGTTCGAGCGGCTTTTCCTGAGAAGACTAGAGCCTACATTAGACAGCAACAATGTTTTACCTAATTATCAGTTTGGCTTTAGGAAACAACATGGTACCATCGAGCAAATTCATAGGGTAGTAAAAACTATCAGAAATTCGCTCGAACACAAAAATTACTGTACAGCTGCATTCCTAGATGTCTCACAGGCATTCGACAAAGTTTGGCATGTAGGTCTTATCTCCAAGATTAAATCCATATTTCCTTATCCCGTAAGTTCACTATTAAGATCCTATCTGACAGATAGATTTTTCAAGTCAAAAGAGGAGGGAAAATTACTAACCTGTTTCCAATATGTTCTGGAGTTCCACAAGGAAGCATATTAGGACCAACACTTTACTTAATATACACATCGGACTTTCCAACCACCATTAATACAACAATTGCTACATATGCGGATGACACAGTTATAATGGCTTCAAATCCTATAGCAACAGAAGCATCCGAGGTATTGCAAAATCATCTGACTGAACTAGAGAGCTGGCTTAAATTGTGGCGAGTACAAGTCAACAGTTTAAAATGCACACAAATAACATTTACTTTAAAAAAAGGTGTCGCGCCTCCGGTTTCTATAAATAACACTCCACTACCAGTCAATACCGCCGTAAAATACCTGGGAATTCATTTAGATAGTAAACTTAATTGGAGCACCCACATCTGGAAGAAACGTCTTCAACTCGGCCTAATCTACAGGAAAATGTATTGGAGCATGAGTAGGAAATCAAATCTTAGCCTGGAGAACAAAATTATGATTTATAAATGTATTTTAAAACCGGTGTGGCTATATGCAGCACAAATATGGGGAACAGCAAGTAATACCAACATTCAAAAACTTCAACGGTTCCAATCAAAAGATCTGCAATGCCCCTTGGTATGTTACGAACCAGAGATTGCACCACGACCTACAGCTACCAACAGTTAGCGAAGCAATATCTGCAGTAAATTCTAGATACAAGACCAGACTATCCTGCCATCCAAATCCACTCGCCACGGACCTGCTCAACATTTCTCATGAAAGACGATTAAAAAGACCTGACCCTTTGGACCTCTAGTACATCTGGACATCAGAGCAACAACAGAGTGCAGTGTCATAGTGCAGTGAAATAATCATGTTTTAGTTTTAGTGATTCATTTAGTTTTAGTGATAGCACAACTTCTTTCGTATTTTTATTCATGTTCCTTAGACTTTTAATAATCATATTTTTATTGTCTGAACTGTCCACTATACTAAATTTTGTCTATGTATTATGTTCCAAGTAATTGTTATGTCTTATTTTAAAATTATAATGTTATATGTCTTACTGGGTGCTCGCCACTGGGCGGCTTCCATCTGTGTTATTTTTCAATAATTATATGTATTGCTTATTGTTTGTGATCAGACAGATTGCAATAAACGTTGGATGTTAAAAAAAATCCCTTTACCTAAATGCTTTAATTTCGGAGCTATTGCTTCATTTGTTAAAATAAAAATTTTAAACAAATTATAAAAATCAATTTTTTCGGCCCGGGTGGATAATATTTTAGGTTCTTTGGATCATTGGGAACAAAAAAGATCTTTTGTAATTTTTCTCTAAAGTTAATCGTTTTCGATTTATAAACAATTTAAAACTGAAATATCGAAAAATGACGATTTTCTATGTTCAAAAACAAAAGTAAAAAATATTATTTTTGAAACTACGAAGTGCCTAAATTTAAGTTCAAACCTTATTTTATCAGTTACCGATAAGTAATTTGGTCTTATTTCATTTTGAAACATTTTTTTAGTTGTTAATGCGATCGCCCGTCCTTTCATATGTGCTTCATTAACAATTAAAAAAACAATGTTTTAGAATAAAACGAGCCAAAATTATTATAGGGGCTGATAGAAGAAAGTTAGAGCTTGAATTTGGGTACTTCGTAGTTTCAAAAATTTTTTTCCTTATGTTTTTGGACCGTGAAAATCGTCATTTTTCGTTTTTTTTTTCAATTTTAAATTGTTTATAACTCGAAAACGATTAACTCTAGAGAAAAATTACGTAAGACCTTTTCTGTTCCCAATGATCCAAAAAATCTAAAATAATGTATACCCGAGCCGAAAAAATTGATTTTTATAATTTGTTTAAAACATTTTTTTATAAATCTAACAATAACTCCGAAATTATAGCATTTAGGTATAGGGAATATAACATGAAAAATAATCAGTATTTCTTAAGGACTTCAAATCACAACAAATATACAGGGTGTTCAATTTGAAATAAGAAAGTTCATTAGATTTCCAGAAAAAGGAAGATTTGACAACAATGCAATTACCACTATAATATCAGCCACATTAGAAGAGAGTTTACCTTACCTTACCTTACCCACCAAAATCTATAAAAAATCGTTCTAGCGGTTTTCGATAAATTACCGTAATTCCATACTTTTTCGCTACCCTGTATATTAGTATAATATTATTATACTATCAAATAAAAATATTGAGATGAACAAGATGGTCTTAGAGTTTTAATATACCAAATACTTACACGTTTTGCACTTCATTGTAAGCTTTTGAAGTTATACTCCTTTAGGCGCGATTGGGAGTGAATTTTCATTATTCTGCGCACATGCGCACACAGACAGTATGGCGTTTAGTTGCTAAATCTTTCAAGTTATGTATAAATATATGAATATATCAGTGCAAAAAAGGTGTGAAAAGAATATATTAGTGTTTTTAGTAAATATATTTATTATAATTGTTGTGTCTTTGGATTTGTCTTCCTCGGGAGTAAAATAAGTATTATTAAAACATTTTATATTTATTATACTTCACTTTTTTGGAAAGTGGTAAGCATTAAAATTAGTTTAGTATTTAAATGAAATTAAAATAAACTGTTTAAAGTATATTTATTTCGTTGAAATCATATAATAGAAGTATAACTTCGTGCGTGCATACAAAGTACACACACATTCTTTTTTGTGTGTGTAACTGTGGTGTGTTAACCATTGAGAATTTTCTCTTTATACTAGGGCTGTCCGATAAGTACTTAGCCTTCAAAAGAAAAAAAATTGGCTTGGTACACTTAACCCAGTGATGCTCCACATCACTGGGTTATAGTGCTTGTTAGCACTTCTAAAAATACATTTTCTCGAGGTCTACAAAGTCCGCTTTCGTGACGGTGATGAACTTGACCTACATTTCTGCCCCGCGAGTGACTTGTTCAATTTTGAAAACAAAACGGAGCCGTAAAGGCCAAATCTTGAGAATACGGTGGATGGAACAGCAATTCGTAGCCCAATTCGTCCAGTTTGGTCATGGCGTAGGCGGAGGTGTGAGCCTGTGCATTAACATGGTGGAAGAGTTTGGTTTCTTCTTCAATTGGGACTGTTCCTTCTGAAATTTGGCGTCAACTCGGCCCAATAATGCGTCACAGTAAAGCCCTATGACAATTTTGCCATTTTGCAGGAAGTTGATATAGATCACGTCTTGTGAATCCCAGAAAATGGTGGCCAACACTTCTCCGACCGATTGGATAGTCTTCGCCCTCTTCGGAGCACGTTCGCCGGTTGACATCCACTATATCGACACTAACTACTTTGGATTACGCTTAAACAGCCTCACGATACTGCTCTGAAGTGGTATCATGGTAGCGCTTATTGTCCAGAGTGAGTAAATGGACAGCTTTCTTATGCCCAAAATTTCATGCAAAATAAGACCCACTCAGCACCTCACGCACCTTCAGTCGGCGGTTTGCTAATACGAGATCGTGGATTTCGCTGCGATATTTCCCTTCCAAGAACAAGAGTCGAATTTGCTATTTTTTCATTTTTCGAAAATCCCCAGACACGCCCTCTTACACACGCGGGTAAAACAAAACTACTAGACTGATTTGGCTGAAATTTTGACATAGGCAGTCTACAAGAATGTATTAGAATACACGATAGTATATTTCTCATGCGATAGTGGAGCCATCAGACAGAGAAGCGAAGCACTTATCATATCGGACCACCCACGTAACAAATCCATTATTATTTTCCAAAAAGAAATAATACTATGATAGTTATGCTATGTAACTTACCGATTCACTACCAGCAATAACTTTACAATGTGGAAATAAATAATTAGCTATTTTACACTCAGGTACTGGATCTCCTTTGTCAACGGCCCACTGTTTCGCTTTTATACAAGCTTGATTTAATTTACTGTCAGGTCCATACATTACTGTTGCCATTCCACCTTTGTAAGCTTCTCCAGCTAACTGCATTGCTTCTCCTCTGATTTTAACTAACTGTAAAGCTGCAAATGAATGAATATAACATTTTATTTTTTAGATCTATGTATTTTAAAAATGTATGAAGAAAAAGTTTTCCTGTAGTTGGCTGTATACCATATATTACAAAAACGCTAAAATCCTTTATAAAAGATATATTTGTTAAAATCCCTAAAATCACTTGCTACCATAAAGTCATGATGTGAACAAGTCAAACTCGAGCTCAATGGTACCTAGAGCATAAAACATTGGATATTTTAAACATCCATATTTAATTTCACATCTTTTATCTATGTTCCTATGACGGATCAATTGTAAAGGGTTTTTACCCACATATTTTTTATTTTGGTGGTTAGCATGTTAGATTCACGTAAACACTGATGATCGGTCATCTAATCGAAAACTAGTTCTGTTCTGTGATGTAGTCCTTTTTAGAGATTTTAACAAATATACTTTTTATAAAGGATTTTATCGTTTTTTAAAAATGTATTTACGCGTCTAAAATTAATTCTGCCTGTGTCAGATCTACACCCGATGCAAGCCCAGAAGAAAGAGGACGGATAGAGAAGTAACTCATCTTTCAAAAATCAGTGTTCAGCTCGCCTGACTAATAGCACTCTGTGAGGGCACCTTGTCTAGAGTTATAGATAAAAACCACAACGATGATGAAGAACAAGTAAGAGGTGGATCGACGAAGCGAGAACTGATGCCAAAGAGATATTTAAGGTAGATAACTGGAGGAGCGCAACCAGGGACAGAGATACTTAGACGAGTATGCTGGGGGAGGCCAGGCCCGACTTGGGCTGTAGCGTCATAGGAGAGGGAAGCTACACCAGATGGCCAAACTCAGATGATACTGAATGAGTTTCAACTAATTGCAATTTTTCCTTTTGTAAATTAATCCAATGTAATTAATTCTGTTAAAATGACATTAGAACTGCAGGCAGCTGTCAAATCAAACCACAACAAGTATTGTCAATAATTACTGTCAAAGCATTTTAATAATACTGAATAATTCTGGTACTTGTATCGTTTAAAAATGGACAGAGAAAAGACTCACACAAAACAATTGCAGGAATGACATAAGTACAAAAATTTTCAACATTAATATCACAAGAATAAATTGACAACGATGCGATAATTTTTCGAAAACTTGATTCCTGGCAATAGACACGAGAGCCCGGAGGGCTCGAGTGACTATTGCTGATTGGAAACAAGTTTAAGAAAAAAAATTGGAGCATTATTTTCTTATTTATTCTTACTATAGTGGATATTCTACAGATTATTTTTTAATACTTACATATATAATTCAAGTCTTTGTATAAAAACATTCAGTGACATTGGTCCCAATTAATGTCACACAAATTTTTCAACTTGTCAAAGTGAACAGCACAGTTTAGCAAATATTTAGACGAAAATATTAATAAAACATTATAATGAACTATTTTAAATCGGAAATAAGCCTCAATTTTACCAAAAAAATGAATTTATTAACGTTTCGACGCCCAAGTCGGGTGTCGTCAAAATACAAAACATTACTAAATAAACAAAAATGTTGTTGCTTAGTAAAAAATTCTTCTAATAATTTATTTAATCTGACTCATTTATATCGGCAATTCAGGCATGTATTATACATTAAAGTAGAAGACTTTAAAATGATATTGCCAATATTGATAAGTTGCGTTCCTGGGACGACTTTACTAAAAGATAGTTCATTCGATTACATGAAATCAACCCCAACTCAAGAATATACGCCACAAAAAATCATAGCATGTGATCTGTCTTTAAAAAGACAACCCAATGCAACGATGGCAGTAAAATTCTCGCGCTAGAGATTCCATAGTAAATCACGAGGGAAAACCAGGAAAAAACCTCGTGATACTATCCCGACATTGTAAGTATTTGGGCTTACATTTAGTTTACTCTCACTAAGTAACTCTCAACTAATACCAAATTCTGACTTTAATGTATACAGGGTGTCCCAGACTAATTTAGCCACGTTATATCTCTTAAACGAATAGAAATTTTCGAATGGGACAAAAAGTGGTCTATTCTACTTATAATACACTTTAATATGACGTAGAAAAAAATCATCCCCTAAATATTCATCCCTCAGTTACAACCCCTAACTTTAATTTTTTTAATAGCACCCTGTATATTTTTTTATAGTTTTGGATGTGGTCTTCTATCGTCTATTCAACACATTTTTTGAAAATAAAATCTGTTCGTAAATAACCAAGAAAATATCAGTTTAGTTTTGTTAATTATGTGTCCCAAACTAATTTATCCAGGCTATATTTCTTAAACGAATAGAGATTTTTGAATGGGACAAAAACTGATCTATTACGTTTGTAATACACTTTAATATGGCGTAGAAAAAAAATTATCCCCTAAATATTCATCCCTTAGTTACAACCCCTAACTTTATTTTTTTTTAAATAGCACCCTGTAAGTTAGGGATGAATATTTATTGGATGAATTTTTTCTACGCCATATGAAAGTGTATTACAAATGGAATAGATCAGTTTTTGTCTCATTCGAAAATCTCTATTCGTTTAAGAAATATATCCTGGATAAATTAGTCTGGGACACACAATTAACAAAAATAAACTGATAGTTTCTTCGTTATTTACGAACCGATTTTATTTTAAAAAAATGTGTTGAATAGACGATAAAAGACCACACTCAAAATTATTAAAAAATATACAGGGTGCTATTAAAAAAATTAAAGTTAGGGGTTGTAACTAAGGGATGAATATTTAGGGGGTGATTTTTTTCTACGCCATATTAAAGTGTATTACAAGTAGAATATATCAGTTTTTGTCCCATTCGAAAATCTCTATTCGTTTAAGAGATATAGAGTGGCTAAATTAGTCTGGGACACCCTATATATGCTATTTTAAATTATAAATAATATTAATAATACATAGATATTATATAAATAATACTAAAATATAAAATATGTACTAACTCGATTTGTTAATGACTTACTAATCGTGGCATTTCTTTCATTTTTCCCTCGTGATTTACTATGGAATCTATAGTGCGAGAATTTTACTGCCATCGTTGCATTTGGTTGTCTTTTTAAAGACAGATCACATGCTATGATTTTTTGTGGCGGATATTCTTGAGTTGGGGTTGATTTCATGTAATCGAATGAACTATCTTTTAGTAAAGTCGTCCCAGGAACGCAGCCCATCAATATTGGCAATATCATTTTAAAGTCTTCTACTTTAAAATGTATAATACATGCCTGAATTGCCGATATAAATAAGTCAGATTAAATAAATTATTAGAAGAATTTTTTACTAAGTAACAACATTTTTGTTTATTTAGTAATATTTTGTATTTTGACAACGATACCCGACTTGGGCGTCGAAACGTTAATAAATTCATTTTTTGGTAAAATTGTGGCTTATTTCCCATTTAAAATAGTGCATTGTAAAAATGCCAGGAAATAGCTTCAGAACAACAATAAAACAGTTAAAATTATTTAGAAACACAGTTTTATTCATGAAATAATCTTACTGAAGTAAACTCGAGTGGTTAAAATTGCTGATTTTAGTATGGTATAACTAGACCCAAACCCAGACATCCAATGGGAAAGTTATCCTCCAACACCAAATTGTTCTATATGGTCCACATAATGTTCAGAAAAAAGTCACACCATTTTGAGCGTCGGGTTTGGGGGGAGAGAGGGGAGAAATCGGTAAATTCGTAGTTTCTTAGGTTTTTCGTCAATATTTCTAAAACTATGCGGTTTAGCATGAACAACCTTCTATACAAAAATGTTCTACATTAAATTTGAAATAAAAAGGGCCCTATGCATAATCCTTCTAAAATGAACGGTTCTAAAGTTACTGAGGTGGTATAGTATAATTGGTCCAAAAAAAGGCCTAAACCAGACATCCAAAGTAAAAGTTTTCCTTCAACACCAAATTGTTCTATATGGTCCACATATTGTTCAGTAAAAAGTTACACCATTTTGAGCGTCCGGTTTGGGGGGGCGGAGATGGGGGAAAAGTCGGTAAATTAGTAGTTTTTTTAAGTTTTTCGTCAATATTTCTAAAACTATACTTTAGCGTAAACAATGTTCTATACAAAAATGTTCTACATGGAATTTAAAACAAAAAAGATCCTTTACATAATTGTTATAAAATCAACGGTTCCAGAGTTACGGAGGGTGAAATGTGGAGGTTTTCAATACTTTTTATATTCTTTGGGCAATTTATAGAAATTTTCTTTAACAGGATTGGGTTTTGTAAATAAAATTTGATATTTCAGTGGCCGATGGTATGTTACTGATAAGCCCTTGAGGAGACGTCAACCTCACCACCCAAAATCATCATCAATTGCCCAAATAATATAAAAAGTATCGAAAACCTCCACTTTTCACCCTCCGTAACTCTGGAACCGTTGATTTTATAATAATTATGTATAGGACCTTTTTTGTTTTAAATTTTATGTGGAACATTTTTGTATAGAACATTGTTTACGCTTAAGCATAGTTTTAGAAATATTGACGAAAAGCGTAAAAAAACTACTAATTTACTGACTTCTCCCCCATTTCCCCCCAAAACCGGACGCTCAAAATGGTGTAACTTTTTACTAAACAATATGTGGACCATATAGAACAATTTGGTGTTGGAGGAAAACTTTTACTTTGGATGTCTGGGTTAGGCCTTTTTTGGAGCAATTATTTATTTATTTATTTATTCACGGGCAAGCCCTATTCAGATGTAAATGTTACAGTGTTCTAAATTATATAACATAATTATACAATTATATAACATAAATTATCATAATATAACATAACAAAGTGGTTTGAGAAAAAATAATTCTATGAGTAGTACAGTTACAAAAAAGAAAAAAAAAAGAATAAGATAACATTAGATCGTACAATTACAAACAAAAGATATCACCTAAATCAATTCAGAAATGTTCCAAGGTATAACGGTTTTGAGTTATCTAATACATACAGGTCATGTAACACTAATCACAATACAAAAGCTCTGGCCGAAAATATTAAAAAGTTAGGGAAGAAATATGGTTTTTAAAGTGGGAAACTGATATATTAAAAATTTCGAGGTTATTTAATGAGTTAGCTAATCGAAGAGTTCTAGGAATAAATGTGTTTTAAGAATAATTGAATCTATGAAAAGAGACATAAAAAATTTGCACCTACCTAGTCGAACGACTGGGGACAAATAGAGATATTTTGGAGAGAAGCTCGGGGCAGTTACACAGCCCGTTGATAATTTTAAATAAAGTCTCTTTGTTTTCTGGGTACCTCAAGAGAAGGTAAGTTCAGTATGCGCTCTAATACAGAATAGTCGTAGTATGCATGCATCTTAGTGGCAGTATATCTCAGAAAATTGTGTTGGACAGCCTCAAGTTTCAGTTTATGAGTAAAGTAATAGGGGGACCAAATTGTGGAACAGTAATCGAAATGAGATCTAACCAGGGAGAAATAAAGGGATTTAATAGCTGAGATGTTTGTAAAGTCTCTGGTGGTTTTTTTTTTTTTGATAAAGCCAAGCATCTTCATAGACTTCTGTATTGTACTGGAAATGTGTGATTTATAGCTAAGGGTGGAGTCAAGGATCACACCTAGATCCCTAGTTTCAGAGGCAGAATATAAGGTCAGATTATTTATACTATATTCGAAGATGATTGGATGATGAGTTCGGTGGAAACGAAGAATATGGCATTTGGATGCATTCAAACACATACCATTTTGCATACACCAGTTAGATAGGCGATCAATATCAACTTGTAGACTAAGTGAATCAGCCTCGCATGTGATTATATTAAAACATTTTAAATCATCAGCGAATAACAAAGTTTCACTTACTTGGAAACAGGGTATTAGGTCATTGATAAATATATTAAACAACGGAGGTCCCAAGTGTGATCCTTGTGGTACACCTGAGGTAACAGAGATGGTATGAGAATAGTGATGATTAACCCTGACAATTTGCGACCTTTGCGTAAGATAGCTCTTGAGCCACTTCAATATAAGGCCATCAACTCCGTATAAATAAAGTTTATGAATCAAGAGCTCATGATTAACTTTGTCGAAAGCTTTGGAAAAGTCAGTATACACAAAGTCAACTTGTAAACCCCTCTCAAGAGCATCTGTCAAAAAATCAACATAATATGTTATGAGACCCAATTCTGCTGATTTTTTGGATGTAAATTCAAATTGTTGGGCCCCTATAATTGGCGAGAAGTCATAACTTAAATAATCGGAAATAATGCTCTCAAAAACTTTAGGAATAGCACTAAGAATACAAATGGGACGATAGTTACCTATATCCGATTTTCGACCTGATTTATATATTGGAGTGACATAAGAGTTTTTCCAGTAGTCTGGAAATTCCCCTGTTAATAAAGACTTATTAAATATATAAAAAAGTGGGCGCGATAGAATGAAGCTGAATGTTTTAAGGAAAGTGGGGGGAATTCCATCAGGACCAGGACTTTTGTTGGTATTGAGTTCAGACAGTTTTTTGTAGATTTTTGAAATTTCAATGTGATAATTAGACACATATTAACCAAAGGTGAAATCTGGGTTACATGCGGATGTAAGGATTGGTTAGTATAGACGGAAGAGAATTGGTTAGCAAAAAGATTAGCAATATCAGTTCCACTGAAGGCAGTACGATCTCCAAGAGTCATTGTATTAGGTATAGCTAGTGTGACCAACTCCAATTCAGTTGAATTCGGGACAAGACTAAAAAAATACTTGAAATCCGGGACTTTTCAATGAAAATCGGGCCATTTTTTATTTTTTAAATATAGAACTTTAATATCATCATTTTATTGATGATTTAACATTTTTATGTTGACAATGATATGTTTAATGGGATTACGCCACAATTGGTTATAATAATAATTATAATTTTGTTAGTTTTTGACGTTTCGACTTCAAATCGTTCTCAAAAAAGGAAAAATTAGAAAATAAAGTGATGTTGGATTTCCATGAAAATATAACCTTAGGTTAAAAATATAATTGCCAAACAGGCCACAAAAAAACAGCTTCAAAACATTTAAAAATCAATCCATTCATATTTTAAATTGACCACAACAAACAAAATATGATGTATAGTCGAGGCATTGAAGCACAAAAAAAGGCCTTACTGTCGATTTTTGGCGCAGTAAGACGGATTTTAATTCAGTTTGGTGCGTTGGATTCGTGAGAATGTCAGGAAATTTTGTGAACTAATGTAATGAATAAGAAATCTGAAATTGCATTTGTGCATAAAAAAATGCATTTCAAAAGTGCATTTTGAAATAGGCAATTATTATAAATTTGCAACTCGGTAAATTTTCTTACTCGCGGGTTTTGGGGGTCGCTGAAAACGAATATGAGGTCATCGAGAGTATGCAAACTACCTGGTGGGCCACTGAAAATAAATATCGCAACGACTAAATTCTAATTTCTTAGGATATTATAAAAAATCTGATTATTTTGTTCAGGATCTCCATTTTTTTTTAAATTTGGCGCTTAAAATTATGTTGGCAGTATTGATACATTCTTGACTAATTTCATGTAGGATTTCTTGCCTTTCTCTCTCATACGTTTGTATACACTAATATAACGGTTACACTGTGAGCAAAACAGAACACGTTTTTTTTCTTATTTTGTTTTCTTGTTATTTAAATAATTTATTATAAAGAAGTGTAAAAAATATTTTTTTTATTTAAATTAACGCGTCTCAGCAACGCAGGCTAATCACTAAGAGTGGTGGTTTGGTCTTCATCCAGTTTATGTTGTCTTCGGGTGTTCGTGTATAGCTGGCACTCAACTAGTATGTGTTTGACGGTGACACGAGTGTTACAGGTATGACACCAAGGAGGAATTCCCTGGCTCATCAGGTAACCATGTGTAAGACAGCAATGTCCAATTCTTAGTCCTCTCATGACAACTTTGTCCCTTCTACAAAGTGCTGGTATTTTTAAGGCAGGTATTCTGGGTTGAATATTATGGAGTTTTGAGTTTGTTCTATTCCAGAGGTTTTGCCAGACTCTCAATCACATTTGGTTTACTGTATCTTGTACCCCTTAATGAAATTATTGACCACGGCTGCCAACTTCTTATGGCTATGTACAATGCCCCGATAAGTTTCAGGAAACCGAATATTCCTGAGCAGTTTTAACTGCGTAATATCCAATTAGCTGAAACTTACCGATACAGAATGTACTTAATGGCTATTGCCAAAAATAAAAAGATTGTCATTGGAAAAATTCTTTCATCTGTTGATGCATTTACCCAGCATTTAAAAAGGGTATATTTACAAACACAAATTTGGCTACATGAAGAGGACAGTAACATGAACTCAACCGATTGGGGATGGGAATTACAAAATAAGGTATTAATTCCCGTTAGAATGACTCAGCCACCTGTTCCTCCAAACATTTTAAATTTAAGTAGTAGTTGTATTCTGTAGTTGTAAGTCAGACTGCGGCAAATCATGCGGGTGCAGGAAGCACTAAAAAATACCACCCTTTTCGATCACTATAGTTACATCGACGAAAATAGATTACCCCAAAAACCCCCGAGTAACGAGTTTAAACTAATTATATGATAAATTACCATAATACTCCAGAGGAAGACGTTTATTACAACCGCTGCAGGCAACAGGTACTTTGCACACTCTCGCGAACCTCATATTCATTTTCATCGACCCCAAAAACCCCCTGAGTTAAAAATTTGGGCTAATTATTTACAAATTACTATAATACTATAATACAAGGCACCAGGTAGCTTGCACACTCTTGCCGACCTCATATTCGTTTTCAGCGACCCCAAAAACCCCCGAGTAAGAAAATTTTCCGAGTTGCAAATTTATAATAATTGCCTATTTCAAAAGGCACTTTTGAAATGCATTTTTCTTATGCACAAATGCAATTTGAGATTTCTTATTCATTACATTAGTTCACAAAATTTCCTGACATTCTCACGGATCCAACGCACCAATCCGCATTAAAATCCGTCTTACTGCAAAAAAATCGACACTTCAATCCTTCAATGCCTCCACTAGTATTCTTGCAATGTAATTCTTTACATTGCTTATTTTTTAAAATCATAATTATTGTCGATTTTTTTTCGTTCCAATTTAATTTGATGTGTATTCTTAAAAGAATAACGAAAAAAATAGAATTTTACCAAAAAGCTGAAAATTCGGATGGCCCGGAAGCCTTTTCCGGGACGCCGGGACACGACTTCGTAATTCGGGCCATGTCCCGGATTTTTCGGGCTAGTTGGTCACACTAGGTATAGCGTTATTTTCCCTTTTACTACTGACAAATTTACAAAAGGATTTAACGTTATTAACAATAGAATGTTCGGTACGTTGAATGTAATCAGCATAACACTGTCTTGATAAAAATTTACATCTAGTTCTTAAGTTACTAAATGCTGCATAACTTTCTGGACACCTTGTGCTCTTATATATCTTGTGCGCTGATTTCTTCTCGTGAAGCAACTTCTTCAGCTCAGAGGAGTACCAGCATGGATATTTCTTATCACAGATTTTTTTTAGCGGAACAAAACGATCAATGATGGAATGAAAAATGTCGTAAAATACAGAAACCATGTCAGAGAGCTCTTTTCCTTGAAGTGCACCATCCCAATTAATTGCTTCAAGGGAAGAACGAATTGCTGCATAGTCCGCATGAACAAAGTCATAATAATACTCTTCACCAGATGAATGATCATTTGTGATTTTGAGTGGCAAACTGCATTCAAGCGGAGGATGATGTGTGTCCACTGGAATTAAAGTGTCGATAGCTTTCAATACATCAATACCCAATGGAGATAAAATAAGATCAAGCGTAACTCCTCTATCGTTGGTTATTTCGTTGGTCTGGAAGAGATTGAAAAAAGCACAGATATTGGATATAGTTTCAATAGAATCAGCTTCAGATTTTGTAGCTGAAGGCTGAGGAGAAGCAACGGAACAATAATCATCGATATCCCAAACTGCAGATGGAAGATTAAAATCACCCAACAGAAAAAGGTTTGCTCTATCGTATTGCTCGCTTATAGTGATAAGCTGTTCAAAGTATGATTGGTATAAAGTAGCTATAGATTTAGGTGGAAAATATACTGTACCGATTATAGATTTGTTATTAAAGAAAACAAACAACTGTTCAATCGAAGGATCAGACTGAATTTGATAAGAAGGAATTGAGTTCTTAATTATAATATACTACATCCTTAACTTTGGAACCGTTCATTTTAGAAGGATTATGCATAGGGCCTTTTTTTATTTCAAATTTAATGTAGAACATTTTTGTATAGAAGGTTGTTTATGCTAAACCGCATAGGTTTTAGAAATATTGACGAAAAACCTAAAAAACTATGAATTGCCGATTTCACCCCCTCTCCCCCCCAAACCCGACGCTCAAAATGGTGTGACTTTTTTCTGAACATTATGTGGACCATATAGAACAATTTGGTGTTGGGGGATAACTTTCACTTGGGATGTCTGGGTTATGCCATTATTTGGATCAATGTTATCATACTATTTGTGTCATCCTTGTGACAATTTGACATTAGATGCAGAACTAAAAGTTTATTATGGATATGTTCTTAAATGTGACAGTTGCCAAAACTAGTAAACTGGTTGCAATTAAACAGAAACAATCTACTTAAAATTATTCCCACTGTAATAATGTACAGTAGAATATTCCCGCTGTAATAATAATCTGATTGGACAGAATTAAACACTTGATGAAAAATCTTACTACACGATTAAGTTAAAATCGTTAAAAAATAATCATTAGAATTGCTTATGTACTAACTTACTTTTCAGATCTGAATTTCAGTGATTACCATTTGTTGGAAGAAGTCCAAAAATTCATCATTGAAGGAAATTCACATTAAATGAAGACCAGAGACCAAATATTCCATAAAAAAAGACATTAACCTGTTGAAGAATCATTGGAACCAATTTCAAAAATTACTGTATAAATATTATGTTATTTATATACCTACTGTATTAAAATAATATACAAACCTCTCTCAAAACCTAGAGCTCCAGCAAAAACCAAAGCAGTAATTTCTCCTAAGCTAAAACCAGCAGTAGCCATACAATTGGCTATAGCATTTGGTCTCTCTTCTTTTAACTGTTCAATCGCAGCTAGTGAAGCAACCATAACAGCTGGTTGGCAATATTTTGTTTGGTCTAGTTTATCTTTGGGGCCCTACAAATTTAATATATTTCATTATATCGGAAGCCAAAGAATTGTACATGTAATAATTAAGGCCTGATTTATGTTAGAATGGGCCGTGTACAAAATGGCTGTCCTGCGTGACACATGGAAGAATAGTGTGACATAAAAGACATTGGGTAGTTTATAGTGATGTTGAAAAAGTAACTATTTGTTACAAAGTACTCGTTACTTACGAATACTGAAAGTAACGATTACTATACAGAGAGGCAAGTCGCTACTTTAATAATAATAATAATAATAATATGTTTATTAGTTTTCATGTACATGTATCTGTATAAGAATTTTACAATAATTATGTTATTTACACATAAAACAATAAACATCGGGCACTATCCGTTAAAACCAAAAATGGTCGAGCACGGGAATAGTGAGTATATCATGTAAAACATTAAAAATATAGTTGAGTACTGTTACATAAAATATAAATAATTAATAAATTTTAATTACATCTACATTAAAATTATACTTCAATTTGTACAACGTATTTATATTATTATTTTTTTATTTATTTATTCTTTTATTCTGATGATGAAAACTATACCCACCTCAATGTTATGACTTTATGACACTCATGTAATGAACATAATATTCATTAAACCATACAAAATGATAATAGTTGTTTAATCCATTAAATTTTGCACATAGCCGCGATCTAAATTAAGAATATATTTTTTAAATATTGATTTAACCATCACTGGTGAGTTGAGAGTAGTTATATATATTTTATACATCTCAGGTAAGGAATTAAATATTTTTGGAGCTTGATAAAGGATGTATCTTTGTTCTAATTGTTTTTTGCTACTTTCAGTTTTAACATTTTTATTTGTTTTATTACGGGTTTCATAGGGGTGGCATAGTTTATGAAGTATATATTTTTTGTTATAGATATATAGTAAGTAATATTGAATACATATATAGTTTTCTTGTATCCATTACTTTTGCTTCAACAAATAGAAGATGACTTGAGTATGTGCTTTTTTTATGTAATATTATTTTTAGTATTCTCTTTTGTAGTATGTCAACTTTTTTTAAGTATGTTTTTAATACACCACCCCAGCCAAGTATTCCGTATCTAATTCTGGACTCAACAAGTGAGTGATATAGTATTTTTAAGTACTTTACATCGATTATTAATTTTATATATTTAAATTTAGGAACTATAGCTCTCAAACATTTTATTAGTTCGTTCATATGCTTATCCCACCTTAGATGTGAGTCGATAATTATACCTAGGTATTTTATAGTATTGGATATTTTAATCGTTATGCTACGTTCCATGTTATTGATGCTTATATGATTAAAAGATGGTAGTGATACTTTATTACTACAAAATGGAATAACAAACGTTTTTTCGAAGTTAATTGTAAACCCTTTATAACTGAACCATTGAATTATTTTAAACATGTCTACTTCAATTGTATTTTTTAAATCTTTCCAAGTGTCTGCACTATACAAAATAGCAGTATCATAAGCAAAACTGATTATTTTTCCTTCGGTGTTTATGTTGTATTAGTCATTGACATGAACATTAAATAGTAATGGACCTAAAACTGTACCTTGAGGTACACCAGATTTTAGGATGAGTTGATCACTATAAGTGTTATTTACCTTCACTATTTGTTGTCTTTTATTTAAATAACTTTGAATTAACTTATGTGTAATTCTGCGCACTCCGCATGCTTCCAATGCTTCCAGCAGTTGTGGATGGCTTACCGTATCAAATGCTTTCGCTAAATCCAGAAATACACAAGCTGTGGGTTTATTTTTGTCAACTCTATCATATATGTCATTAACAAGTTCTGTAATTGCGTCACTTGTAGAAATACCTTCTCGAAAACCAAATTGTGAAGTTGATATAATGTTATGCTTATTACTCTGATTACTTCGTTACTTTGTACCAATCGTATCAGAGCGAGTAACGACTATTGTATCTACTTTGATTACTTTGATTACTTCGTACTTCGTGAAGGTCGTTATTATATCGGAATACCTATACAAAATACCTACCTATTGAGAAATACGATTCTCGATATGATTACCGTTACTCAAATACAAAAGTAATCATAGTAATCAAATCATTTTTATCACTTAAACAGATTGGTGAAAGTTGTTGATATCGGAATACCTGTACGACCTACCTACTGAGAAATACAATTCTCGATATGATTACCGGTACTCAAATACAAAAGTAATCATAGTAATAAAATAATTTTTATCCCTTAAACAGATCGGTGAAGGTCGTTGTTATATCGGAATACCTATACAAAATACCTACCTACTGAGAAATACGATTCTCGATATGATTACTGGTACTCAAATACAACAGTAATCATAGTAATCAAAGTAACGAATACTGTAAATGATTACATTATACAAAATACCTACCTACTGAGAAATACGATTTTCGATATGATTACCGGTACTCAAATACAAAAGTTACAAAAGTAATCATAGTAATCAAAGTAACGAATACTGCAAATGATTACTTTATACATAATGTAACGATTTGTAATGAATACTCGAAAGTAACTATAATCAACATCACTAGTAGTTTATAGTACAACAGGACGAAGTGACAACAGAGATATCTACATATCGAATTCTTTCCGTGTACCTGTCCTGTGTCCATAAGTGGCACAAATATAAATAAAGTCGATGTACCCTATGTGTTTGCACATATTGTACATATTATAATACCTCAGTGTTCCCTGCATATAAAGTGACTGCATTGGTTTCAATATGTAGTAGCCATGCACCTCTTTTTACTCAGATAATAGAAACATACCTTGCGTTTCTTTTCTTCAGGTAATGGAAGTTCAACCTCTTCCGAAATTTTGAGGGCAGGCGTAACTATCCTCAAAACTGGAGATTGGACTATATTAAAATTTACATGACTCAAAAAATCTAATTCAAATTCAAATTCAAAATATCTTTTATTAAAAAAATTGTAAACAACACACTTACAGCAAATTGTCACAATTGAATAATAAGTGTCTAATATACATACAAAATTACAATTACAAATACTATGAGTTAAAAGTTAAAATGTGTGATTTAAAAACTCATACACAGAATATGGTTCTAAATCCAATAAAATGCTTTTTATTTCAGTTCTAAATATATTAAAATTCTGTTGCAATTTAATTCTAACAGGCAATTTGTTAAAAAATTTTATACACGAATATGTAGGTCCTCTCTCTGTTGCGACTAGCCTATGTATAGGAAAATTGAGCCCTACATACCTAGTGGGTATGCTGTGTTTTGGCTCAGAATGTGTAAACCTATCCCTATTCTTGAACAGGAACAGTAAACACTCATATATATAAAGCCCTGCCACAGTTAATAATCTTAACTCCTTAAATTTTCCCCTACAGGTCCTTCGAGCTTTTATCTTGAGCATTGTTCTTATTGCTCTCTTCTGAGCAATGAATACTCTATCAACATCAGTTCCTCCGCCCCAGAAAATAATACCATATCTGAGCACTGAGTAGATGTTTGCAAAATAAACTGTCTTAAGGTGTTGTAAATTCAAATACTTAGACATTACTCGTAATGAATAACATGCCATGTTGATTCTCTTGCAAACAACACACAGATGCTCTGACCAATTTAGATGTTGATCTATGTAAATACCCAAGAATTTTGTATTTGTTGATAATACAACAGTTTTGGTACAACATCTAATAGGTACTAATACAGTAATAAAAAAAAACACCCTCCACCTGTTAAATTAAGACTAAAGAAACAGCTACTGAGGAGTGTGTGGGCATAGGTTATGCAATTGCACCCGAACTGCGGTGAAAACTAAGGAGCGTCATCAAATTTATGAGTGTTAATTTTTCTAGGGTTAAGGTGTAGCTTTGTTAAAACTTTTGTAAATGGATGCCGTTATTAAAAATCTATAAAAAATTAACACAAACTAAACGCAAATAAATGATATCATACCTGTAAGCATAACTTCAGTAAATCATACCCAAGAATGTAGTTCGCTAGTTCAAAGAGGTCCTTAGCCATTGGAAATCTCATTAAATCTTTGGCCATTCCTACGAACTGAGCTCCTTGTCCTGGAAATATTATAATTGACGCATCCCTTGGATCTTTCTTCTCCTTTTTGTAAAATTCTCCTTGTTTCCTTATTTTCGTACCTTGGGGGTATGGTAATGTGGCCCATTGCTGCTTGTATTCTTTGGATACGTCTTGAAAAGTGGAAGAATCGTCTAACAATCTTTTCAGGGGGGATTCCTTTTTATTTTTTGAATCGCAGAAAACCTGGATACCGGTGAAAATGTGTCTAAGATTTAATTTAATGTTATCTAGTTCATTTCTTTTTAAAAAATTAATGTTAAACCTTCTAATCATCTTGACAAGCACATTCCGATTAATTTTAAACTAATTATTAAATTAACCCGATTTGTTTTCAATAAATTAAATATTTAAAATTGTTTTTATATTAACAAAACATGTATTTTTAAAATTTCGGCATAAAATTCAACGTAACCTAAAATTGTCTTCTTCTTCTTCATTACATTACTGACACTGACAGCTCAGGTAAATTAGACTTGCGTCTAGAGAAAACCAAATACTTTGCTTCGGAGCTTCTAGACAATTGACAGTTCTCTGGATTTGGCGGGCAATTTGAAAAGTATATATATTGTACCTATACATACTACTTATACGAAAAACCTCACTTCGCTTGGTAGATTATCTATATAACTGTAAATGAAATTCAAAATATACTTATTAATCTAATTATATAGTACATATTAGCAATATTTTAAATAAAAAACTTTGTCATGTAGGTACCTTATAATAATGTACTTATATGTATAGGATATGTTACTATAGTTCGGTACCTCTTGGGGACTTAGCAATTTTACCAGTATTTTGAAAATTTCTCTATAAAATAATTAACCATAGGAAAGTTATAAATTACAGTCAAATAATTAACCATATTATAAAAGTTATATTATTACCACATCAAAAACAGTAGGTACCTACTACCAAAGAAAAACATAAATATTTCACATAATAAAAATATTCTTAAACAAAAACCTTAAAGGAAAATTTAGGGTTTAAACAAACCATCTATTAGAGAAATTCAAAATACGGGTGTAAAATTTCTAAGTCCCCAATAATTCTAACTGTCAATTGTCTAGAAGCTCCGAAGCCAAAGTATTTGGTTTTCGCTAACCGCAAGTGTAAATTAGTCTCGCAAGTCAGGAGCTTCATGAAACTTGGGTCTAGGTACACGCCAGAAATACGGCCGGAAAGCTTCGCGCAAGCGCAGTTTGGTGTCTTAAAATCTGACAGAAAGCGCGAATGTTTTGTGTCAAATTCAAATTTAAACTTATATTATTTTTCCACCTACCTCTACCGAAAGTATACTTTTCCGAACCTGATTGTAGGGAGCAAAGTTGTACTTTTCCTCCCTAGGGAGGAAAATATTTTTCCTCCCTAGGGAGGAAAAGTAAAAGTGACGTCATGGTATTTCATTCATGAAATATAACTTATTGACGCCCTGTACAATATCTATTTTATATTACGTAAGTATCTATACATTTTAACGTTTATTTAAAAACACTCTGTATTTTGCAGAATGGTAAAAAACAGTAAATTGTTATTCTGATTTAACATTGTTTACATTAATAATTTGACTTATATTTGACAGTTGACAGTTATATTGTACCTAATTGTTAGTTTTAGTTCTAATAAATTTTGTTGGTTAGTTACATAAATAAATTAAGTAAAAATGAAAAAATGACTTATTATTTGAGGAAGGTGGAAAAACCATATGTATAACATGGGAGTAAAGTGTCTTTTCCTCCCTTGAATGATTACTGCCCTCCGCTACGCGTCGGGCAGTAAACTTCATTCTCGGGAGGAAAAGTAGCACTTTCCTCCCTTGTTATACAAATAGCTATTAACCTTGTTTTTAAAGATAACGATTCATGGTTTTGCATTGCATCATTGCATAGATAAATATTGGTTTTGTTTGTTTTTAAATCAAAATTGGTTTTTATACAAAATGGTACATTGTGCTGAATGCAAGGTGAACTTTTCCAAAACGTCTAATTTAAGGGCGCATGTAAACAGAAAGCATCCAGGTAATAATACCATTTTCTTGTTAAGCAGGGTTGGCAGCAGGTTTAAACCAATATGCTTAAATTTTTGGTTTAAACCAACTGGATTTTAATAAACAAACCTGATATTTTATTGAGCCTCCTTGAGTATTTAAAATTTTTAATACAGCTTCTAACAAATGAAGAAAATCAAGATTAGTAAATTCTATATTTTTTACATTCGAATTTAGTTATTTTGAATATTATTACGTTTGAAAATGTTATTTTTTTGTTATATTAATTTTTTGTAGCTGTAAATAAAAATAAAAGTTGTCTTTCATCAATTTTTTTTTCATTGTTTATTACTATTATTTTATAAAATATTTTATTCATTTTTAAAGTATTTAGACTTTATACTTTGTATCAAATAAACCTGGTTTAAACCAAAAAAACTAGTTTTTTGAAACAAAAACCTTGGTTTTTGCCAACCCTGTTAACAGCAGGGTTGTAATCAATTGGTAAGAACACAGTGCCAAACCTAACATAATTAGACATTTAAGTTTTTACAAGTTATATATTATTTTAGAAAAAATTGATGTATTGGCACCAAAAGTTAAAGGTGAACATGGAACTTTTGTATGCGAAGAATGTAGGGCTACATTTGTAAAGCTTGGTAGCTTAAGGACGCATATACAACAAAAACATGCAGGTAGAATACAAACATTATTCTTGTTTTGCTATATAATCCTACGTAATTACAAGTCTCTTGAGTAGTGGAGAAATAAGCCACGACAAAGACAGGCTAAACAGTTTACAATAGATCTGTTAAGGTTGCAGTGTGTCAGGCAATAAACCACTCTATTATCTATCCTACTTACTTATTATTTTGTTTAATTTTTAGAGAAATTTCAAGAATTAGTTCCTGCTAAGAAAAAATTTCATTGCAAACAATGTAATGAGGAGTTTGACATGTTAAAAAAATTAATCATGCACCGAAGATCACAACATGCAGTGATCAATAAAGAACTAAAGTGCCCATTGTGTCCATTTACAGGACCAACATCAAAACATCTAATCAGCCATTACCAAACAGGACATTCCTTGACAGTTGCTAGTGAAACACTTTTCTTTCAAACATTTGAGGAATTTCAGGTGTGGAAAATGGCTACTGAAAGGCAAACTTTTTCATCATTTGTAAATATGCATGGTTTCAAGAAGGGTGTTAACTGCAAAAAAATAAAATATACATGCCATAGATCGGGCAATATCAGAACAAGGGGGCAACATATTAGATCACTGAAAACACGAGGCAGTAACAAAATCAATGGGTATTGCCCTGCTGAAATGTGTGTGACACTTGAGGATACTAAATGTGCAGTACAGTTTTGCAATACTCATGTTGGACATAAATTAAAAGAAGATATGGGGCATCTTTTTCTATCAACTTCAGATCGTCAACATATTGCATCCAAAATAGCTGCAAAAATACCATTGCAATCTATACTAGATGAAGTACGGGATTCTGTTACTAACTGTAAACTAGAGCGAACCCATTTACTAACAAAAAAAGACCTGTACAACATTGAAAGAGCATTTAACCTAAACAGATCTGCTATCCGCCATGCAAATGATGCTATTAGCGTTGATGCTTGGGTAAATGAACTTAAAGTCAGTGGATCCATTCTATTTTATAAGCCGCAAGGATGTTTATCCAATGAGTACCCTCAACTGAAACAAGAAGATTTTGTGCTAATGATAATGACTGAAGGACAAAAGGAATTATTGTTAAGGTTTGTTTTTTAAAGTATTTTGGCATATTTGTAAACTGTACTTCTACCTTACATCTTTATAATTTATTTTTTAAGGTTTGGTGACGATTGCATTTGTATGGATGGAACCCATGGGCTAAATGGTTATGGATTTGAGCTTCATACAATACTTGTACTTGATGATCTCAGAGAAGGCTATCCAAGTGCATTTCTAATTTCTAGTAGGAATGATGCTGAACTAATGAAAATCTTTTTTTTACATGTTGAAGAACAAATTGGGAAAAAAATTAAGCCTCGAGTCTTCATGTCAGATATGGCTGAAGCCTATTATAATGCTTGGCTACAAGTGATGCATCCTGCTGAATTTAGGTATACTTAATTTGTAGTTTTAGAATTTTAATTAAGTTTTTAATATTACTTTTAGACTTTATTGCTCCTGGCATGTAGATAGGGCTTGGCGGAAAAATTTAGAAAAAGTTGTCAATAAGGAAAAAAAGGTAAAGATACATAAATGTGTTTAAATATGTCTTAAAACATATTTTTTAGATTCTCATTTACCAAATGCTTAGAATGTTGTTGCAAGAAAGAGATATAGAAACTTTTAATACCTTAACGCAAAAATTTTTGGAGTTTTGCCAAGGAAGCCCAGAATCTGTGGAATTTGCTAACTATTTTCAACAACATTATGTAAATAAAGCAGAACATTGGGCATACTGCTTTAGACTCTATAGTGGTCTTAATACCAACATGCATATAGAGAGGATGCATAGGACCATTAAGCACCTTTATCTTAATGGAAAATATGTTAAAAGATTAGACAAAGCCATCAGTGCCATATTAAAGTTTGTGCGGGACAAAATTTTTGAAAGACTTATTGTAGTTCATAAGGGGAAAGTGTGCACTAAATTATCTGAATTAAGGCAAAGACACAAAACAAGTGAAATGCTGGATATAAGTAAAGTTGAAGCAATTGATGATGGTTGGCTGGTGCCATCAGCTTCAAGAAATGAAATGTATGTTGTGCAAGAGATACAGTCAGAATGTACATGCAAGCTTGAATGTAGTGAATGTGGTGTGTGTATTCACCGTTATGCATGTACATGTGTAGACTGTAGCATTAAGTGGAATATGTGTAAACATGTACACTTAGTGTGCAAGTTTATACAGCAAAACTCAACAAGTATTTGCAAAGAAGTTTTATCAGGTGGGTATACTTACAATTTTATTGTTTCTTTTACAATAGTACATAATCAAACTTATTATTTTTTTTTGAATAACATTTTGTACTTACCTAATTTCATATTCATATAACATAGTAGGAACACTTTTTTAGATAATATGATTAGTGATGTCAATGAAGTTGACAAAGCAGAAGAAACTGCAAACCTTGTGATGGCACTGAGCACCAAAAAAAAGGAATCACAAATTGTTTTTGAAGAACAAAAGAAACTTGTCCAAACTATTCAGGAACTTATTTTTAACACTCAAACACTGGAGGAAATTGAGGCCATTAAAACGATAGTTGCTCCCATACAACCAACTTTGGAAGCAATTCGAAATAATCAAGCTCAGCGCAAATCCTTCCCACTTCCAATGATTGCCCCAAGTAACAAAAATATCGAACCCCAGAGACGATTATTTAAAACTAAGAAAGCTCCGAAAACGAAGAAAACTCTCTCTGTTCCATCAGTTGATGAAATGGATACTTTAGCAAGACAATTAATACACCCAAATTAACATAGACAAACAAAGTAGAGAAAAAACAATATGCTTGGAAAAATAATCAAATTTTAGTCAGTTAGTAACAATGTTCATGTTTTGACTTTTAATAAATCCTATGAATCACAAAAAAAGTTTTAAACTGTCCCAGTAGGTAAATATATTAGAACAACTTACATTTTTTGTGATCTATAGGACTTTTTAAAATCAGTGGGTATAATAAGGCTACTGGCAAAATTTCCCACTTTAATAAAAAAGTTAACGCGCCTTTTATCCTACAGCAGTTCTCAAAAGAATACTGTGGTGTGGAAATGGATAAAGTTGTACATATTTGTTTGAATAAAATTTTAAGAAGTCTAAAGTGTGTTTTTATTTCACCTTTAACAAAAGTTTTATTACGTTCATGTATAAAAGGGTACTTGGTAACTTCAAATAATTTTTAAGTTCTTGAGATATCAGTACAAATTTCATTTTTTTTAAATGAAATCATTTATGATTTTTTGATGACTATTTTAATTTATATAGGTGAATGTTTGTACTCAACTGATATATTTGCAAAATACATGAACATGTGAGTAACAATTAGTAATACACATTATACACAATGACAAAGCTTTAATTAAAATCTAACCAAGTGCTGTTTGTAAGCATTAGGCAATCTCCATAACAGTTAAAATATATTAAAACAATCTAATAGGTAAAGGGGTACTTTAAAAAGTTATCTATAACAAATATATTGTGTAATTTACCCTGCACTAGAACTAGAAATCAAAACAAAAATAAGTCAAATAAATTTAATGTATATTATGTATTTATTGTTATTTCCTGACCGTGAATTTTTAATAATTAACTTTTTAATTCCTGGGTTTGTCAGTCTGATAAATAAAACACTTTGCTATAGCTTAAATGTTTCGGCTACTTGCCATTTTCAATAAGCACTTGATATAAAAGAAACTGGCAAATTCACTTGAAGGGCTAGAATCAAAGACCTTGGTACTTTTTAAATATTATATTAGCACATCAAATCAATATGTCCACATATCTATACTAAAATCACAATAAAGATGCACTAGAAATAAACAAACCAAGGCACATTGGATGTTACGAAGAGCACTCCAGAATCATGATTTACAATGTATAAATTTTGTTAAAACATGATTTGGGATTTACAATGTATATAATATTGTAAATGATTATTTAGGAGTACTCCTTTTAACATTCAACATGTCTTGGTTTGTTTATTTCTATTGCATCTTTATTGTGATTTTAGTAGTGTTAAACAGGAATATTAGCAAATCACAATTTTTCTCACTATAAACAACACATCAATAAAGGTGACTTTTTCTCTTAGAAAAATAATTAGTTGTTTTTATAGTGCTTGCTTGCTAGCTCACTTTGTCAAATTCCTGGCTCCACAAAGAATAATTTCTGTAAATGTTGCAATTCGCTTATCGAACACCTTTTTACCCGACTGAAACCGCACACTCACACTGCTGTCTCGGTCCCGTGGATTTTTATTTTGCCCCGAACTCTGAAGATAAGCTTTTCACTATTTTCTGGTAGGTCGCAGGATTAACGTGATCTGGACTAGTAATTACACAACTTTTATCTATTTTATCATTGCTTTATTTTCTTGACTAACGGACCAATAATTTTGGATACAAAATATTCTATTCTATGTAGTGTAGTAGTTAAATAAATAAACATGATAAACATTTGTGATTTGAGATTGAAATTGAAGCAAAAAAGAAAGGTTATGTTGTCAGTGAACTGTCAATCCGTATTGACAGTTCGTTTGTTTTGTGATAGTTTTGTGTTTCGAAGCTTTCAGGCCGAAATTACTGGGGTGTACCTAGATCCTTGTCTTCATGAACGGTCGTCTTTTAACTCCTCGTTAGTGCAAATACATGTTTTTAAAAATAAGATAACAATGAGCATAATAATTGCTAATTGATAATAGCAAAAACAGTAAAAATACAATCAATTTGAAATCAATGTCTTTAAAATAAATACATTGGAATGCTCAGCAAGGTCATTATTGACTGATATTTTAAAATGTAACTATTGTAAATATTGTTTCAGAAGCAATATACCTACTTTTATTGGAAGAAATTAATAATAAACGAGCTAAAGTAAGCAAAAAATTGAAATAAATTTTGTGATATTAAGGGTTTGAACCTCTCGATCTGCAGTCGAATACTCTACCACTAAACTATATTCGTACAAAAATCAAGTACCTACGCCAATAACACTATTTGACGATTTTGGAATATATTCAACTATAAATTATTATTTTTGTTAGCGTTAAGAATACACACATGCAGTCTTCATGGGCGGGCCACTTCTCCGAACCATTAGGTCGATACACTCTTACCTAAAATTGCGTAAAAGTATCATGTTCCAAGACATGCGAATGTGAGAACTGTATTTTTGTTTGGTTTGGTATTTAGTCTGTAAGAATACATGGTATATATAGAATAAAAAACCCAAATACAAGGGGATTTATATATATTCTCTCTATCTACCGACCTCCTGAAACTAGCAACTTCAAACAGTTCATTAAAATTGAGATGTTGATGTTCAATTTCTATAAGAATGGTAATCAGTTTCTTATATGTGGAGATGTTAACGTGAACTTCCTAATTAAAAACAATCACAGAAAAGATCTAATTTTATTAGCTGAATTTAACATTAAACACTTTATTAATGTTCCCACCAAGATAACAAACACATCTTCAACATGTATCGACAGTTTTTTTAGTAGTTTGGACTTAAAATAACATAGAAGTAGTTAACTCATTCCTTTCTGATCATACATATCAAATAGGCTCTTTCATTGTCCCATTAATGCATAACTGTAATCATTCCTTTCAAACCCGCAATGGATGTTTTCCGAAATGTATTATCTAGGGAAACCTGGGATGAAACTTATTCGGCTATCACTTTCAATGATAAAATATCAGCATTTTATGGAACGTTTTTATATCATTACAACACAATTTTTCCTAAAATACAAAAACCAGCCAAATTGTATAGCAAAAATAAGTTTCCTAAGCACATCAAAGAAATGCATAATATGCTGTGCGAAATGAACATATTACGCAAAAGGTTAAATAGTCCGTTTTATACAGAACGATATAAAAGCAATATCAACAAATCAGACAACAGTTTTTAAAACAAAGAAATAATGCACGTATTGAAAATAGCAACAACATGATAAAAGAAAGTTGGAAAATCATCAATAATAATCAAAATAGAAATAAACCTACATTAGCAAATATAATTAAAATAAATGACAAAAAAAATATAAAAACTAAAGATAAAGCCAACATGATAAATAACTATGTCATCAATAAAAATAATAATAACTCAACTCCAACCCAGGCAACCAAATAACGTTTACAAAACGTTGAAAAGACGTCATAATTATCACCAAACGACGTCAGTTTGTCACGTTTTTTCGACGTCGAAAGTCACGTGAATATGTCCCACCATAAATGACGTCATTTTTTCACGTTTTAAATAGATGATATAAAAAACGTAGCTTTTATGCCGTTTTTTAGATTATTTTTCATTTTATGGTTTTAAAAATACACAATAATAATTATTCGTATGGGTATTGTTGGTATTATATTGCAATTTTTCATTTAACTGTTTTAAATTTAGCTTATAGGCTAAGGTATACTTACTGTGTTAAAACTGAAACAACAAATAAACTAATAAATAATTTACGAGTATTAACAAATTAATTTAATTAAACTCGATAACACATAATTAGTTCATTACCAGAAAATATTCACCAAAACAAAACACATAACCTCAAACCGTTTTCAAGAAGAACTATTGCATTAAACTAACTCACTACTCACTTGAGAAAAACGAATAAAAATCTCTATATAACACGTTTTTTCAACTAAATATCTAAATGAAAAGTCCTTTTTTACCACACAAAGCACGTAAACAATAAATGAAAAATTTCTTTGCTTATAAACGTCAATAAGCTCCTCCCATTTTTGTGACGTCAGCCTTGGGCTGTCTGAAATGAAAACCTATTTTTAAACGTATTTTAACGTCATTAATCTTACGTATTTAATATCACCTACAAAAGACGTTTATACGACGTAATGTTCAAACACGTGTATATATTCAACCAAAAGCTAACGTTTCCTCGACGTTATTGACGTCACTTGGTTGCCTGGGAAATTATCTCATGAAAATTGATCAATTTTACAAGACTTTCTTTCTTTCTCCAACTACACCTGCAGAAGTAATGTCACTTATAAGCCACATCTAAACATGCTGAAGGTTTAGATGAAATCAATGGTAAGGTTATAAGATATGTTGCCAGTCACATATGTGAACCCTTGTCACATTTAATCAACGAATCTTTTATGACAGGCCAATTTCCCAATATAAAGGAATCCAAGGGATTTCCAATTTTTAAAAATAAAGGTTCTGCAAGTAATATCGAGAATTACCGTTTGATTTGTATACCTAGTCAGATTGCAAAGTTGTTTGAACTGGCGTTCTGTGAAAGACTAAAAGCTATCTATAGAAGCATTTCATTTACTGCCAGATGTCCAAAATGGATTCAGGAAAGGAAAATCTATTGTAAGTGCTGTTGATGACTGTCTTAACTGTAACTATGAAGCTCTAAATGACAAAAAAAAACACATTGGGTCTTTTTTATGATCTCAGTTGTGCTTTCAACATGGTGGATCACAGGCTGCTTCTGATGAAGATGGAAGGCATGGGAGTTCGAGGTATATACCACATGACTGGGTAAGATCATATTTGTCAAATCGTTTGCAAACAATAATATTGGATGGTACACTATCAGACCCAATGAAGTCTTCTGTAGGGATACCACAAGGTTCGGTTCTTGGTCCTCTCTTCTTTATTGTCTTTATCAACGATATCAACCAAGTTTGCACCACTCCTAATCAAATTATTGAATATGCAGATGATAAAAGCTTTATTATATTACATCATCAATTTGATCAGCTTGTTAGCAAGGGTAATACAGCATCTCAGGAATTTAGTAAGTATTGCAAAGACAATGGCCCTAAATTAAATATAACAAAAACCAGTTTCATGAGATTTTTACCATGACTATGATCCTTATCTATATATTGATCACAAGTCCATTCAAAATGATGAAGTAATAAAATTTTTAGGACTGATGCTAGATCCAAAGCTAAGTTGGGAAGATCAAATAGCTAAAGTAACCTCAACACTAAGTAGTCGTTGTTATGTAATTAGAAACATAAGGGATACTGTATCCTTCCATATATTAAAACTAATATACTATGGCTTGGTGCAGTCAGTCCTTCAGTACTGCTTAATATTTTGGGGCTAATCTCCATACATGAATAGAGCTTTTATATCTCAAAAAAATACTACGACCTATGTTTAAAGTATCACCAACTACATCATGTAAGCCACTATTTACTCGTATAAAAGCTAACATCTTGACTCTTCCCAGCCTATATATTTTACAACTAATAATGTATATAAAAAACATGAGCAAACATTCCTTAGGAACGTGGATCTACATCCATATAATACACGCCTAAAAGATAACATACACCAGCCTTTTTCCCGCCTGGGAGTTGCACAGCATGCTCCTACATACATTGGGATTAAATGTTTTAATAAGTTCAGTGACATGTCGGTGACACATAAGATGCATCTTGACACTATTAAATCGTTTGAACGGAATCTAAAAACGTTTCTAGTTAGCCATGCCTTTTACAGTATTGAGGAATTTTTAAATTTTTAATGTGTTTCTTGCAATGTATTTTTAGTCTAAGAGCTAGTGAACCCTCCGACTAACGGTCGTCCTGTAAGGCTAGAAATTTGTCTAGTGATAACTCATAGCACACCAAGGCTAAAAACCATGACCTGGCAGGCATCAGCGGTGCACGTGTATCTACCAGGTGAATCGAAAAGTGCAAATTTAGGGGGTAAAAGAAACTTTCTCCTGTAAGGTTTAAATTTAGGTATGTGTTTGAGTAAGTCATTTAGAAGAAATGTGTACAATGACAGGCGATTCTGAAGAGCATAAGACCTTGCCAGGCGAGGGGAAATATTAGGGGTTTTTCCTAAAATTATTCTTTTTGCATCGAACAAATTTTTTTTAGGGTTTTTGAATCATTCCAAACAGAAAAGGTCCTTAGTAATTTTTCTCTTAAGTTAATAGTTTTTGTTATATAAGCGATTGAAAATTTTGAAAAATTGCGAAATCGGCAATTTTTAACCCTAAATCGAACATTTATCTAAAAATTTCAATATTGGCAAGGTACATAGATATTGCTTAAACATTGATTGATGAAATCCCGAAGAGTTTTTTGCAATAAAATATCGAAAACCCCTTTGTTTTTTTAATTGCTAATCAAGCGGGCGCTACACTGTAGTATAAGTGAGGACGTTTGAGTTTGCATAAATTTATTATCTCGAGAATGGGCAAATTTCAAGAGAAATCCTCAGACAGGTCGATTTTTATTTTTGAATTAGGACTTTTGGTATATATATAATACTAGTGACGTCATCCATCTGGGCGTGATGACGTAATCGATGCTTTTTTAAAATAAGAGTAGGGGTTGTGTGATAGCTCATTTGAAAGGTTATTTAATTATCTATTCAGTAATATAAACATTAACATAATTATTTATACAGGGTGTACAAAAAAAATTTTTCTTCTATTTGTCAAATTTAATCAAAGTTAATTTAATAAAAAAAAATTTTTTGTACACACTATAAATAATTATGTTAATGTTTATATTAGTGAATAGAGAATTAAATAACCTTTCAAATGAGCTATCACACAACCCCTACTCTCATTTAAAAAAATCATCGATTACGTCATCACGCTCAGATGGATGACGTCACTAGTATTATATATATGCCAAAAAGTCCTAATTTAAAAATAAAAATCGACCTGTCTGAGGATTGCTCTTGAAATTTGCCCATTCTCGAGATAATGAATTATGCCAACTCAAACGTCCTCACTTATACTACAGTGTCGCGTCCGCTTGACTAACAATTAAAAAACAAAGTGGTTTCCGATATTGTATTGCAAAAAACTCTTTGGGATTTCATCAATCAATGTTTAAAGAATATCTACCTACCTTGGCAACTTTGAAATTTTTAGACAAATTTAGACAATTTAGACAAATAGATTTAGGGTTAAAAATGGTCGATTTCGCAATTTTCAAAATTTTCAATCGCTTATATAACAAAAACTATTAACTTAAGGGTAAAATCACTAAAGACCTTTTCTGTTTGGAATGATTCAAAAAACTTTAAAAAAATTGTTCGATG